>NC_134086.1:97134619-97444447 GCF_000715075.1 Nicotiana tabacum | reverse complement strand
CTTCGCATATCAAACTCGGACTCCCAGGTCGATGCCTCAGGAGGATGACCTCTCCACTGAACATGAACAGAAGAAAAAAATTTTGACCTCAACTGACGAAGTTGTCGGTTTAGAATGACTACCGGCTCTTCCTCATAAAACAAGTCCTTGTCCAACTAGACAGTGCTGAAATCTAACACGTGGGATGGATCGTCGTGATATTTCCGAAGCATGGACACATGAAACACTGGATGCACGGCTGATAAGCTCAGCGGCAATGCAAGTCTATAAGCCACCTCTCCCACTCGATCAAGAATCTCAAATGGACCAATGAACCTAGGGCTAAGCTTGCCCTTCTTCCCAAATCTCATCATGCCCTTCATAGGCGACACTCGGAGCAATACCTGCTCACCGACCATAAAAGCCACATCTCGAACCTTGCGGTCTGCATAACTTTTTTGCCTGGACTGAGCTGTACAAAGCCTATCTTGAATAATCTTGACCGTATCCAAGGCCTCCTGAACCAGATCTGCACCCAACAACCGAGCCTCCCCCGGCTCAAACCATCCAACCGGAGATCTATATCGCCTACCATATAAAGCCTCATAAGGAGCCATCTGGATACTCGACTAGTAGTTGTTGTTGTAGGCAAACTCTGCTAAATGCAAGAACTGATCCCACAAACCTCCAAAATCATTGACGCAGGCTTGGAGCATATCCTCCAAAATCTGAATAGTCCGCTCGGACTGCCCGTTCATCTGAGGATGAAATGATGTACTCAACTCAACCTGAGTGCCCAACTCTTATTGAACTGCTCTTCAGAAACGTGAGGTAAACTGCGTACCTTGATCCAAAATGATAGACACAGTCACACCATGAAGATGAACAATCTCTTAGATGTAGATCTCAGATAACCTCTCGGATGAATAGGAGACTGCCACAAGAATGAAATGCGCTAACATGGTCAGCCTATCAACAATGACCCATACTGCGTCGAACTTCTTCTGAGTCTGCGGGAGTCCAACAACAAAATCCATAGTAACCCGCTCCCACTTCCACTCGGGAAGCTCAATCCTCTGAAATAAACCACCAGGCCTCTGATGCTCATACTTAACCTGCTGACAATTCAAACACCGAGCCACATATGCAATGATGTCCTTCTTCATTCTACGCCACCAATAATGCTGTCGCAAATCCTAATACATCTCTGCGGCGCCCGTATGAATAGAGTACCGTGAGTTGTGGTCCTCCTCTAAAATCAACTCTTGGAGCCCATCTACATTAGGCACACAAACTCGACCCTGCAATCTCAAAACTCCATCATCACCTAAGGTAACCTGCTTGGCACCTCAGTGTTGCACCGTGTCTCTAAGGACACACAAATGGGGATCATCATACTGCCAATCACGGATACGCTCCAATAATGAAGAACGAGCAACCGTGCACGCTAACACCAGACTAGGCTCAGAAACATCCAACCTCACGAACTGATTGGCCAAAGCCTGAACATCCAATGTAAGCAGTCTCTCACCGACCAGAATATAAGCAAGACTGCCCATACTGACTGATTTCCTACTCAAGGCAATGGCCACCACATTGGCCTTTCCCGGGTGATATAAAATAGTGATATCATAATCTTTCAACAATTTCAACCACCTCCTCTTCCTCAAATTCAACTCCTTTTGCTTGAACAAATACTGAAGACTCTTGTGATCCGTGAACACCTCACATGCCACGCCATATAGATAATGCCTCCAAATCTTCAATGCGTGAACAATGGCTGCCAACTCCAAATCATGAACCGGATAGTTCTTCTCATGAATCTTCAACTGCCGCGAAGCATAGGCAATGACCTTGCCATCCTACATTAACACTGCACCAAGACCAATACGAGAAGCATCACAATAAACTGTACTAGGCCTAAACTTATGGGCAAAACCAACACCGGTGTCGTAGTTAGAGCTGTCTTGAGCTTCTGGAAGCTCGCCTCACACTCGTGTGACCATTTGAACTGGGCACCCTTCTGGGTCAACCTGGTCATCGGGGCTGCGATAGATGAAAACCCCTTCACGAACCGGCGATAGTAGCCTACCAATCCCAAGAAACTCCGAATCTCTGTAGTTGATGTTGGTCTAGGCCAGTTCTTGACTGCCTCAGTCTTCTTCGGATCTACCTGAATACTCTTTGCTAATACAACATGACCCAGGAATGCAACTAAACGCAGCTAGAACTCACACTTCGAGAACTTAGCATATAGCTTACTATCCTTCAGAGTCTGAAGAACCACTCTAAGATGTTGCTCGTGCTCCTCCCAGCTGCGGGAATATATCAAAATATCATCAAAGAAGACTATCACGAATGAATCCAAATAAGGTCTAAACACTCGGTTCATCAAATCCATAAAATTTGTTGGGGCATTTGTAAACCCGAACGACATAACCAAGAACTAATAATGCCCGTACCGAGTGCGAAGAGCTGTCTTAGGGACATCGGTGCCCTAATCCTCAACTGATGGTAGCCAGATCTCAAGTCAATCTTTGAAAATAACTTGGCACCCCAAAGCTGATCAAACAAATCATCAATCCCCGACAATGGATACTTATTCTTGATCGTAACCTTGTTCAACTTTCGGTAATCAATACACATCCTCATCGATCCGTCTATTTTCTTGACAAACAACACCGGCGCACGCCACGGCGAAATGCTAGGTCTAATGAAACCCTTCTCAAGCAAGTCTTGCAATTATTCCTTCAACTCTTTCAACTCAGGTGAGGCCATACGATACGACGGGATAGAAATAGGTTGAGTGCCCAAATCCAAATTAATACGAAAATCAATATCCTTGTCGGGTGGCATACCTGGCATGTCTAAAGGGAATACCTCAGGAAACTAACGAACAATGGGCACAGAATCAATAGAGGGAACCTCCACGCTAGAATCACGAACATATGCCAAATAGGCCAAACACCCCTTCTTGACCATGCGCCGAGCCTTCACATAAGAGATAACAGTACGGGTAGAATAACCAGGAGTCTCTCTCCACTCTAAACAAGGCATACCATGTAAAGCTAAGGTCACAGTCTTGGCATGACAGTCCAAGATAGCGTGGTAAGGTGATAACCAGTCCATCCCCAATATAACATCGAAATCGACCATGTCTAAAAGCAACAAATCTACACGAGTCTCAAGACCCCCAATCACCACAATACAAGAACGATGGACTCGATTAACTACAATAGAGTTACCCACCGGTGTAGACACATAAATGGGAACACTCAATGAATCACTAGGCATAACCAGATACGATGCAAAATAAGATGGCATGCACGAGTAGGTGGACCCTGGATCAAATAACACTGAAGCATCTTTATCACAAACTAGAATAGTACCTGTAATGACTGCATCTGAAGCCTCAGCCTCAGGTCTGGCTGGAATAGCATAACATCGGGGTTGGGCCCCACCATCCTAGGCTCCATCCCTGGGATAGCCTACAGCTGGCTGGACTCCACCTCTAGCGGCTTGAGCTCCACCTCTAAATCCTCTACCTCCACCTCTAGAACCTCTACCCCCACCTCTAGCTGGCTAGGTGGTCTGTGGAACACCTGGTGCCTGGACCATAGCACGGGGACCCTGCTGCTACAACTTAGTACCCACCAACCTTGGACAAGTCCTCCTAATATGACCATACTCACCAAAACATCCACCTGAGTGTTGTGGATGAGGAAACTGTGATTGTAGGCGACCCGAATGACCACCCCAAAAACTCTGGAGCGGTGGTGCACTGATAGGAGCCAATGGTGCACTATAGGACTGCTGATCGGAATACTGCATCTACGGACCACAGCTACATGAAGCATCGTGAGAGACCTGAAGAGCTGACTGAAAGGGCCTGGGAGGATGGCCTATATCATATGAATCTCTGCCTCCAGACGAGGCACCACTGAATCTACCTGAATGACGGCGCCTCTTATCCAACCCATGACCACCTCCCTATGACAGGACCATCTCCACTCTACGGGCCACATTGGCCGCCTCCTTAAAAGTGATCTCACTCCCAGCCTCCCTAACCATCTGAAGGCGAATCGGCTGAATAAGACCATCAATAAACCTCCTTACCCTCTCTCTCGGTAGGAAGTATGACAAGAGCATGGCGAGCTAAGTCGATGAACCTGGTCTCATACTGGGTAACTATGACGAAACCCTACTGGAAAATCTCAAACTGCCACGGGTAGGCCTCTCTCTTAATCATTGGGAGAAACTTCTCCAGAAACAACACTGTAAACCGCTCCCAAGTCAAATATGGCGATCCGGCTGGCTTGGCCAAGCAATAATATCTCCACCAAGTCTTGGCGGATCCAGACAAGCGAAATGTAGCAAAATCGACCCCATTGGTCTCAACAATACCAATGTTCCTAAGAACCTCGTGACAGCTATCTAAATAATCCTAGGGATCCTCAGAAGATGCACCGCTGAAAGTAGAAGTGAAGAGCTTGGTGAACCGATCTAGCCTCCACAAAGCATCAGTAGACATAGTTGTTCCATCGCAGATCTGAGCTACCACACCCGGCTGTACTTCTCCAACTGGATGAATCACTGGAGTCTGAATCTGAGGAGCTACCTGCTCTAGAGTATGAGTAGCAGGAGTCCGGGCCCCTCCTCCAGCCTGAGAGACGGCCGGTGCTACAGGAAGCAATCCTGCCCGGGTGACACTCTCCATGAGGCCCACTAATCGGACAAGAGCATCCTGAAGGACTGGGATAGCAATAAACCCCTCTGGGACCTGAGCTGAGCCCACAGGAGCTGTTGGGGCTGGAACCTCATCATCAAAGTCAACCTGAGGCTCTGCTACTGGGGCTACTGCTCGGGGCTAAGCTCTACCCCTACCTCGGCCTCTAGCACGGCCTTGGCCTCGCCCTCTGATCCTCGTGGGAGACGATGTTGGGGGCTCGGGCTGATGAGCGGTAGATGAGGAAGCGTGTGTTCTCGCCATTTGCGAAAAAATAGAGTAGAAATTCAATTAGCATAGAGAAACTGAACCGCACGACATGAAAGAACAAATGTGAAGTTTTTCCTAACTCTGCAGCCTCTAGGGGATAAATACAGACGTCCCTGTACCTATCCCTCAGACTCTACAGAGCTTGTCCGTGAATATTGAGACCTATGTAACCTAGGTCTCTAATACCAACTTGTCACGACCCAGAATTCCCACCCTCGGGAGTCGTGATGGCGCCTACTCATAGAAGCTAGGCAAGCCACGAACTTAGAAATCTTTAACCCTTCTGTTTTAATCATTTTTACAACATATATTAACAAGTGATAAGCATCTAAATGACAGCGGAATATGATATGTAAGCGGAAGTTTTAAATGAATATAAAACCAAAATGTTTCGAAAGTCAACACATTCCTCTACCCAGAAACTGGTGTCACAATATCCACAGACTACTAAGAGTACTACATACAACAGTTTGAAGGAAAAATAACATTGTTTGTCTCGGATACATGAGATAATAGAACATAATAAAAGATAGAGGAGACGCCGAGCCTGCGGACACCTGCAGGACTACCTCGGAATCTCTGTGGACTGAAGGCTGGCTCCCAAGCTACTGATCCAATGCTGCTCCGGTATCTGCACAGAGTGTAGAGTGTAGTATCAGCACAACTGACCCCATGTGTTGGTAAGTGCCTGGCCTAACCCCGGCGAGGTAGTGACGAGGCTAGGACCAGACTCCAGATAAACCTGTGCAGCTATATAATGTATACCGAAAAATAAATAGGAATAAATAGTTTAAAATGGGAGGGGTACATGCTTCGGGAAAGCATATCAAGACCAACGGAAACTTAATAAAATATGAAAGGACAACTCAATATCTACAACAATACAATAACAATATTGTTGTAGTGCGCAACCCGATCCCTTATCATTTAACATTGTTGCGGCGTGCAACCCGATCCACATATATATAGCTGTTGCGGCGTGCAACCCGATCCAATTTAATATCTGTTGCGGCGTGTAACATGATCCAATATAATATTTGTTGCGGCATGCAACCCGATCCAATATAATATTTGTTCCAATATAATATCTGTTGTGGCGTGCAACCCGTTCCAACTATACAGTCAACAAAAACCATAATTAACTGTCCCGACAAGGGATCAACAATAGATACACTCTCCCGGCAAAGGAACATAGCAGTACAAGTATATACGTCCCAGAAAGGGAGAATCAGCTATAACCAATCTTAACGCAACTCTTACTTGTCTCAATTGCCACCGTTTCTCAATCGCAAGTAGATTCCACGACAAACAAACTAAGTCTTTGCTCAATATCAAGGATTTAGTCACTATTTCAACCATATTAACATTCAAGAATACAACAAGTATCAATTTAAGACTCACGATCATGCTTGACACCAACGTATAGATAATCGTCACCGTGCCTAAACGTCGTACTCAACAAGAAGCAAATTACAAATAGGACTCAACTCCTAATTCCTCAAGCTAGGGCTAGACCAAACACTTACGTCGATGCCACGAACACAACGCAAGGTTCAATTATAGTTTTACCCCTTGATTTCACCGCCAATTCGCTCGTATCTAGTCACAAATTATTTAATTACATCAATAAACGCTAAATGAATCAATTTGAATACATGAAAATGAGTTTTCTAAAGTTTTACCCAAAAAGTCAAAAATCGCCCCCGGGCCAACTTGGTCAAAACTCAAGGATCGAACCAAAATCCGATTACCCATTCCTCCACGAACCCAAATATATGATTTGTTTTAAAATCGGACCTCAAATCTAGGTCCAAATCCCTAATTTTTGAAAAACCTAGGTTCTACCCAAAACACCCAATTTTCCCCCATGAAAATCATTGATTTGAAGTTGAAGTCATGTTAAAAGATATTAATGATTGAAGAAAACTAGTTAAAAATGACTTACATTTGATTTGGAGAAGAAAGGTTGTTTGAAAAATTGCCTCTTATGTTTTTGGGGTTTTGAAAAATGACTGAAAATCCCGTCTATTTATACCCCTCTCAGACCCCATGTGTGGACCGCACGAAGTCGACTGCGGCCGCAGAGTAGCGCCCTGTCCAGACCGCACAAGGTTGACTACGGTCGCACAGCAGCGCCCTGTGCGGAACGCACAAAGTCGACCGCGGCCGCACAGTCTTCACCGCGCACCGCAAAAGGTCGACCGCGAACCGCATTGGAGGGTTCAGAGACCTGCAACTTCTCGTTTTAAGCCTAAAACATCCAGAAACCTACCCGAAACACACCCAAACCCTCGAAACTCCAAACCAAGTGTACATACTACTCAAAAACTTCATATGGACCTATTCGTGCGATCACATCATCAAAATAACATGTAAAATCATGAATTAAACCTCAAAACTTAACGTTTTCATCAAGAACTCTCAAAGTCCATAACTCCTCAACCGGAAGTCCAATTCACGTCAATTAAACTCCATTTTTCACCAAATTTCACGAAAACAACTTAATTCATATATAAGACCTGTACCGGGCACCAGAACCGAAATAAGGGCCCGATACCATCATGTTCCAAGCAAATTTCATTTCAATTTTCCTTAAATAGTTTCAGAAAACAATTTCTTTTAAAAATTTATTTCTCGGGCTTGGGACCTTGGAATTCGATTCCGAGCATACGCCCAAGTCTCATATTTTTCTACGAACCCTCCGGGACCGTCAAATCATGGGTCCGGGTCCATTTATCCAAAATATTGACCGAAGTCAAATTAACTCATTTTATAACCAATTATTATCATTTTTCACGGAATTTCATATTTAAGCTTTCCGGCTATGTGCCCGGATTGTGCACGCAAATCGATGTGGCTCTAAATGAGGTTTTCAAGGCCTTAGAACACAGAATTTAATTTAAATCAAGTGATGACCTCATCACAATGTCATTAAAAAGGACAAATGGTGGAGCAGCAAAATACAAAGCATATTGGCATGGACTGGGTATAAATCCGGTAAGGGGCTTGGGAAGAATCTCCAGGGTATTACTAAGCCAATACAGCTGAAGCGTCATGGTACTACCTTCGGGCTCGGATATCAGTATACATGGTAAGAATATAATGATTGGTCGCCTCCATGGTGTGGACCTTATTACCCTCTTGAGCAACCAGCGCCACATCTAGATCAAGCTTTTCACCAAGCCGACACAATATGGGGAACTGCAGAAGAGGAAGCATTAGCTGGGTTGAGGAATATGTTCTTGGAGGATGAGGACATCGACTGCAGTGCAATAATTGAGGAGGAGGAGGAGGAAGAAGGTCTCACTATTCAGACTGTGGAGAAGGGAGCTGTTCTCAGGAATTGGATCGTCACACCATCCCGGGCCCGCCGAGTCCCTGGGTAGCTTGGAAGATTTCATTCCTATAGCTATTCTAGGCATTTAATATTTTTCCATAATTTGTTTTTAAGATACACTTGTTTCAAAATAAATGCTCGATTCATCGAGCCGTACCCGTTTAGATGTTTTAAGTATTAATAAAATGCATTACTCTTTATTATTTATTGTTATCTTTCATATTTTTCTTTCTACAGCGTTATTGTTACTTTTCCTGATGAACCGGTGACTGTGACATGTAACGAGGCAACGCAACATGAGAATAGTGGTTCAGATGAAGAAGATGAGATCCTTGAGGAAGTTGTAAGGGAAGTTGAAAATTTTGAGAATAAACCTAAGTCCAACCTGGACGAGACCGAAGCAGTAAATTTGGGGGACGCCGAGATCGTTAAGGAAACTCGCATCAGTATTCATTTATCGCCGATAGAGAAAGAGGAGTACATCTGCTTTCTAAAGGAATATGAGGACATTTTCGCATGGTCATATGATAACATGACTGGTTTGAGCACGTCCATAGTGGCTCACAAGTTGCCTACTAACCCTATGTGTGTGTCGGTAAAGCAGAAACTTAGAAAATTTGAACCAGATATGATCCTGAAAATCAAGGAGGAAGTTACTAAGCAAATCAAAGCCAAAGTTCTCAGGGTTGTTAAGTACCCAACCTAGTTAGCTAATATTGTGCAGTACAAAGAAAGATGGAAAGTCAAAGTATGTGTTGACTATCAGGATTTAAACAGAGCAAGTCCCATAGAAAATTTCCCACTGCCAAACATACACATCATGATCAATAATTGCGCCAAACATAAACTCTAATCTTTTGTAGATTGCTTCACGGGTTATCACCAGATCTGGATGGATGAAGAAGACGCAGATAAAACAACATTTATTACACCATGGAGGGTATACTGCTATAAGATGATGCCATTTGGTTTAAAGAGTGCTGGAGCTACCTACATGAGGGTCATGACAACCATCTTCTATGATATGATACACAAAGAAATAGAGGTGTCTATGGACGACGTTATTATCAAATCCAAGAGTGTCGCGGATCACATAGCAAATTTGAGAAAGTTCTTTGATAGGTTAAGGAGGTAAATTTGAAACTGAACCCCATAAAGTGTGCATTCGGGGTTCCCGCAGGAAAGTTACTGGGATTCATAGCCGCTGAGGGATCGAGCTGGACCCGTCCAAAGTTAAGGTTATTCAGGAGTTACCACCACCTAGGAGCAAAAAGGACGTGATGAGCTTTCGAGGATGTCTCAACTATATCAGTTGCTTCATAGCACAATCCACAGTTATATGTGAACCCATTTTCAAGATGTTAAGGAAAGATGCCAAAAAAAGTTGGACCGAAGATTGTTAAAAAGCTTTCGACAAAATCAAGGAGTACATGTCCACACCACCAGTCTTGTCCCATCGGAACCAGGACGGCCTTTTATACTTTATCTATCTATATTAGAGGGAGCCTTCGGATGTGTTCTAGGACAACATGATGAGACAGGAAGAAAAGAGCAAGCCATATATTACTTGAGTTAGAAGTTCACTCCTTACGAAGCACGGTACTCTTTGCTAGAGCGCACTTGATGTGCTTTGACCTGGATAGCCCAGAAGTTGAGACATTACTTCTATGCCTATACCACATACCTCATATCCAAGATGGACCCTTTGAATTACATATTTCAGAAACTCATGCCAACTTGAAAGTTAGCCAAATGGAAGATACTGTTAAGTGAGTTTGATATCGTCTACGTAACTCAAAAGGAGGTCAAAGGACAAGCATTGGCAGATCATCTTGCTAAAAATTCGGTGGGAGGAGAATATGAGCCCTTGAAAATGTATTTTCCTGATAAAGAGGTGTCATTCGTAGGAGAGGACTTTACCGAAGAATACGGCGGTTGGAGGATGTTCTTTGACGGAGCTACAAATTTCAAAGGAGTGGTCTTTGGAGCAGTTTTGGAATCAGAAACAGGTCAACATTATCCGGTATCTGCTAAAATCAGATTCCCCTGCACCAACAACATGGCATAATATGAAGCCTGCATACTAGGACTCAACATGGCAATATTCAGGAGCTATTGGTAATCGGTGATTCAGATTTTCTTGTGCACCAGGTACAAGGAGAATGGGCCACCAAAAATTCAAAGATATTGCCATATCTGCACCATGTGCAAGAATTGAGAAAGAGGTTCACGAAGATAGAGTTCTGACATGTGCCCAGAATTCAGAATGAGTTTGTCGATGCATTGGCCACTTTATCATCCATGATACAGCACCCGAACAAGAATTACATTAATCCTATCCCAGTGAGAATTCATAATCAGCATGTATATTGTGCTCATGTCGAAGAAGAAACAGCTGGAAAACCTTGGTTCCATGACATCAAGGAATATTTGGCGAAAGGAGAATATCCAGAGCATGCAAACCCCACTCAGAAACGCACACTCCGGAGGTTGTCCAATCACTTCTTCCACAGCGGAGGAAATTTGTATAGAAGAACTCCTAATTTGGTACTGCTAAGATGTGTCGACACAAAAGAGGCTTCTAAGCTACTTGAGGAGATACGTGCTGGGACCTGCAGCCGACATATGAATGGTTTTGTCTTAACCAAGAAGATACTCAGGGCCGGTTACTTTTGGATGACCATGGAGACAGATTGCGTCCAATATGTCCGCAAATGATACCAGTGCCAAGTGCATGACGATATGATAAAAGTACCGCCAAATGAGCTCAACGCAACAAGCTAACCTTGGCCATTTGTCACCTAGGGAATGGATGTCATCGGTCTGATCGAGCCCACTATTTCAAACGAACACAGGTTTATTCTAGTAGCCATTGATTACTTCAAGAAATGGGTAGAGGCTGCATCTTACAAAGTTGTAACCAAGAAAGTCATCACAGACTTTGTCAAAGATCGTATTGTTTGCCAATTCGGAGTTCCCGAGTCTATTGTCACTGATAATGACGCCAATCTCAATAGTTATCTGATGAAAGCCATGTGTGAAACTTTCAAAATCAAGGACAAGAATTCCATAGACTATAAACCTTAGAGGAATGGATCCATAGAAGCTGCCAACAAAAACATCAAGAAAATAATAAGGAAGATGGTAGAAAACCACAAACAATGGCACGAAAAGCTTCCTTTTTCTCTGTTGAGATACCGCACTATAGTGCGCCCATCAACCAGAGCAACTCCTTACATGTTGGTTTATGGTATCGAGGCGGTCATCCCAACCGAGGTAGAGATTAATTCTTTAAGAATAATACACGAAGCTGAACTCAGCGATGCAGAATGGATAAGGAGCCGCTATGAACAATTGGCTCTCATAGATGGAAAAACGATAAACGCAGTATGTCACGGTCAACTTTATCAGAACAGAATGTCTAGAACTTTCAATAAAAGGGTCAAACCAAGACAATCTGCACCAGGATAGCTAGTGTTGAAGAAGATTTTCCCACACCAAGCTGAGGCCAAAGAGAAATTCTCTCCCAACTGGCAAGGTCCGTACATGGTTCACAGGGTGCTAAGGGGAGGAGCACTCATACTCGCAGAGATGGATAGAGAAATCTGGCCAAAACCAATCAATTTAGAAGCAGTCAAGAGATACTATGCTTAGACTATTTACATTTCCTCATTTGATGTAATTGAACTACGCTTGACTTGATTCCCATTTAAGAGGGGATACGTAGGCAGCCTTATGGGTTCAGTCATATCATAATAAAATTTCCATTTTTTCCAAAGTTAGAAACTGGGGCAGAATTTTGAGGAGGACCCTCAAAATTTCGGAGCAAGTCCAGCCAACGCCAACATATGTTAGACGGTCAGAAATAGGTTAAAAATTGGGGCAGAATTTTGAGAAGGATTCTCAAAATTCCGAAGAATGTTCGTTAAGGCTCATTACCCGCAAACAGCCAAAGGATCATCTACCAAACTGGGACAGAATTTTGAGGAGGACCCTCAAAATTCTAATATGAGAAAGATGCAATGTCTCTGAAATGTGTTATAGTCACTAGTTCATCTAAAAATCATTTCATATATCAATATGTTTCTAAAATGACACTATTTTTATCAATAATTGCATATTTTCGAAAACTCTATTTCCGTGATAGCCAGGTGTTACCCAGGGAAATTCGAAAAGGCCTCTAGAACGGATAAAGCAAGGCCCGTAGACAGAAGCATGAACCAAGCTCCCCCTTACAAAACTCATAATTTTTCTTTGAACACAAGCACACTTGATGTAACGATAGCATCCGCAAACATGTATACACAAAGCAAAATCACTATCAAACAGGCCATCAGACACTGAATATATCTCCAGCTAAGAAACCTACTACTCTTATTTGTTACTCGCTCTTTGCATGGGACTAAGCCTTGTCCCGCATATTTGCATGAGGCTAATTCATGCCTCCATATTCGCATAAGGCTAATCCCTGCTTCCATATCTGCATGAGGCTAATCCATGCCTCCATATTTGCATGAGGCTAATCTCTGCTTCCCTGTCTGCATGAGGCTAATCCTTGCCTCTATATCTGCATGAGGCTAATCCCTGCCTCCCTGTCTGCATGAGGCTAATCCCTGCCTCCCTGTCTGCATGAGGCTAATCCCTGCCTCCCTGTCTGCATGAGGCTAATCCTTGCCTCTATATCTGCATGAGACTAATCCTTGCCTCCATATTTGCATAAGGTTAATCCTTGCCTCCATATCTGCATGAGGCTAATCATTGCCTCCATACTTGCATGAGGCTAATTCTTGCCTCCTTATTTGCATGAGGCTAATCCCTGCCTCCATATTTGCATGAGGCTAATCCCTACCTCCCTACCTGCATGAGGCTAATCCTTGCCTCCATATCTGCATGAGGCTAATCCCTGCCTCCATATTTTCATGAGGCTAATCCCTGCCTCCCTACCTGCGTGAGGCTAATCCATGCCGCCATATTTGCATGAGGCTAATCCTTGCCTCTATACCTGCATGAGGCTAATCCCTGCCTCCGCCCCTACATGAGGCTAATCTCTGCCTCCACATTTGCATGGGACTAAGCATTGTCCCTCCGTAAATAAGCATTGCTTTATTCTAGTACTATCTATTTGCAATGGGCCAAGCTCTGCCCTTCATTTCACAAGACTAAGCCTTGTCTTGGTAACACCATATTACCGCATATCATGGGCTGAAATATTGCCAATCTATCCAAGGACGTCATAGTCTAAAAGGCATCATCCTCATAGCCGGAAGACACTATGCCATGGCTTGAGGATCCCTCAAACTTGAATATTATTATTCAAAGGCGTCATGGTTCGAAGACACCATATGCATGACCCGAGAACACTATTTCATGACATGCGAATTCCTCACTAAACAATTCATGGCCCAGGACATCATAGTCCGAGGACGTCATCCTTAACCGTCCAAAGACAACTTTCATGGTCCAAAGGGAATCTGCATCATGTTTAAATTTCTGCACAAATACATGCTTGTAGCATCTCTTTATCAGCAGGTAACCTGCAAGCAACCGCTATCCTAGCAAGATCGACCTCGCTCCAGTTCCTTCAACTATCTCAAACCTTAGCCATTCGTCATAACTGCCTTGCATCTCGTGTCCGTTCTTGTAGTGACTTCATCGGCATATTCCACCAATGAATCCAGAACTACATGTGGCCTGATTTCTATAAAACTAGGGATATGTAGGCATCTCAAAGACCAGAGTACGACCTCTATCCTTCAAAACATCCCATCCGGTCAAAATTGACCATCATTTCTTTACCCGAAAACTCTTTCATCCTTCCCGGGTAAAGAGGGGCAACTGTTGATACCCAATTTTTCCTCACATATTTTGAACATATATATACTTTAAAAATATCACATATACAACTATAAGACTACATAAGTATTTTTTTTATATAATTTTTCCATAATTGTAAAAGCTCCAAATCGATTTATTTCTTCTCTTTTTATTACATAAATATCCAATAATTATCCTTCGTACTACTTTTGTAATAATTTAGCCATTTAAATTCATTATTTATGCCAACATAGTGTTTAAATATTTTTAGTGCATTTTTTATAATTGCATTTATATTGTTTAGGCCAAATTGCACATCTTTGCAATAATAGCCCATACTAATGTATTATTATATTATTTATGCATAAAATGGCCTTATATATTTTTAAAATGTTAAATAACTATTTTAAATCATTTTATTACACAATATATTTTTTTATATTCATTTATTATTTTTATAAATTATTTAGTTATTAAAATTAGTTATTTAAAATTTGGCCCTATTTTCTATTTCAATTCTGATCCAAATTTGACCTAATACCCAGTGCCCAATTTCAACCTAAACCTACCCAGGCCCAATACTCATCTGCCCCAACCCAATACCCGGCCAAATCCTGGTTGTTGATCGTTTTGATCAACAGTCCAGGTTTCCCCCTTCCTATATTAAACCTAATGAACCTTCCCCAAAACCCTCTCATTTCCCTCACCTTCCCCGCCATTACCTAATCCTCTCATCTCTCAAATTCTCTCAAACCTAACCCTAGTCGGACCTCGCCGTCGCTCATTTATGGGTAACTAGGGTGGTTTCTCACCACCCCCAGGCCTCTAATGGCCTCTCTCTCGTACTGGTCTCACCATCTCCAGGGTCCTCAAGGGACCAAGGTTAGTCTCCTTGCATCTATGGTCCTTTCTCGCCTGTTTCAGGCTGTTCTGATGTGATTTCGAGTAAGAGCTTCCTATATTGCCTTAGATCTATGGGTTTCTGAGTTTACTTCTTCACCTCTAAGTTGTTCTCCTCGAAACCCTAATTTCTTCTAAACTTCTTAGATCTGTACAGATCTGAGATGTTTGGACCTATTTCATATGATTTATTTACAAAAAACCTTTTGATTTTTACAAGGATCTTCTGATTTTCAAATGGTTTTCCATTTTCCTAAACTAGGGTTTCCCGAAAAATTTCTTTTCCAAAAATGTTTGATAGTTTTGAGTGTTTGAACTTCTGTTTCCTATATGTTTTAACTAATTTCATAAGGTTGCTCTAACCTTAACTCGTTTATACTAAAAGCCCTAACTTTTTAGACATTCTTTGTTTGGTTTCTGAGTACTTGTGTACTGACTTTGCTCTTGCCTTGGTTCTTTTGATTTTTCTTTAGCCATTTAGATGTCTCTTGGTTTTCTTATCCTAATATGCCTCTACCGAGTTTCTTAATTCAACTTCCCTATTGATTCTATATGTTTATGTTCATTCTGACTATTCATGTTAAGACTATATTTTTCTCCTTAAATCAGTATCGTTTTCTTGATTTACCAATTTGTTTCATTAAAGTTATGTGTCGAATCCTGACTATTCATTTCTTGTCTTATTTTATCTGCGAGACTTGCTGACTCTTTACGTGATTTTCTCTTTAATTGAACCCTTGACTATTCTGAAGTTCTTATTTCCTGGTTTGATTTGAACTCTTTTCTTTAACAAAACTTTTTTATTCTGATTTCTCTACTTGGTTTGATTGAACTCCTTGCCTTAATTATTTTTTCCCTTGCCTTATTTGTTATTTGCTGATTCTTATTGTTTGTTTCCTTAATTGAAACTTCTGTTCATTTACCCCTAATTACCTACTCTATACCCAAACCTTACTTGATTTTTCTTCCTTAAATACCTATCATGCTTTTATCGTTGATTTGATTATCCCATGATTAAGCAGAAGACTTACTGATTTTACGTATGACTGATTCTGTGAATTTCCCTAATTGCTACATAATTGATCCCTTTGCCTTATTTTGTTTAACTCTTGATTACTATATAAACTCCTTCTTATTTTAACTACTGGACACAAACAATTGTTCAGAAACTATCACTTTACACTTTAAAAAGCTCTCTCTCAGCTATCTTTGCTCTCTTTGCTACTTGTAATCCCTGTTATTCTAGTTGGATGCAAGCCAAGGCTGGGAATTGTACAATACCTTACTCACATCTTGTATTTTCTTTCTTTAACTAGGTATGCTTCTGATTAATTTTTAAGAATCTAAACCTATGTGTTTATTTACTATTTTAGTTCATATGGCCTGAGTCCATTCTTGTTTCTGTTTACTGCTTACCCAGCACGCCCAATATTGCATATTCAAACCTGTGATTAGTATGTTTCCATTTTACCTACTTGTTTGCTATCTTGTTTAACATGTATACATATGTAACTAAGTTGTTTGATGAAATACTATTTATCTTGCATGCCTAAACTCTACTTCTATGTAACTAGCATGCCTTCACTTGTTAATACCTATCCAGCATGCTCATTTAAAACCTTACATGTTATGTCCCCCTCCTGCTAAGTTAGTTAATCTCCTTAGAGTGATTCTAGCTGTGTTGATATCCTCAACATGTTTCTGCTGTGATCCTTGATGCTTGACTTGTATTCTATCTAACCTACTAGTTCTATAGAACCCTTCAAAAGCTCTATGTATCCTGTTGATTGTGTGCTCCATTAAGGTGTCCTCTCTATGTTCCTAACCCCTCTTCCCTTGTGTGAAAGTCGTTTGCCAAAGTACTTCCTAAAAACTATTGGTTTTATGACTTGTGTCTTGATTTCAAATTGTTTCTTTACACTTCCTCAAACTATTTTATCACTAAATCAGCACTAGTTTTCAGAAATTCTTTTAAATCCTAAGATCTTTCTTTAAACTATCTATTAAACTCTTTCAAACCATTATGCACTTCCACTTACTCTTAGAAAACTAGGTTTTGCCCCTCTGATATGTGTGCTGGCTTGAGACTCTTGAGATCTCTCTAAACTTGGGCATGTTAGGGCTGGCACTTCCATACTGCACCTAAATCAGTTATTATTTGAGAAAAGTCTAGGTGTGAGCACTGCCCAGGATCCTTGAGGTTCTTAGGGAACTCTGACACACCTAGACATGAAATTGGCTATAAAACTTTGGGTATTTGAGACTACTGGAGGCTTGGAAATCACTTTGGTCCTACTTCAGGCTCCCTATAGATTAATTTCTGTTAGAAATATGTAATTTTTCTTTTATTCAATTCATTGGTCTATAATAATTATTGTAAACAAACAGTTGTGTGATTAGTGAAAAAGGGAGGGTAGTTGTACATTGAGGGTAAAATTGGGTAGATACCATGCCTATAGGGTCCATGTTGATTCCAATGTGTTTAATTAGAAATCATGCCTATAGGATTTAAACCAGTTTAGTTAGAAAATCAGCTTAGTTCATGTTTATTCTGAATCGGTTTAGTTAACTAATTTGTCTGCTCCTTTAACAAGTTTTCAATGCTATCTTAATTAATATTACTAGAGAACATGCCTATAGGATCTAAACTGTCGTTTTAAAAGAAAAATTGTTTGCTGTTTCATTGCATTCTTAGTCAATAATAGATACCATGCTTCTAAGATATCTCCATTATGCGTCTAGGCAATCCTGTAGGGTGACTAAAACCCTGTAAACTATAAAACTGCGTCTTTTTATTTGAGACTTCTCACATTCAAGAGGTTTAAAAGAATCAGTAGGCAAGTAGAATTCAGTTCTTTGACACTTTGGTCCTAATTCAATATTGTATGCTCTCTGCTCACCTAGATATCATGTTCTAAGATTTTCTTTGAAATACCTGAAACTGTTGTTTGAGACGTGCACTTACTTGTTATGTTTGTGGAGGTAAATATGAGCCTTTAATTGTTCCCTCTTTAAGTGCAGTCCTAATTGTTTTGATTGACGCTTAGACTTTTCTTCTTTAAATACCTTAGTATGGTCTAGAACCACCTAAATTAGAGGTCCTAAATACCTCCAGGGCCACAAGAAAGGGACGGGTAGTGCACGTATAGGATATCTTTCAAGGTTGCTAGAACGCTTTAGGGTATGACTAAAGGGAGGGAATTGGTTAGTAAGAATATGATGACTACGCACTAATGTCACGTGTAGCCCCTTATTGAGGAGTGATTACCGGGCATTGTGTGGGTATGATCCTATAGGCTAACCAACCTAGGACCCCTCTTTCCCAACTCCTGTTGTTTAAATAAATTTACTTTTCTTTATAAATGTGCAACTTGTTCAAGCCTTTTCCTTTGTTTCATTACTTGAATCATACATGTGCTTAGAATGTCAAAACATGTCTTTACTTGCAAGTACGTGTTAAAACTGTTTATTTATTAAAATGACTAATTCACATAGTTTAAGTTCGGTCGGGACCCACCGTTGTGGACCGTGAGGGGTGCCTAGCACCTTCCCTTCAAGGTTATTTTGAGCCCTTACCCTAAATCTTTGGTAATACAAACTAGTCCATGAGTTAATTGCTCAAGGTGCCCTAATGCACCATAATCCGTTAGGTGGCGACTCTTCGAATACCCAATTCCCAAAAGAAAACGAGTTATTTCCCCCATGAATGTCGAAACCTAGACTTCCCCGTCAAAAAGAAGAAAAAAAAGGGCGCGACAGTGATCACATCATCGCAGAAGATTATGAACTATGGGACATTGTTACTGATGGTCTATTGGCTACCATGAAGAAAAATGTTGAAGGAGTGGATGTATCAAAGACTAGAGCTGACTGCAATGCTAAGGACTTGAAGAGGTGGGAAAAGAGTTCTAAGGCCAAGAAATGGCTTGTGTGTGGACTTGGTCCAGACGAGTACAGCAGAATTCAAAGATGTACTACTGCTAAGGAAATTTGGGACACTTTGCAAGTGGCTCACGAAGGAACTCCTCAAGTGAAGAGATCATGAGGAACACTGTTGTATTCTCAATATGAGAATTTCACCATGAAGGAAGGAGAAACCATCCAAGAGATGTATACAAGGTTCACAACACTAACAAATGAACTTAAGTCTCTTGGAAGGATTATCCTTAACGAATACAAGGTTGAGAAAATTCTAACAAGGGTTTTGCCAGTTACTTGGGAAAGCAAAATCGCTGTTATTCAGGAATCAAAGAACATTGCCACTCTCAAGTTGGACGAGTTAATTGGAAATCTCACTGCCTATGAACTTATAAGGCAAACCATGAAGATGGATGCACCCAAGAAGGAAAGAAGCTTAGCTCTCAGAGTTGCTGAAGGTGCAGATCTAGAGGAGGATGAAATGTCTATGATCACGAGGGATTTCAAGAAGTATTTAATGAGAGAAAAGGGTTCTTCAAGAGGTGCAACTTACAATAAACCAAGGGTCCCTGAGAAATAGACCAACGAGGGTTGTTACAAATGTGGTAAGACTGACCACATGATCAAAAACTATCCTCAATGGGAAATTGAATGGAAGAAAGAAAGGGCTGAACGAAGAAACAGGAAGAAGGAACAGGTTCATCCCATGAAGAACAAAGGATCAACAAAGGCTATGGTTGTTGCTCGAGGAGAAAGCTCGGATGAGGATTCAGAAGATGAAGATAGAAATGAACAAGTAATTATGGCCATTAGAGAATCAGATGATGAACTAGAGGTAAATGTGATTCATCTCAAAGACAAGATTTAAATTTTTGTCTAAAGAAAGGCTATCGGAGTTACTGCTAGATTTCATTGATGAATCTGAGGTCATAAACAATAAAAAGGAACAGCTGTCTAAGGAATGTGTAATCTTGAAATCTAAGTGCAAAAATCTAGAACTTAGGGCTAGTGAAAGTGATAGTAAAAATGCCGAGTTGAAGAACCTGGTTCTTGAACTTGACACCACTATTTTAGAACTTATATCTAAAAATTTAAAATCGAAATTAGGAACTGGTAAAAAGAAAGCTGACCACATACATCTCACCTTAGAATAAAATCTAGAAAAAATAAAGGATGAGTTGTACAAAAAGGATGAGCGGATAAAAGTCCTAAAAGAATATCTAAGCAAGGTTAAGCATGAACTAGATAGAACTTGCAAATGGAATAAGTCCTCTGATGCACTATCATGGCTACAAAAACATCACAGTAGCAATAAGAGAGGACTTGGCTATGAGACCCATGCACCTAAGTGGGATCCCAAAAGCAAGAACATCACTAAGAACAAAATCTGCACACACTGTAGTAAGACCGGTCACTACAAAAGTGAATGTAATACAAAAGAAAAGGCCAGTCAAAAGAACAAAACCTTTGTTCTAGGGAAAAATAGGCTGCCAGGATGGGCTAAAAAGAATTTAATTCACCCTTTTGCATATAGAAAGGGACCCAAACTAGTTTGTATTCCTAAGACTAACCCCTGATTTCCTTTTGCAGGTCCAAGTGAAGGGGAGAAGCCAAATACGGTACATGGATAGTGGTTGCTCAAAGCATATGACTGGAAGAAAGAACCAGTTCCATTGAGAATGTCTGTTGATAGATGGCTTGAAATATAGCCTAATCAGTGTATCACAAATGTGTTACAGAGGTAACTTAGTAGCATTCACCTCTACCAAATATTTTGTGATAAATATTACCACGGACAAGATTATTTTGCAGGAAAAAAGAGTAAATAATATATACATTATAGATCTGCCCACTCTTTCAGAAAATGAACTCACTTACTTAAGTGTGTTGGACAATGATCCCCTGCTTTGGCACAAAAGACTTGGACATGCAAGTCTAAGTCAACTCAACAAATTAGTCTCCAAGGACCTGGTGATAGGGCTTCCTAACATCAAGTTCAAGGAAGACAGTTTGTGAGGCTTGTGCAAGGGGGAAGAAGGTAAGATCCTCTTTTAAAAGCAAGAAAATGGTAAGCACAACCAGGTCGATGGAACTAGTTCATATGGATCTCTGTGGTCCAATGAGAACATTAAGCAGAGGTGTTAAAAAATATGTGATGGTACTTGTTGATGATTACTCTAAGTTTACTTGAACATTATTTTTAACATCTAAGTATGAAGCATTTGACATGTTTACTGCCTTTGTTAGAAAAACTTAGAAACAACTAGGTAATCAACTTGCATCAATTAGGTCTAATCATGAAACTGAATTTGAAAATGCTAAGTTTGCTGAATTTTGTGATGAGCATTCTGCCTCTAGGACTCCACAACAAAATGGAGTAGTTGAAAGAAAGGATAGGACACTTGAAGATATGGCTAGGACTATGCTTTTTTCTAGTAAACTGCCACATAGCTTCTAGGCAGAAGCTGTAAACACTTCATGTTACATCATTAATAGGTGCTTGACCAGACCTCTTGTAGAGAAGACTCTCTATGAGTTACTTAAAGGGAGAAAACCAAATATATCCTATCTTAGGGCATTTGGATGCAAGTGCTTTGTGCACAACAATGGAAAGGACTTCCTATGTAAGTTTGATCCCATAAGTGATGGAGTATTCTTGGGATATTTTTCACATAGAAAAGCTTATAAAGTATACAACAAAAGAACTATGTATGTAGAAGAAAGTTTACATGTAGTCTTTGATGAAACTAACACTCTTTCTGAGAGACAGGAACATAAAGATGAAGCTATTGGGCTGGTAAAAGGTTTAAATGGAGTCACAGTCCAAGCTGAAGCTGCACCAGAAGAAGGAACAGGTGATGGAATAGGTTCTTCCGTCTAGGGCAACCTGACAGGGGGAACCGAATAAATAAGAACTGAATCTAATGCCCAAATGGAACCTATCCATGAGGTTGTTCCTCAGCAACAGAACATAGGAGAAATGTCAAACAGAAACCAGTTGGTTGTGAAACCTTACAAGTATTAAAGTTCTCATCCCATTGAGAACATAATTACTAAACCAACTTCGGGAATTAAAACTAGATCTGAATTAAAGAATATGTGTGCTTTTGATGCTTTCCTATCTCTTATTGAACCTAAAAATGTTGTTGAGGCTTTGCAGGATGCAGACTGGATAAATGCAATGCAAGATGAACTCAATCAGTCTGAAAGGAGTCAAGTTTGGCATCTGGTTCCAACCCAAGGACAGATCAGTAATTGGTACAAAATGGGTCTTCAGAAACAAACTTGATGAAGATGGAACTATTACAAGGAACAAGTCAAGGTTATCCAGGAGGAGGGCATAAACTATGATGAAACCTTTGCTCCAGTTGCAAGGTTGGAAGCAATAAGACTCCTCATAGCCTTTGCTGCTTACATGGAATTCACCCTTCACCAGATGGATGTCAAGAGTGCCTTCCTCAATGGCTATCTAAAAGAAGAAGTGTTTGTCAAACAACCTGTAGGGTTTGAAAGCAAGGAGTGCCCGGATCATGTATACAAACTAGACAAGGCACTCTATGGACTCAAGCAGGCTCCTAGAGCATAGTATGAACGACTATCCAAATTCCTGCTTGAACATGGCTACAAGAGAGGTAAAATTGATAGCACTTTATTCTTGAGGAAAAAGGTAAGGATCTTCTTGTAGTATAAATATATGTTGATGACATAATTTTTTGGGCAACCATTGAAAAACTAAGTAAGGAATTTGCTAAACTTATGGGGAGTGAATTTGAAATGAGTATGATGGGTGAGCTTAATTTCTTCTTAGGCTTACAAATTAAACAAAACTCAAATAGAACCATGATCCATCAGTAGAAATATGCAAAAGAGTTGATTAAGAAATTTAAAATGGAAGAATCAAAGGAAATAGACACTTATATTGCAACAGCCACAAAATTGGACATAGATGAACCTGATTCATCTGTTGATCAGAAGTTGTATAGGGGTATGATTGGTTCATTTTTGTATCTTACTGCTAGAATACCTGACATTATATTCAGTGTAGGGCTTTGTGCTCGATTTCGAGCAAATCCACAGGAATCCCACTTGACTGCTGTCAAGAGAATATTGAGATACTTGAAAGGCATTACTGACCTTTTTCTTTAGTAACCAAAAGGTAGTAACTTTAACCTAGTGGGATATGTTGATGTTGACTATACAAGTTTTCTTGTGGATAGGAAGAGCACCTCAGGTATGGCACACTTCCTCGGTTCATGTCTTGTGTCATGGGCTACTAAAAAGCAAAATTCAGTGGCCTTATCCACTGCTGAAGCTGAGTAAGTTGTTGCTGCTTCCTGTTGTGCTCAATTGTTGTGGATCAAACAGCAGTTGATGGATTTTGGTATTGAAGTTGGTTGCATCCCTATTTTCTGTGATAACACTAGTGCTATTAGTATGACTAATAATCCAATTCATCATAAGCACCATTTCTTGAGGGACAACTATGAGAAAGGCTTGATCACTATGGAATTTTATGCTACTGACAAGCAAATTGCTGACAGTTCCAAGTACCTGTCTTTTATTTCTAGTTCAATTATAGTAGGTGTTTTTATATTGTACCTTTCAACTTATCTAGAAGCAATTGTATTAGGTACTCAAAGTTTTCAAGTTAGAGTTAACGTGAAGTTGTCGCAACAGTTCAGGTAGTGTGCTACAACGGGATTAGAGTTAATCCTAGGTTTACAAAAGAGTTTTTGTAAATGTAGTTTTTGGCTCAGTGATTTTAGTGGAGAGTTTGGGAAAATTCTACTGGAAAGTAGGTCGTATTTTTTCTCCTTTTGAGCCAGGTATTTTTCACGTAAAATCTCTGTGTTCTTTAATTTCTGTACTCATTATTCTGCAACTGTAGTAGTTGGAACGCGTAGAAGAACCAGGTCCTTCCATAATCAGTTTAAGCGAAAAATTGGTCACCACATAAATCACCCCTCCCCCTCTTGTGTGGTATTGAAATATAAAACATCACTTCCCTTTAACCTCGATTTTTTATTTTACTTGAGCTCGATTTTTCCCGCGTTCGGTCATGCCCGATTCTTGGCGTGTCCTTCATCCCTCCGAGTTCTGATCTGTAGGAGGCCTTGGCTTTTACCCGACCTAGTATCGAACCATGTTATCTCTCGTATCTTCATCAAAATCGGGAGTAATTTTATGTCCGATTTTATCGGTACACAACTTTCTTCAACTAAAACTGAGGAAACAAAAAAGACAGAAGTAGCCACCACTCTGTGGGTACTATCTTCACGTTTCTGAGAATGTATTGGACCTTTATTTCTTAAAATAGAAATATAGTACACTCTTTTCTTGCATTTGACAGATCATGTTATTACTAGATACAAAAGTACACATATGCTAGGCGTGTCCTTTATATAGATTAAATATAATTCCGTTAACAAAGGATCTCAAATGACTGAAATTTTCAGAAATGAACGTGACTGCAGTTCATTGATCTACATTTTAACGGATAAACTGTTAACCCGTTAAAATATTTTATATTTGTATTTTTTTACACCTATTGTATATTAAATATCCTTTTCACTATTTGACAAAGTAGCAGTTATGATTCGCGTTCAGAAGGTATAGTAAGACACTAACTGTTATGTTTTATCTTAGATGCTAACTTAGTGGTATTAGACTATTGAAAATTCACTTTCAAATTCCAATGACCTCTGTCGGTTAGTGAAAATGTACTTGCATATGGCTATATGACTTGATGCAATAGCAGAAAGAAAAGAGCCATACACAACATTAATTTAGTATATGGCTATTACATAAATTTAGTCAGTGACTTCTGGAAATAGTTTGAATATTCGGGCATGACAGTGTCATATAAACGGGTTGAATTCAACATTTAAATTTAGTGATTTAATGTCAAGAGATATATGTACTCATTATCTATTTGATTTAGCCGATAAATCACCCGATAACCGTCCGATAATTGTTAAACCGATACAAATTCGATGTTGCGGAAGCCAAATATATATAGTGTGAATAAGTCACAACTACTATACCAAAAATTGTGACAGCCACCAAATAATAAATAAGACAATAAAGCAACAATAAAGGGAACACCAGAATTTACGAGGTTCGGCTAATTTTGCCTACTCCTCGGACACAACCAATATTTTATTCCACTCCAAAAATACAAGTGAAATAATATTAAAGAGAGAAGATACAAATGTCTTAAACAGATGAGAAGGCAAATGAGAGGTGTGTTTAAATCCTAAACATTAGACCTTCTTTTATAGGGGAAAATCCCCTCCAAACTCAAGAGCCCACCGATGTGGGACAAAGAATTTGCCAAACTTCAACAAATCTCCACCTTGAAAAAATTTCACATCTTCAATTTTCTCTCAATAACAAATTTCAAATTTTTGATTGTGTCTAAATCTTCAATCTTCAGTGTTCAACAATGTTGATCAAATCCAAACAATGTTGAAACTTGATCGCAGTCACCACCTTAGTCAGCATATCAGCAGGATTCTCCGTGGTATGAATTTTCTTCACCGCGACTCCTCCGTCTTCTATGATTTCTAGTACGAAATGATACCGAACATCAATATGCTTCGTCCTTGCATGATAAACTTGGTTCTTCGCTAATTGAATAGCACTTTGACTATCACAAAAAATTGTGATACCTTTTTGTTCAACACCAAGCTCCTTTAGCAATCCTTGAAGCCAAATTGCCTCTTTCACAACCTCTGTAATAGCCATGTACTCTGCCTCTGTTGTAGACAAAGCAACTGTTGACTGCAAAGTAGACTTCCAACTAACTGGTGCCTTTGCAAAAGTAAACACATAACCAGTAGTTGATCTTCGTTTGTCCAGATCACCCGCAAAATCTGAGTCACAATATCCAACTACAGACTGATTGTCTTCCTGCTCAAAAACTAACCCAACATCTACAAGTATTATGAATATACCGTAGAATCCACTTCACAGCTTGCCAATGCTCCTTCCTTGGATTGTGCATATATCTGCTAATAACTCCAACAGCTTGTGAAATGTCAGGCCTTGTGCAAACCATTGCATACATCAAGCTACCAACAGCATTTGCGTATGGTACCTTTGACATATACTCTCGTTCAGCTTCATCCATTGGCGACATAGTAGTACTTAGCTTAAAATGGGAAGCAAGTGGAGTACTAACTGGCTTAGTCTTGTCATCTATGCCAAAACGTTGAAGTACTCTCTTCAAATATTCCTTTTGAGATAAACAGAGTTTCTTTGAATGTCTATCTCTAATTATCTCCATGCCAAGAATTTTCTTTGCCTCACCCAAATCCTTCATCTCGAACTCCTTCTTCAGTTGAATCTTCAACTTATCAATTTCTTCCGAATTCTTGGAAGCTATCAACATATCATCAACATATAGGAGAAGATATAAAAAGGAACCATCTTTAAGCTTGTGCAAATACACACAATGATCGTATTTGCTTCTCTTGTACCCTTGCCGCAACATAAACTCGTCAAATCATTTGTACCATTGTCTAGAAGATTGTTTCAATCCGTACAACAATTTTTCAAGTTTTCACACCATATTTTCTTTTCCAGAAACTTTGAATCCTTCTGGTTGAGTCATGTAGATTTCCTCCTCCAAGTTTCCATGTAAAAACGCAATTTTTACATCCATCTGAACTAGTTCCAAATCCAATTGTGCTACCAAAGCCAACATAATTCTAATGGAGGAATGTTTTAGAACTGGAGAAAACACTTCATTGTACTCAATTCCCTCCTTTTGAGCATATCCTTTGACCACCAATCTTGCTTTGTAGCGAACATCTACTTGCTTAGGAAATCCTTCTTTCTTTGCAAATACTCATTTGCACCCAATTGCTTTCTTTCCCTTCGAGAGATTGGCCAATCTCCATGAATGATTCTGATGAAGGGACTGTATTTCATCATTCATGGTAATCCTCCACTTATCTTCTTCTGAACTTTGGACAGCGTCTTTATAAGTGGTAGGAACATCATCAGCTACAATTGAGGTTGCACAAGCAACCGTCTCTATGAGACGAACAAGTTTCGTTATTGTTCTTTTTGGCCTGCTGGTTGCTATTGATTCAAGTTGTTGTTGAGGTTCCTGAGTTGGAATCTCCTCTACTGGCTCTCCTTCCAGAGGGTAATCTTAATTTGTTTCCTCCTCTGCTTCTTGTATAGGAAAAATAAATTTTTCCCTCAAACTCTACCTGCTTAGAAGCACCTTCATTTTGTTTGGTATCTTCTGTTACCTTTTTTACCATAGCAGATTCATCAAAGGTAACATCTCTGCTGAATATTACTTTCTTTGTCATAGGACACCATAAGCGATATCCTTTGACTCCAGAAGCAATTCCCATAAAAATAGCCTTCTTTGCCCTTGGATCCAATTTTGACTCTGTCACATAATAATATGTAGTTGAGCCAAACACGTGCAAAGAGTCATAATCTACAGCAGGCTTTCCATACCATTTTTCAAATAGTGTCTTGCCATAAATAGCAGCAGATGGTAGATGATTAATGAGGTGGCATGCATATGTAATTGCCTCAGCCCAAAATTCTTTTCCCAAGCCAGCATTGGACAACATATACCGTACCTTCTCCAGCAAGGTCCGGTTCATACGTTCTGCCACTCAATTCTGTTGGGGTATATGTCTAACAATAAAGTGTCGGACGATGCCATCATTTTCATAGACCTTATTGAAATGATCATTTTTGTATTCACCTCCATTGTCTGTGCGAATACGCTTGATCCTCCTGCCTGTTTGATTCTCCACCATCGCCTTCCATTTGAGAAAAATTCTCAGCACTTCATCTTTGCTTTTCATTGTATACACCCACACTCTTCGGGAAAAATCGTCAACAAAGGTTACAAAATAGTGCTTCCCACCCAATGAAGGTGTTTTGGAAGGACCCCAAACATCAGAGTGTACATAATCCAAAATGCCTTTAGTATTATGGATCGTTGTACCAAATTTAATCCTTGTCTGTTTCCCTTTGACACAATGCTCACAAAACTCCAAGTTGCAAGCCTTTACTCCTTTTAACAATCCTTGATCTGATAGAGTTTTCAAGGATTTTCCTCCAGCATGTCCCAAGCGCATGTGTCATAGCTTGGTTGCGTCTGCCTCTTTGTCGTCACTGGATGTCACTGTCACTGTCCCAATAACTGTACTGCCACGATAGCGGTACATATTATTATTCTTCCGATTAGCCTTCATTACCACTAGTGCACCGGAGCATACTCTCATCACTCCATTTTCTGCAATGATTTTGAACCCTTTTGATTCTAGGGCTCCTATAGAGATGAGATTCTTCTTCAAATCCGGTACAAATCGAACATCTGTTAATGTTCTGATCATTCCATCATGGTTCCTTAATCGTATTGAACCAATGCCATATGAGGTAAGAGGGCTGTTATCCGCTGTGTGGATGACTCCATATTCTCCTTCTTGAAATTCCACAAACCAGTCCTTGTTGGGACACATATGATAGCTACAAGCCGAGTCCATCAACCATATGTCTGATGATGTTTATGACTCTGTTGTAACTAATGAGAAGTCTGAATCATCACAATCAGCTACATTTGAATCCATAATGGCCTTTCCATTGTTATGTTTGGCCTTATTCTTCAACTTCGGACAGCCTTTCTTCAGTGCCCTTTTTCTCGACAAAAGGCACATTCATCTTTGTTGGGTCTGGATCTTGACTTGGATCTTCCCTTCTTTGTCCTCGTTTGATTTTGAGGACGAACCCTCACAAATAGTGCTTCTCCTTCTCCGTACTTCTGTTTTTCTCGCTTTCTTTGTTCATAGCTGTACAAAGCCGAACAAACTTCTCTGAGAGAAACTTCGTCATTTCCATGGAGTAGAGTAGTTTCAAGGTGCTCGTACTCATCAGGAAGTGACGCCAACAACATCAAGGCCAAGTCACCATCATCATAAGTTGTATCCATATTTTGCAAATCTGTGACCAACTTATTGAAACTGGTGATATGTTCATTCATCGTGGTACCGGGAACATAGGTGAAGTGAAACAGTCTCTTCTTCATGTACAATTTATTTTGACTGTTTTTCTTCAAAAATTTATCCTCCAGTACTTTCCATAATTTACTTGCAGAAGTTTCCTTTGTGTATGGAGATTTCTGCTCTCTAACAAGGAAGGATCGAATGGTACCGCAAGCAACACGGTTGATAATTTTTCAATCTTCTTCTCCAATAACATCTGGTCTCTTTTCTTCAATGGCAAGATCTAGCCCTTGTTGAAAAAGGACATCTAGAACCTCGCCTTGCCACATCCCAAAATGCCCGGACCCGTCAAAAATTTCTACCGCAAATTTCGCATTTGACATAATTCTTGTCATAAGCGAAGATGTCAATGATGACGTATTTTTGACACTTGATATAGATTCTTCTTGTTTATTGTCTCCCATATTTGACACAAATATTATTTAATAGCTGACGACAAAAATCGAGATTATTTCCTTTCTGATGTAGAAGATCAGACTAAGCTGCAACCACAGAGCATACTCAGACAGAACCTTGACTCAGTTACCAAGATAAATCTTTTCTGATGTGGAAGATCAGACTATGCTGCAACCACAGAGCATACTTAGACAGTATCTTGGCTCTGATACCAATTGTTGCGGAAGCCAAATGTATATAGTGTGAATAAGTCACAACTACTATACCAAAAATTATGACAGCCACCAAATAATAAATAAGACAATAAAGCAACAATAAAGGGAACACCATAATTTACGAGGTTCGGCTAATTTTGCCTACTCCTCGGACACAACCAATATTTTATTCCACTCCAAAAATACAAGTGAAATAATACTAAAGAGAGAAGATATAAATGTCTTAAACAGATGAGAAGGCAAATGAGAGGTGTGTTTAAATCCTAAACATTAGGCCTTCTTTTATAGGGGAAAATCCCCCCAAACTCAAGAGCCCACCGATGTGGGACAAAGAATTTGCCAAACTTCAACATTCGCCCGATATCTTATTGGTTTGGCTAGCGGATTAGTACATTTACGAGCCGATAACCGATAAGTCGAACCGTTAAATGTAACAATGCGCCTGATCCGCCCGATAAGCAGTCGTACCAAAATCTAATGAACCCATAGATTATACATTGGATACCAGGCAATATTCTCATGAAAGAAAAAGAAGAAGAAGAAAAAAAAGCTGCTGGACGACGACTTGTAAATGCTTTCTCTTACGTGACCTTTCTTTTAACGAGATTAATTAGTTGACAGATAAATCACTTCCAAAAATGTCGTTTGTTCTTCTGCTTCCCTTGTTCATATAAAGCCTTAACACTTGGAGGGGAAAGATGAATGTTTTGTATTAGAAAAGCATTGATCATTGTGCTAGTGTTTAGTTTGGTAAAAAAAAAAAAAAAAACATGTAACAAATGATAATCGTACAAGGAGTAGTATATGGTATAAGGATCGTGCTTCAATAATATTTTGAATACTAAAGATCGAGAAGAATGTATAGATGTTGATTGAGCTAAGTGAAATGAGTTTTTTTTATTTTAAAAATGAAAATAGAGGGAAAATTTCCACACCCATCAATGATGATCCCTTTAGGTGAAACGATTAAAAAAGATTTCATCAACAAGAACATTTTATAAAATATTTACTCTTATCAAACACAAATAAGTCCCTCCATCTTATTTTGTAGGCATATTTCCTTACTAGTTTGTTCCTAAAAAATTAATATATTATCTTAATGATAAATTTTATAGTTAATCACACAAATATTGTTGTGTCATGTTTAAGCCAAAAAGTTTTAGTCTTATATCCACAAATAATACTATGACATGTTTATAATTGCAAGTTTCAAAAATATTTTTTGTTTTTAAATTTCGTGTGAAGTCTAACAATGCAAAGCAAATTGAAATAGAGGGAATATATTATTTCTCATTTACTATATTTTTTTTTTTGCCTCCCTCTTCTTATCAATCGAGAGCTTCCCACATGCCAGGCACCAAAAATCTATAAGATCTTCCACATTGTCATAAAGAAAATCATTAATTTTATTTGGTGATATTTCATTTCCCAAAAAACATATATAAAGAGAAGAATCCAAAGTAAAAAAAGTAGTTAAGCAATATTTACCTGTGTTTATCCTTAAAATAAGTAACACAATCAAATTTGTACTCGATTTAAAGAAAAAATAATTTAATTTAACACGAATAATTTAAGAACAACAAATAATTAAATTAAAAGAAAACAAGGCGACCAAACCAAATGTGATAAAACAATTAAGCTTTGCTTTAAGTTTAGATGCTGAAACCAGTCTCGATCGAGTCATCGAAGTGGGTTCACTTGATACTAAATAAATAAATAGCTGAAGAACACTTTAAACAATAACTAGAAGGCACAGATAAACTTTTATTGCTTTGATATATGTGTTCACAGTGCCTTTAAAAGCAAAAGGTTCTCTCATTTATATAGCAAGATAGTTTCAATTCTAGTACAAGTCTAAATAAGGTAAAAATTCTTTTTTCCTAGTAAAACATAATTTGTCGTTGATATCTGGCGTGATCCGCGCCGTAATATTCGATTGATGGCAGATATTTCGGCCCCTGGTTCGTCCTTTCCAACCCCCTTCCTTTTAACCTCAATTTTTTATTTTGCTTGAGCTCGATTTTTCCCGTGTTCGGTCATGCCCGATTCTTGGGGTATCCTTCATCCCTCCGGGTTCTGATCTGTAGGAACCCTTGGCTTCTGCCCGAGCAAGTACCGAATCATGTTGTCTCGTTTTTTCATCGGGAAATTGGGGATAACTTTATTCCCAATTTTACCATACACAACTTTCTTCAACTAAAATTGAGCAAAAAAAAAAAAAAAAGAAGAGAGAGACAGACGTAGCTACTACTCTATGGGTACTATCTTCACGTTTCTGAGAATGTATTGGACCTTTATTTCTTAAAATAGAAATACAGTACATTCTTTTCTTGCATTTGACAGATCATGTTATTACTAGATACAAAAGTACACATATGCTAGGCGTGTCCTTTATATAGATTAAATATATTTCCGTTAAGAAAGGATCTCAAATGACTGAAATTTTCAGAAATGAACGTGACTGCGGTTCTCGAGATATATCATTTCTTTAATTGAAGATCAGTACATTATTTAATTTATCATCAAACATTATTAGAATACTACTTCCTCTACGTGAACCTGTTTGACTGGGCACGAAGTTTAAAAAAAAATGAAGATTTTTAGAATATGTGGTCCTAAACAAGTCCAAATGGGCCCCAAAGTATTTGTGTGGTTATAAAAGCTTCTCATTAAGGGTAGAGTTCATTCTTTTTGGAACGGACCAAAAAGAAAATAGGTTCACGTAACCTAGAACACAGGGAAGTAATAAAAATAAAAGGCATAACGTACACGTGGTTAAAATTGCACCTTCGCGGAAATTCCAAAAGGAAAATGAAGGTACTGCAGAGTCTAGAGCTACAATTTGAAGGGCAAGCGTATAAATAGACGCACGCAATAAGCCCTAGTAAGAACAAGTTCAGAAACTATTCATCAAAAACCTAATTAGGGCAAAAAAGAAAAAATGAATCCCCTTGATAATGCAACCTTCTTTTTCTCTGACCTTGATTTTCTTGACTCTATTGAGCACCATCTTCTGAATGATTCCGATTTTTCCAACAGTTTTTCGCCGATTAGCTCGAGCAGTGTCGCAACTCCTAATAGTCCTAGCTCATGTTTTTGCAGCTGCCTTTTGGATGAAAACATTGAAGAAACAACAACTCTCGAATCTCAATCCGAGCCCGAGGAGCCAACGCAAGGCTTAAAGGCGGCGCGTGCGGAAAACACGAAGCAAAATTGGAGGCGGTACATAGGAGTGAGACGGCGGGCTTGGGGAAAGTTTGCGGCGGAGATAAGGGACCCGGAGAGAAGAGGCGCGAGATTGTGGCTAGGAACTTATGAGACTCCTGAAGATGCAGCATTGGCGTATGATCAAGCCGCTTTCAAAATCCGCGGTTCGAGAGCTCGGCTCAATTTTCCTCACTTAATTGGCTCAAACATGCCTGAGCCGGCTAGAGTAAAAGGGAGACGTCATAATTCACGCTCACTGGAGCCATCGTCTTCTTCATCCACCACATCATCGGAAAATGGAAGAAGGAAAAGAAATATAGAGGTCATAAATTCTATAGCCAAAGCCAAATTGGTTGGTCATATACGCGATCTAGAGATGTCACTATAACTAATGGAAAAGAAGAGTTTTCAGTTCTTTTTTCAAATGTCGTAACATTACTGCATAAATAACTTACTGTTCAATCATGTTATTTTCGCTAGTATATATGTTCATTATTTATGTTTTGTACGTAGTAATTAATGGGGTGTTTCAACTTTGTTTGAGCTTCATAGCTGGCCAAGGTACTTTGCGGAGAAAGCAGATGCAAAGCAGACAAAGGAGATGACAAAAGTAAAGTTAGGCTCAGAAAAGCGTAAATAAGGAAGAGGAAAGCCGAAAAAGAAAGCGGGATAAAATCCCGGAGACACCCAAGTCAAGCAGCAAAAAATCTGAATTTGGACCTTCCACGAGTAAATGGACGGAAAGTGCAAAAACCAATACCTCAGTTCCAGTTCCACAGAAAACTGAAAAAGGATCTGGCAAAGCCCAAAGTGATGGTCTCAAGGGAAAGAACAGGTCCCACGGATGAAGACACTCAGGTGACCACTTTAGCTGAAAAATCTGCACCAAGCATACGCCGAGTGAAAATTATGCGTGAGCTTGGTTTGATGGCTCCTTCTGGCCGGTATCCATTTCATAATTAAGGGGAACATGTTTCTTCATTTATTCCCAAGGGACATGTTTCTGCTCCTTCCAGGTCTTCATCTCATCCTAAGGAACGTCTTCCTCCAATTCAGAGAATAGTTGTTTGTGGTCTATCTGCTGCTAGATCCGTTATGAAGTAGCTTTTGTTTCTCCGTTGGTAAGTCAGAGTCAGACATGATATAGACTGCTGAAACTCCCAAGGTAGTGCTGAAGTTGTCATATTAGAGGGGGATTTAGACTGCTGAAACTCCCACTACTTTTTCTGACGCAGAGTTTAAAGTTAGTATTAAGAATGTATCTTTACAACATTTTTACTACATGTATAACTCGAACAAAAGACAGCGGGTGAATAAACCTGCTGTCTTTGCCAGGTTGTTGCGAAGTTGTAATACCAATTGTAGAAATACACTTCTTTTTGTGTTCCCCTTCATAGTGGATGCAGCTAAAGAAACCTGAGAGTAATTAGGTGATCCGCCACTACAGCACGTCTACAGAGAGGCTAACCATGCGGCTGATTCAATGGCGAAGAATGGAAGTTGTTTACCAACACTTGGAAGCTTAAGAACTTATCTAATTCCTCCTACTTTTGTTATTTCCCATTTGTAATAAACTATGTAATGACTCTTAGTATGTGTTTTTAATAAATGTCTTTATTACCAAAAAAAAAAAAAAGGATGCAGCTAAAGAAACCTGAGAGTAATTGAGGGGTAAATTTCACAAATGGTCATATAACTATGACTTTTTTTCATCATTGTCAAATAACTTCGTTTTCTCACACAAAAATCATAGTGGCAGAAAAATAATTTTTTTGGTACGATTTTGTTATTTTACTTTTTTTATTTTTTATTTTCAATCTAATAAATAATTATCCAATTAAAATAGGAAAAATACTAATATATTTTTAGTTGTTCCCAAAATATAATATTTTAAAAAATATTATATATATATATATATATATATATATATATATATGTGTGTGTGTGTGTGTGTGTGTGTTTTATACATATAATATACACATTCTATATATATTTTGGCTAGCAAATACAATTAGTTTCGGGCGGTCGATAAATTTTATATTTTTCTCTTTAAATATGAATGACCCAATCCAGCTTGACCCAATACCCATATACGTAAGTTAAAATAATACTAAAAGTGAATTCTTCCCTCATAAGAAACTCAGTTCGGAATGCATAAGATTCTGATAAAAAAAAAGAAAATAAAAGGTATAATTAGAGAGCACTTGAAATAAAATTGTTATCGATTTGAATAAAATCTTGAAAATAAAAATAAAAGATAGAAGTATCATGTTTTGAAGAATTTAATATTCATTCCTATTTTAATTGAGTTATTATTTATTATACTGAAAATAAGAAAATAAATAACAACAAAACAAGAAAATACTACCAAAAAATTTATTTTTCGGCCACTATGATTTTTGTGTGAACTAGTGAAAGTTTTATGATTGTGTGAGAAAACGAAATTATATGACATTGATGAAAAAAAGTCATAGTTATACGATTTTTGTGTGAGAAAATAAAGTTATATGATTTTGATAAAAAAAAAAGTTCTAGTTATATGACCATTTGTGAAATTACCCAGTAAATGAGGGTTACCCTCTTAAAAGAAAAGAAAAAAATGGAGTAGTAATTAATGTTAGATGTTTGTTCTATTTTCTTATGAGTTTTTTTTTCTTTTAGAAGCAAATTATAAATCACCATATTTGGTTCGTCATTTTTCTTGAAGGAAAAGGTTTTAGACTTCTATAAGTTGAGGATCATTCCTTCTCATCCAGTAGCATCCACAATATAATCATAAGGAGTTGGAGAGTCTTGTTTGGGGGAGAACTTTTTAGGACAAGTGTTAGCGTGCCACTTGTGTTTGCCTCTTTGTGTTGTTGTTCTCTCGATATTTTGTACTATCTTTTATATAGTGGATTGCTCATCTCCGCTCGTAGACATAGGTCAATTGATCGAATCACATAAAATATTTGTGTTTCATTTGATGTTTTGTTTTTGTGTGTGATTTATTGTCGTTCAAGGTTTGCTTTACTAGCTTCCGCATGACATCTGATTATTTTGATCCTAGCAATTAATGCTCATTAAATTTGCATAATTTTTTCAAGGACGAAAAAATGTCTTTTAGAAACTTGTTTAAAAAAATTATATTTGGATATCCGCGGTTTAAAAAACGTCTTTTTAATTAGAAAACATATGCTGTTTAATTAGGTATATGTTCTCTAAGAAGTTGAAAATATTAACTCTAATTCTTTACTTTATAAAACTATCAATAATTTCAACTCATTAAAATTTACAAGTAAATCACCATTCTTTAACCATGTCAATAAAATACTACTTCTATAAGGTATATATTCAATGTTTAATGATTTAGAAACTGATATTCGGCAATCAATTCCGGTTTGTAATGATCCACCTTAGTTTCTCATTTCAATAACATCCGGTCTTCTTTAGGAAAGGGCAAAAAAAAAAAAAAAAAAAATATAGTAGTTAAAGTAGACTTGACCCGTACTGTAGGCTTCCTCTTCACTTCTGCAATTTGGACACAAAAACAAAAAAAATCATAATCATATGTAATCTTCTCTAATATTGCACATGCGTATTTGATAAATTTAAATTATCAAAGACTTTTTAATTCCCTACACTGTATCGTCGCTGTACTTGAATGAATATACTAATCATCAAGGTTCTTTTTGTACTCATTTTTTTATTTATTAGATGTGTACTTTCTCTAACAATCATAGAGCCATGGTGGTACTAATTATTGTTAAAGAAGTGGCTGAACAAATTTCAGAATATTCACAAAAAGTGTCAAATTTAGAGCTCCCCCATATAAAATTAAAGTCGATGCAGCTCGTCTTTAATTAACAGATATATTTAAGTGAATTATCAACCCAGCTGATGCTACACTTTGATATTATGATGCTCCACCAACTGGAAACGAAAATGAGAAATCAAATAGGTCTTGAAATATAATCATGAATTTGCTGATATTCTAAAGGTCGTCCCAATAAACAAATTATAATTAAAGAGAAGAATCCATAGTAAAAATGTATTTAAGCATTAAGGGGTTGTTTGGTTGAATGAAGTAGATAAAATAATGTATGTATTAGATAAAATAGTGTATGCATTAGCTTTGTATACTAATAATATCTTGTTTCGTACATTTTTTAAACATATACATTAGTCACGCAAGCATTTGTTATACACCTTATTTGGTATTATCCTATGCATAACTAATGCATAGGAAATCATAGTATTAACAATGCAATGATTTTAATGCATGCATTAGCTTAGTTAAAGACAAAATTGTCCTTCAAAATTTATGCTTGATTAAAATATGCTATTATATTAATGAAAGTTTGAAATAATCCAAGAAAGGGAAAAATAAAATTATATCCCTAGTAAATAAATAAATACTTAGCATATTTCCTCTTTATAAATAAATATTCAATTCTATACTAAAATATAGGTAGACAAATCAAATAGTTTTTGTAAAACCTTTTTCATATAAAAACACTCCTCAATATATGTTTTTTTATAAAAAGATAAAGTGATGGACTGGTCATCAGGATATTTTTGTAAACAAATAATTCTTTTAGAAATTGTACAATATTTTAATACATCAAATCGAAAAATGAATAAAAAAATATGTCAACATTAATGCCAACATAACTAATATCATCATTATTAATAAAATATATTAAGCATTATTCTTCTGCATCCTACCAAACGATCCCTAAATACATCTTAATCTTCAACGAAAGCTGGGCCGTGAAATATCGTGTGCTAGTATTATATCCTCGCGAGGTCACATTTCGAAAATATACTGGACCTTTCTTTCTTGAAATGGAAAATAAAATGCTTCTAAAATTTATCAGCTCATGTTATCAGAAAACCAGTAAGTTTTTTGAGAAAAAGTTATACATATACTAGGTTTGTTCTACGAATAAATATCTCTGTTTTAAAGTACTGATCTCAAATGATAATGAAATTTTCAGAAATGAATGTGACCTTATCGTGATGCGCAAACATCTTCCATATCTCAAGAGAAATGTATACTCGTTACTTACGTTTCAATTTAGATGATATATTTCGACTTGACACAAAGTTTAAGAAAGGAAAGAAAAATTTTGAAATAAGTGGTCCTAATAATTTAAGGGGTAAATCTTTGTGAGATTATAATATTTTTGTGGCTATAAAATCTTATAATTAAAGGTAAAATGAGTAAAATAAAAAAATTTAAAGTCAAATTATTTTTTAATATAAAAATGTGTCATTCTTTTTAGAACGGATTAATTAATAAGAAAAATATATCATTTAAATTAAAACACAACGAGTAGAGTATATCATTTCTTGAAATTGAAGATCAGTACATTATTTTATTCCTCGTCAAATGTTAAGATAATAAAAACTAAAAAGCATAACATGTGCTTAAAATGGTACCTTCATAGAAATTCCAGGAAAAAAAAAAATAAAGGTAGGGACTAGAGCTAAAATTATAGGCCAAGCGTATAAATAGACGTACAGTATCAATCCTTCCATTCGTCCAGAATTAATAAACCCTAGTTATTAGTGAAAGTGCAAGAAACATTTGTTCCAAAACTCTTAGAGAAAAGAAAATGAATTCAGCAGATGTAACCTTCTCTTTCTCTGATTTTAATCTCCTTGAATCCATTAAGCAACATCTTTTAAATGATTCAGATTTTTCTGAAACTCTGTCGCCTATGAGTTCAAGTAACGGATTGCCTAACAGTCCTAGCTCAGGTTTTGGCAGCTCCCTTTCAGCAGAAAATAGCTTCGAAATCTCCCTTTCGGACCAAAACTTTGAGGAAACAATACCAAATCTCGAAGAAAAGTCTGAGTCCGAGGAGGAAATGAAGGGGAATGTGGTGGCGCGTGAGAATAACGCGCCGGAAGATTGGAGGCGGTACATAGGAGTGAAACGGCGGCCATGGGGGACGTTTTCAGCGGAGATGAGAGACCCCGATAGGAGGGGGGCAAGACTGTGGTTAGGAACTTACGAGACCGCAGAGGATGCAGCGTTAGCTTACGATCAAGCCGCTTTCAAAATCCGCGGCTCGAGAGCTCGGCTCAATTTTCCTCACTTAATCGGCTCAAACATGCCTAAGCCGGCTAGAGTTACAGCGAGGCGTAGTCGTACGCGCTCACCCGAGCCATCGTCTTCTTCATCCACCTCATCATCAGAAAATGTACCAAGAAAAAGGAAAATAGATGTGATCAATTCCATAGCCAAGGTTTGTCATGGTTGGAACCTCCACATGTTACTATAACTATATTTGGAAGGGTTTTTTAGTGTTTTAGTATTAGAATAACAATTTTTATTTTTTTAGAACTAAAACATTTTAGCTCACTCCCTGTTAGCCCGCTAACTTCAAGCTGGGCCTCAAAGCATTGGTTAATTGTTAATTACCCTTCCGTCTTATATTATGTGTCATGTTTTTCGTTTATACACCTCTTAAGAAATACTAATTGAGAAAGGAATTGTGTTTGCAACAAATTATTTGTGATACAAATATAAATCGTAACCACAATATAAATATGAAGAAACACAATTTTATTGATAAACAATGTGGGTACAATTCTGTTTATCCCTTGATTCTTCCCTCCGCTTTATTCTAAATGATTCGACGGTCTTAGCGGTGTATTTCTCGAACATAGAACTTTAAGCAAAACATATTTGACATGTCTTTGATCTCTTAATGAATATTCCAAGAGTTTCATGGAATTTCGGAGATCTCATATTTGATCTCTTTGTGCATATTACGAGAGTTTATTGAAGTGTTGAGATTGTCTTTGAAGAACATATATAGCCTTATTTATAGGCATGAATTAGGGTTTGGGTGAAGTAGCCACCAAGTAACCCTAATAGACTCCTAATATTTCAAGAGTTGTCATGAATTTAGGATTTATCTTGATATGTTAAAATTTCAGTGTCTACAGATTGGACTATTCTACCCTTATCTATGTCTCAAGATATAACCTCTCTTCATTGAATATTTAATCTATTTATATGTTATCTCCATCTTTAACAACAATTATTACTATGGGTAAAAAAGAAAAAAATAATTAATTTTGTCTTGAACTTCTAAAATGACAAATAATTTGAGACAACTATTTTTAGTAAACCACGACTATTAATATGAGACGGGGGAGTAGAAACAATTCCTTTATTGCAAAAGTCAAAAGGTTTAATCAAAATATATTTGCTCCAATTTGCATTTAAGAAAATTACGGATTTTCTAATTCAATGATGTACCTCTCGATCGAGAGTATTTACACTGCTGTAATTTTGTTTAATTAGTTCTAATAAATTGTTAGGAGTACTCTGTCTAACACTTTATAGTTTGGGGTGGTGTTACTTCAACATGTTCCCATGAAAGGTGGAGGCTTCCAATTCACTTCTGCAATTTTAAAACTTATCATAAATTAATCATGGAATCTTTTCTCTTTATTGCACATGCTGTGTTCTGACAAATTTGTACTATTAATTTACTTTACAATTTCCAACATTGGATCATCACGTATAAACAATTAAAAGAAACTATATAATCACCAAGGTTCATAAAACTAACAGCCAATTCTTTAACATTCCAAAACATAGCTTTATATGCTGGTTGACTATGCAGAAAAAGCTACCCACAAAGGACAGACTGGCGCATAGAGGTATCAATACAGACGGCATGTGTGTTCTATGTGGTGATGCAATAGAGACTGCTGGACATATATTTTGTGAATGTCAATTCTCAAGAAGATGCATAACTACAATTACAGTGGCTAAAAGTCAATATTACAAACACTGAAGAATATGGAGAAGAGTAGCAAGAAAAATGGGAGGTAAGCTAAGTAGAGAATTTGCATTTGCAGCTTTGGCAGCGACTACCTATCATGTGTGGAAAGGGAGGAATGAAGCCTTATGACAGAATTCAGTCCCTAGACCATAAAAAGTATCTGAACAAATCAAAGAAGAATGTAAAGGCAAAATGCCTCATATTCCAAAAAAGTTCAAAACGCCTGATATTTCAAAATATGATGGAACAACAGACCTACGAGATCACGTGACTGCATTCACAATGGGCGTAAAAGGCAATGATTTGACTAAGCAGGAGATTGAATCAGTATTAGTCAAAAAATTTGGTGAAACGCTCACCAAAGGAGCGCTAACATGGTATTCTCTTTTACCCAAAAATTCTATAAATTTTTTTGCTGAGCTTGCAGATTCTTTCATCAAAGCACACTCGGGAGCTCAAAAAGTAGAGAAAAGAATAGAGGATATTTTCAAAATTAAGCAAGGGGACTCAGAACTGCTTAGAAAATTCATGGACAGATTTCAACGTGAAAGAATGACATTGCCACATGTACCTGACAACTGGGCAGCTATAGCTTTCACAAATAATTTGAATGAAAAAAGCTCGGAAACTACGAGGAGACTCAAGGAAAGCCTTCGAGAATTCCCAGCTACAACGTGGAATGATGTTTATAACAGGTATATCACGAAGCTGAGGATTGAGGAAGATACTGTTCCACGATTTCAAAAAGAAGAAAAGGTAAGTTCAAGACGTGCGGAGACCGAAAAAAGATCCGGTAAAAACAGGTACGAGCCTTACATGGGACCTGCGGGAAAGGACTCATGGTCAAAGCAGGATAATCAAAGGTACGATCACAGATCAAGAAACAGAGAATCAGGTTCTTCATCAAGATTCAGGAACGAGCGAAACAACTATGAGTCACGAGATGATAATAGAAATTTAAAAGCGAGATTCGGTGGTTACAACTTCAACATCAGCACCTCCGAGCTCGTAGTTGTTTTGAGAAGCATGGGAGATAAAGTTCGATGGCCAAAGAAAATGAGATCGAATCCAAACAGGCGCAACCCTGACCATTGGTGCGAGTTTCATAATGACCACGGACATAAAACAACAGATTGTAGATTTTTACAAAGTGAAGTTGATTATTTATTAAAACAAGGATATCTTATTGAGTTGTTCAGTGAGAAAGGCAAGCAAGCTTACATGAAGAACAGGCAGGAGCCTCCAAAACCACCTTCTCCCAAAAGAGCTGTCAAAGTTATAAGTGGGGGTGAAGATGTTAATAGTATATCATATACTGCAGCTAACAAAATTTCCAAAGTAACAATTACCCAAGGGAAATGGGTGCGGCATGTTTTAGAGGAAGACAACATTACATTCAATGACACAGATGCATATGGCATATTAACCCCTCATAACGATGCACTGGTAATATCTTTAATTGTACATGATACTAATGTGAAACGAGTTTTGATTGATCCAGGTAGTTCCGTGAACATTATTTTGCTAAGAGTATTACGTGAGATGCAAGCTAAAGATAAAGTGATACCAAAGGCGCATACTCTATGAAGATTTGATAATTCTAGTGTCCTCACGAAAGGAGAGGTAACACTCACCACATTCGCTGAAGGATTCGTCAAAGATACAAAGTTCTAGGTGGTAGATATGGAGATGGCTTACAACATGATTCTTGGGAGACCATGGATCCACGAAATGGATGTTGTTCCTTCAACCTTACATCAAGTTATTAAATTTCCATCGCCATGGGGAATCTGTCAAATTCGTGGAGATCAACATACATCCAGGGCTATCAACTCTGTTGCAGATACAAGCACGAGAAATAAAGGTAAATAGCAATCACAGAAGGCAGTTGAGGATATCACAACACAAACCTCAACTGAACAAGGGCAAACAGATGTAGACTCAAGGCTTGATACTATTCAAGAACTAGAAGAGAATGAAAATATCAAAACAACAATAGAGGAATTAGAGCATGTCGTGCTATTTGCTCAATGGCCTGATAAAAAAGTCTATGTTGGAGCCAATCTTAGCCAAGGTATGAGAGGTAAGTTAATTAGATTTTTGAAAATTAACATGGACTCCTTTGCTTGGTCCCATTCTGACATGACAGGAATACCACCGGAGGTGATGACTCATAAACTAAATGAAGATCCATCATACCCTCATGTCAAGCAAAAGAAAAGAAAGCAAGGAACTTTCAAGAATCAGGTGATTCAAGAAGAAGTCCAAAAATTGCTAAAATTTGGTTCCATTCGTGAGGTAAAGTATCTTAACTGGTTAGCTAACACTGTTGTAGTTCCAAAGAAGAACGGTAAGTGGCGGGTTTGTGTAGATTACACAGATCTTAATAAAGCCTACCCTAAAGATTCTTTTCCACTACCACACATAGATCAATTGATTGATGCAACTGCATGTCACGAACTATTAAGTTTTCTAGATACATATTCAGGTTATAATCAGATTAAAATGGATCCGGGAGATGAATAAAAAACTTCATTCATAACAGACAGGGGGACTTATTGTTATAAAGTAATGCCCTTTGGTCTAAAGAATGCAGGTGCAACGTATCAGAGGTTAGTTACCAAAATATTTCAAGAGCATTTAGGAAAGACTATGGAGGTATATATAGATGATATGCTTGTTAAAACTCAGTATTCAAAAGATCACATATCACACTTATCTGATACATTTTTAATTTTGCGCAAATTTAATATGAAGTTAAATCCCGAAAAATGTGCATTTAGCATTGCATCAGGTAAGTTTTTGGGTTTTCTTGTTTCTAACCGTGGTATTGAAGTGAATCGTGCATAGATTAAGGCCATTGAAAAAATCCCTGATATACTTTCAAACAAGAAAGAAGTTCAAAGATTAACAGGGAGAATTGCAGCCTTGGGAAGATTCATTTCTAAATCATCAGAGAAGTGTTTTAAATTCTTCTCAACCCTTAAGAAGCAGGATCATTTTGAATGGAATGAGGAATGTCAACAGGCACTCAGGAATTTGAAAATGTACTTATCAAATCCACCTTTGCTGGCAAAACCAAAGGCTGGGGAAAGACTACTCATTTACCTTGCTGTTTCGGAAGTTGCAGTAAACGTTGTTTTGGTAAATCTTTGTTAGATGCGGAAATGCGGTATCTTCAGTTAGAAAAACTTGCACTTGCATTAATCATGGCATCTAGAAGTTAAGACCTTACTTTCAGTGTTATCCTATCGCTGTAGTAACTGCCTACCTTTTACGTAATATATTACATAAGCATGAGTTATCAGGTAGGTTAGTTAAGTGGGCAATAGAGTTAAGTGAATACGAAATCACATACCAACCTAGAACTGCTATAAAATCACAAGTGTTAGCTGATTTCGTGGCTGATTTTAGCTAGGGGATGCAATTAAAAGCAGAAAAAGAATTACAGGTATTCAATGGAGCTAACCCGGGAACTTGGACTTTATTCACTGATGGCTCATCTAATGTAAAAGGTGCAGGTTTAGGGATTGTCTTGGTACCACCTACGGGTGAAAACATTCGACAAGCTATTAAATGTCATTCCATAACTAACAATGAAGTGGAGTATGAGGCTGTGATTGTAGGTCTAGAATTGGCACGAGAGCTTGGCATAAATCAGATTATAATCAAGAATGATTCGCAACTCGTGGTTAATCAAATGCTGGGGACTTATACAACTTGGGAAACAAGGATACAACAATACTTAGAAAAGGTACGGGAATTGATAAAGCAATTTCAAACCAGGAAAGTTATACAAATACCAAGGGATGAAAATATTAAAGTGGACACCCTAGCTAATCTCGCATCTGCAGCTGATGTGGCAAGTGATGCAAACACCTCAGTTATACATTTATTTCATTCAGTTCTCGATCCTGATAAGAATGAGGTAAATTTTAATAATTTAACTTGGGATTGGAGGAATGAGATTGTTGCTTTTTTGCAGTATGGTATCGTCCCTGATGATAAGAAAAATGCTCATGCGCTTCGAAAGAAGGCTGCTCGGTACTGCTTAAAGCAAGGCAATTTATATCGTAAAATGTTCGGTGGTCCCTTAGCAAGATGCCTCGGACCTTTGCAAATGGAGTATGTAATGAAAGAAATACACGAGGGACGTTGTAGGAATCACGCAGGAGGAAGGTCATTGGTAAGAACCTTAATTAGGGCAGGTTATTACTGGCCTAAAATGGAAGAAGAAGCAAAAAGTTTCATGGCCAAATGTGATAAATGTCAAAGGTACGGTAACAATATGCATAGACCTGCGGAGTTATTACATTCGGTCATTGCGCCATGGCCAATGGATATCGTGGGTCCGCTAACACAAGCAAAAGGACAGGTAAAGTTTATGCTCGTACTCACTGATTATTTTGCTAAATGGGTAGAGGCAGGAGCATTTAAACAGGTGCGAGAAAAGGAAGTCAAAGATTTTATTTGGCGGAATATCATATGCCGGTTCGGTGTACCAAATGAGATCGTGTGTGATAATGGCCCTTAATTTATTGGAGCTCAAATCACGGAATTCTTTCAAAGTTGGAAAATTAAAAGGATATGTCTACACCTTATCACCCCGTGGGTATTGGACAAGTAGAATCAATAAACAAGGTTATTATCAATAATTTAAAGAAACGATTAGAGGAATCAATAGGTAACTGGCCTGAAGTGTTACCTGGAGTTTTATGGGCATATCGCACAACTGCAAAAACAAGTACAGAAGAACCACCATTTTCATTGGTTTATGGAGCTGAGAAACCAATGTCTATTATTCTTCTTTTGTAGGGTTATAAGAAAAAAAACCCGTGTCTATTATTCTTCTTTTGTAAAACTCTGTTACCAGAAAAACAGTTATGAGAAAGTTATAGATGTAATTCAAATACATGTAAAGTATTATTCAAAACTTGTCAAGGTTATTTCAAAGAAACATGTGTGTTCCTATTTCTTTTATTGTATGATAACACCATTATGAAGTTGAGACGTCTTCTTCATTAAGTGTCGAAATATAAAAGAGCCCTCTTTTATAAAACTCATGTTTAAATTAGTTAGTCATGAGATTAACAGAAGCATTTTCGAAGAACAAAAATGCAAATTATTCTATAAGTCCTTAAAAATAAAGGCAAGAATAAAGCAGACAGAAGTTTAAGATAATAACATGAAAAACTTCTTAATATTTAAAAACTGAAGACTAAGTACGAGCTTAGTCATAAAACTATGAAATTGTTTATACAAATTGCCCCATAAAAAACTTGGGGACTTGCATTTTCAAAACCATCCCTCAAATGAAGCTAAGGGTTTGATTACAATTTTCCAAAATAAAAACAAAAACAAAATCATTCAAATGATTAAAACTGGTCACTGAGAAGTTTGTGGAACTGAAGAAGGAGCATCAATAGCAGTGGGCTCAATTTGGGCAGGTGCATCAATAGATGCGGTTTCAACTTGGCTTGCAGCAACAGGCTCGATTGGGCTTGAAAGAGTTGGGATACCCGTATCAGCTTCAACATTCACGGGAGCTTCAACCACGGGATAAGGGAAGTCCTGAGTTTGCTGAGCTTTTTCAATGGTTTCATTGATCTTAGCTAACTCCGACTCCAGGTTGAAGTTTTCTTGGTCAGCTTCAATTAGGGTATCACGACGTGAATTCAAAAATGCCCAACTTACCTCAACATCAGATTTTTCTTTAAGGATCTCATAATCATTTTCCCAATCAGCAATCTCATTCTTTATCTCTTCATTTTCAGCCAAGGCGGAGTTATAAGAAGCTTGAAGAGAGGCATGGGAGCTCTCTAAGGAATGCACCTTATCAGCAGAGACTCGAAGGTCTTCTTGTGCTTGAGTTAAGCTTTGCACGAGCTCCCCAGCGTAAACTTCTTTTGACTCAAAAGAGCCTTCAACTCTCTGTTCTCTTTACTGGCCTTAGATAGTTGCTCTGAGAAGGAGGATTCGAGACGTTCTTTTTCTTTTTCTGCTTGGCTTGAGGAAGCTTTTACAACCGCTAGCTCTGAAGTTAAAGTCCACACCTGCTGCTCTAAGGTATTCTTGCTCTCTTGTAAATCTTCCATATCAATTTGTGCACTCTCAAATTGTTCCTTCCAATTGATCGCCTCCAACTGAGAATCACGTGCTATCTTCTCTGAATCACATGCTACCTTCTCTAAGAGGGGGATTTTGTTTATCATTTTTGTGCCGATAAAATTGGCCTAAAAAAAGGAAGGGAAATAAGAATCCCAAAGATAAAAAAAAATTTACAAAGTAAAGAAGGGAGAGAAGGAAAATACCTTCAAAGTGGCATGCACGATCTCATTCATTAGAGTCAGGGAACTATGGCTCTCCAGCTTTGCTTTTTCAATTGGGTCAATTAAAGGCTCCAGCCATACATCTGCCAGACCTGACTTCCTCAAAAGGCTGCTATCAGCAGGAACTTCAATAGTTACCCTCCTCATAGCGACACTTCTACTTGAAGAGCCCACTTTCGTATGATGAACGATAGGAAGGGGAATAGTCAAAGGAGGAGCGGTAGAAGAAGTGAAAACAGTAGAAGAAGGAACAGAAATAGCTGGGGCTGGTAAGGAAGGAATCACAGGCACGGGAGTTGAAAAAGAAGATAAGGGTATTTCATCTAAAATAGGCCCTAAACTTCCACTACCAAAACCAATGATGAAAAGTTGATCAATAGACTCACGGGTATCATAATGAGTGATGTCATCGTCAAGAATTATTACTGGGGTTTCAAAGGTTCGGTAAGAGAAACAGAAAGACGGGGGGAAACTTCAGCTTCGTCATCAGAGACGATGCGTCTCCTAGCTCGTGGCCTCATCACCAGGGAGCCCCCATCTTCCTCTTCTTCAGAATTTTCCTCTTTCAACAGCTTTCCTTTTCGCAGAAGAACCCAAGACTATTTCCCGGGCTCTTTCTGAAGATATACGGGTCCCCGAAGGAGTACGGGTTCCCGAAGAGACACGAGAGGTCGCAACTGCTTCAACAGTAACTCCTCGAATAGCAAATCCTGATAAAAAGAAGGATGGGAGTTAGAGAAATAAAGAAAAATATATATATGCATGAAAGATGAAATAAAAACTCTTACCATGAGTCTTTACTTTCCAACCGTAATGGTTAGAAAGTGTTCTCCAAGACCTACCATCTATTGGTGCGGTCTTCAGCAATTTATCTACCCAATCACGGAAATTTGGAATATCCTCCACAACTCCCATGGTTGCTAAAAAAAGGGCAAAATTAGAGAAGTTGATAAAATTGAAGAAAAAAAGGCACGAGAAGGATAAAAGACTTACGTGCAAAATTCCACTTCTTATAGAAGGGAACGTTATCCTTACCCACTAAGCCAACACTGGGGGCAGCAACAAACCGGGCATACCATCCACGATCCTTGTCATCTTCAGGGCTCACCAAAACCCTCTTACTCCTGGCCACTAGAGTAAAAACGCTATTACGGAAAAGCCTAGGGGAGTAAAGATGAATCAGGTGAGGGAAAGTAAAGGAAACGTCAGCCATATTGGTTAAATGCCTCAAACATCCAACAGTCCTCCATATGATTGGGCCAATTTGACCCAAACAGACATTAAAGAAACGGAAAAATTCAAGAATGACTGGGTCAATAACTGGTTTGAACCCTAAAGTAAAAGGGTATGTATAACAAAAGAGAACCCAGTCAAGTAAGAAGTAATTCTCTGATTTGGATTAGGGATAATAATGGGAAAATCATTACTCCAATGGCAATCTTTGCGAACTACAAGAGTCAAAACTTTTGTAATTTGAGTGGGGTAAGTATCACCACGATCTAAAGCAGAAACATGATTTTTAAGAGATTCCCTATCATGGTAAAAAGATAGTTCTGTAGGGACTATCTCCTCTACTAAAGGCTCACGTAATGGTTTAGAAGGTTCTTTACCACTAGAAGAAGATTTGTGAGAAAGGGAACCTCTAGTTCTAGAAGAAGGACCAGAACTAGGAGAATGTATATACGAACTACCACCACGAGTAGACCCTAAGCTACGAAGCCTACCTCCTCTTTTATGTCTAATGGGGGAATTGGGGAAGGTATCAACAATGGGAACTCTCCTAGGGTTAGGGTTTGGTGAAGACATGGCGAAGAAGAATAATGTGAGAAAGAAGTGAACTGAGATTTGAGGAATTAAGTGTTCAATAAGCTTTATGTGGTAAAAGACAAGGAAAGAAGTTATATTTATATTAATAAGCAATCGTCAAAGTTAAAAGTGCAGTAATGGAAGGACCATAATAATGATAACTGGCACTTCGTGAATAGTAGAGTCGTAAAAAAGCCTTGAAAAGGGATGCAAAACTGTAGAACCAATGGAAAAATGACACGTGTACGGAGCATTAAATGGAAGCGACAATTGAAGCGTCAATTTTGTCATAGCATTAATAGTGACAAAAATTTTCTTTTAATGAAATCCACTTTCCAAATATTCAATTGATGAATAAATGGAAAGTGGGGGGACTATCTGTATTGGAAAAAATTGTATTTAAATATAAAGGTGACGTGTCGAGACACGTAGACTGGTCAAATGGTCAAAGAATTACAACTAGCCAAGAGGCACGAGTTGCAAAGATACGATCAAATGGCAGAGGAAGAGGCACGGGCAGTTATTCAAATAACTCAGCGCCCGTACCTATCTAAGTCATTTATGTCCGAGAATCAAAGGAATGAATCTGACAATAGAAAAGAGTGCAGATACGACATTTAATAGGCATTAAATGTGGAATACGTTAGAGAATTTGTATTGAATGTAATGATTATGTAACGTAGCATTCAATGTCTTTAATTACTCATAATAGCCTCATTATGATTTGGGCAAAACGTATATCTCCAAGATATCTATAAAAGGGAGATATCTGATCAATTGTAAAAAAAAGCACTATTGAAATAAACTTTGGTTTACTTTTTTTCTCTTGATTACTCTCTTGCTACCTAAATTACTTCCTTTTATACATTCTTTTGATTATCAGTAACTCGTGTTCTTCTAAATTCTAGCTTTGACTAAAATTTCATTTTTTGGTTAAACAGAAATATTCAACAAGCGGAAAAAGGCAAGGATAGAAGATGGATAGAGGATATATATAAATAGAAGTATACATGTACAGGTCTTTATATAGGTAGAAGCTAGAAGGAGCTACTTCACTGTTTTTCCTTCATTGTATTCCCTTTGTTGTTCCCTTCGTTGTATTTGTTTTGGAGATGAATAAAAAAAATTCGTTCCACCAAAAAAAAAACTAATCGTTAACAAGTGGAAAAACAAATAACTTTATAATACACTAAAAAACTAAAGGACTCCTATAATTAATGTCGATACAGCTTCTCTTTAAGTAACATACATGCAGGTGAATTATCAACCCTACTGCAAATTATGATGCTAATTATCATCTTCTATCTATTTATACTATATTAAAAGTGAGAAGCCCTTAGTCAAAGTTAAATTGCAGAAATGCCCCTTAAAAAATCTAACCCTATTTAATAATAAGAGCATCAAATTTATGTGAAGGGGATGCGACCTTCAGAATAGTTACATTACAAACAAATGTTTCCTATTTATAATTTGGTTTCCTACTGTTACTACTCTTAGTTGATTAGACAAGTTTTGGGTGTTATCATTATTTAACTAATGGTCTACGTCACTTGCATGATGAATGTGGATTATAGGATATGAATTATAGGGATGCATTTATAGAGAAGATCAAGTATTTCAACCAGAAAATTGTAAGCGCAAACTTCACAAATTATACTGTGAAAAAAATTCAGAAATGTAGAAGACGAAGAATAGAATACCCTAATGTGCTGGACACTTTCTATGGATTGGGCAAAATATTTTAGTAGAAAAGTCGTGGAGGTTTATCTAAATTTGTCACAACACAAGCAGCGAAACAACAATTGACTGTGAGAAGCAACAAAAAATAAGATTTTGATCTCTTTGTCCCCAAATCAACGTGACAAATGGTGCAGCCAAGAAAAAATTAAAATTCAAGGTGAACAAAAAAAATGGTACAAAAATCAAGTTCTATTTCTTCTCTACTTATTTATCTTCCTTTACCTTTTTTAATGTTGAGAAACTTATTTTCATAAATGTTTGGATAATGACAACTCTTGTAATAAACGTTAAATGCATATTTGTTGTGTTTAGGAATGGCATTAGTTAATGCTATAGTTAACTTTGTTATTTTATTGCTACAATGAGATCCACTAATAACGTAACATATTATGGTTACATGCATAAAAATTATATATGTGGAAGTTTACTTTAACTTGTGGGATGATATGAAGCAATTTTATTTGGAAAATCATATATGTAAATCACGAGAATGAATAAAACTTTCATTTGGATATTATTTGGGATCATGAGAAGAAACAACTAAACTTTGATTGTTTATTTTTGTAGGATTAGATGATATCCAATCATTTTAACCTCGACAAAATATCATTATACGATGATTCACATTAATCGTTATCAGAAACTTATACTTATTCTTTCACGTATAATTATTTACTCAAAACTTTTAATAATATTTATATTGTATTATTTTACAAAAGCATGGACTACATAACTTGCCATACACGATAATGATTCACATTAATTATTATCAGAAACTTGTATTTATTCTCACATATAACTATTTACTCAAAGCTTTATTTCAAAATATTTATATTAAATTATTTTACAAAAACGTATATTATATAACTTGACATACACATGCAACGCATGCGGCGAGAAACTAATATTATATTATAAGTGGGAAGCCTTTTAGGGTGAAAGTTAATTTACAAATTTACCCAACAATAGTTGAGTGACGATTTTATCCTTACAATCAAATTAACTATTCCACATTTATGTACAAAAAAAATGTAATTTCAAATGTTATCCTACATGCTTTGAACGAGCATGATAAAGGGTGCTAGATTTAATAAATACTCGAATTGAAACGTCAAGTTCAAGAACTTGAACGACAACGTCGGGTTAGCTTCATGTTATCTTTCAATTCCAAAGGGTCTGGAATCATAATTTGTCACCCTACCTCTTCTTAAAGATCAAGTTGATCGGCTTTTCATCATACGTTTGAAAATTAAAAACTGTTGTTAACTAATTAAGCTTTTCAGTCAATTGATAATTTGCCAAGAAGGAGATGCATATTCTAATAGTAGGTTACTGGTAAGAGTGTAAGACTATCATACAGTACAAAATCAAGCTAGGAGAGATTGTCATAACAATTTCTACCACTGGGTTTATGGTGTAGACAGTGGAATACAAGAACATACGATTCAATATATGGTGTAGATAGTGGGTTTTTAGAGACATTCTTCCAAAACACGGAAGAGATTATGAGAAGTTCACTGGCTTAGTAACATCTTCACAGGTAGAGTTTAGAAGCCATAACCAAAAAAAAAAAAAATCGATATAATTTGTTTGACGTGGACATGAACAATGTTTTGATCATTTTTGTGCCTTACTTACAACATGTTTTTCCATTTACTAAAGTCAATTGATCATTCTCTGTTTAGAACTTTGTTATTTCGTTAGACTCTTAATTTTAGATATATTTTGTAGATTAAGTAGAGTATATAATCTTTGGGTTTTTTAGGGAACTCTGTCTAATTGTTTGCTTTTACTTTGTTCAATAGTATAGATATTTTTCGATGTCGGATCCAAATTTTAAGATCTTACTAACTCTTTCATACTGTATTTTTGCTTTGTTTTCTAATGCACTCTTAGTAAGAAGATGTATTTCTTTGTAAATTTGTGTATCATCTTCAAATATTTTTATGATATTTAATTTGACTAGGAACATGAAAGTTCCACGTTAAACAAATTATGTCGAAGAAATTTTTTGGTTATGCCTTCTAAATTTTACCTGTGAAGATGTTGCTAAGCCAGTCAACTCCTCATAATTTTTTCCGTGTTTTGGAAGAATGTCTCTAAAAAATTAAATTTTGTCCTGACCAATAATATCAACATATGTCATCACTCTTATTTTCGAGGACTTCAATTTTCTCTTTAATTTTTATTTTATAAGTCACATATATTTTTAGTGATATTTACTTTATTTAAAAATAGTTTATATTCATGGCTAATAAGCAGACGCGCAGAAACTAGTTAAAATAAAAAGGAGAAATCAATTGCAATTCATCTACATTCGGAACTAAAATAAGTCCGATAATAGAAAATAGTGCAAAAACATCGTTTTCCTTGTGCATTTTGTCGGGTGAAAAACATTTTCCTCAAAAAATGTATTCTGCGGATTGCTTTGCATCGTAAAAGCATTTTCTGGATCATTTACAAGCGTTTGATTGGTTATAAAAATAGGTAAACATATTGTACCAAACACACATGGGATACAGTTCAATTCTTTATCTGTTGATAAGACTGGAGTTTGGAGATCTTCTCGCAAGCCATGTGCAACAAAGATCTATAAGATTATGTCCACCTTGTCAACAAAGTAATATTATATTTAAGCATTAATTACATCTTAAACAAAACTTGAGCAGTAAAAGAGAGCAGTAGCCAGGAGCCCAGGCTGTAGCCATACCTCCATTTCTTTTTTTCTTTTTTTTGCATGATATTATATTAAGCTAGTTAGATGTTTGTTACAAGTATCTGTTGGTACACTATCCACAAACTAAGAATAGTCGATTACTACGTTAGAAATAGTACAATCTTTATCTTTCTTTCAAAAATAGTTCTTGGGGTGTATTCTACCGGTAATATTTCCTTGACAAACACTGGAGGAACTATCAAAAAGTTGATTCTTGTTCCTGCCTGCTTCGTTACTTTCTTTGCTAGCTTGTCCACCACCCTATTTGCCTCTCTGTAGACATGGTGCATGCCCAGAGCTACTAGGAGTGACCTATATTCACGGACCATAGCATCATAAATCAGATGACCTTTGTTATTGCAATGAATTACTTCTGCTGAATCTAAGTTAACTTCCCTGGGGAGGAGATTGTACTGCCATCTTTATCCCCTGCATAAAAGTTGTTCGCTCCGAATGGATTGTATTAATGCAGTTAATTTTCCCCAAGAACCCCATTACTCAGTCCCCATTGATGTTCCTAATTAGTCCTCCTATACCTCCCATTCTTTCTTTTTGGTAAGTTGCACCATTTGTGTTGAGTTTATAATAAGGCCTCCTTGGTGGATGCCATTTGACTCCTATTCCAAGATCTGGTGCTTTTGCCGGGCATCCACCTGCCACATGTATGAACTCTACTACTTTAGCTATAGCATTCTTCTAGGGAATAGGCTCTCTCTTGTTATTAAAATAGTTACTATTTCTGGCGAGCCAAATTTGCTAGAGGCGAAGGGATTTTCAATTATATTTACACCTTTCTGAAAATCTAATGGACCTTTCTTTCTTAAAATAGAATATAGAATCTTTCTTATATTTGAGAGCAAATGCAATCAATTAAACCAAAAGTAAAAAAGAAAGAAGTACTATACATATGCTAGGCTTGCCCTTCAAGAAAATTATTTCCGTTATAAATTAACTGATCTCAAGTAATTCTGAAATTTTAAGAAATGAACGTGACTTTGTCGTGGCAAACATTTTTCAAAGAGGAATATATCATTTCTTAAAATTGAAGATAAGTACATTATTTTATTCCTCGTCAAATGTTAAGATAATAAAAACTAAAATGCATAACATAAATGTGCTTAAAATGGCACCTTCACAGAAATTCCTGGAAAAAAATAAATAAAGGTAGGGACTAGAGCTACAATCATAGGCCAAGCATATAAATAGACGTAGGATATCAACAATTCTATTCATCCAGAATTAATAAAACCCTAGTAAGTGAAAGTGAAAGAAACCACTCATCCAAATATCTATAGAAAAGAAAATGAACCCAGCTAATGCAACCTTCTCTTTCTCTGAGTTTGATTTCCTTGAATCAATAGAAAACCATCTTCTCAACTATGATTCCGATTTTTCTGGATTTTTTTCGACGATGAGTTCAAGTAACGCATTGCCTAATAGTCCTAGCTCAAGTTTTGGCAGCTCCCCTTCTGCAGAAAGTAGCTTGGATACCTCTCTTTGGGATGAAAACTTTGAGGAAATAATACCACATCTCGAAGAGAAGTCCGAGTCCGAGGAGGAAACAAAGGGGCATGTAGTGGCGCGTGAGAAAAACGCGACGCAAGATTGGAGACGGTACATAGGAGTTAAACGGCGGCCATGGGGGACGTTTTCGGCGGAGATAAGGGACCCGGAGAGAAGAGGCGCGAGATTATGGCTAGGAACTTATGAGACCCCAGAGGATGCAGCATTGGCGTATGATCAAGCCGCTTTCAAAATCCGCGGCTCGAGAGCTCGGCTCAATTTTCCTCACTTAATTGGATCTAACATGCCTAAGCCGGCTAGAGTAACAGCGCGGCGTAGCCGTAGGCGCTCACCCGAGCCATCGTCTTCTTCATGCACCTCATCATCAGAAAATGGGACAAGAAAAAGGAAAATAGATGTGATAAATTCCATAGCCAAAGCCAAATTGGTTTGTCATGGATGGAACCTCCAGATGTTACTATAACTATATTTGGAAGGGTATTCGATGTTTAGTATTAGAATCCCCTAAAGCTCCTGAAGGTCTTCGTATCATGTTCTAATTTAACATGAAATTACATGAGCGCATCATATATATAACTAAGTAGTAGTACTGTTCGATCATGATAATAACTTTTTGTTAGTATATTTTTTTCAACGACAATATGCTTAGTGTAGAGGAATATATACATGAATCAGCAACGCTGGACAGCTGCTTGAGAACTTTCTAAGATAATTATGTGGAAACGTCTTTTTAAAACTTTTTGAAACAATTTTTATTTGGATATCTGCTACCCCATTTAGCAAAAAGTAATTTTGAGTACATTTTTTGTTTTAAAAAAAACATTATCAAATAATTGGAGAATACAAAAATACAAGGAACTAATTTAATGTACATGATAGATGGCGAACTAATGAGGGCAAGTCAAAAAGAAGTACTAGAAATTTTTTGAAAAGGTGTGTATATGACACTTTAGACAAATTTCACATTGTTCATAAGTACATATTGACCATTCTTGGGAGAAACAGAGATATGAAACGTGCATTCCACCTAATTATTTGATCTTGATGCAGGCAATTTAAGCCATATAGAGGTAAATATATATTCATACTCTTATGATACCTTTGACTTTATAATCAGCGCACGAGATCCAAATATGATATAATCTATTAAATTAAACCAATTATGTAAACGGTATTTATAGTGCCAATGCTTAAAATTTAAATTCTGTGTACATATATTGGCTTGTGAATTGCCGCCAAAATCGGGAACTATGCCTTCCAAGCAAAATAATTAGCAGCAAAAAAAAAAAAAAAAAAAAAAAAAAATTAGCAGCTCCATCCAAATGGGTAGAGATATTCCTTACCACGGAATAAACTGATAAAAAAAATTGAAGCAAAAAAAAAGTTTAAAAAAAAATTAAGCCCACTGGAAAATTAAGCATAAAATAAAACAAAAAATAAGCCCGTTGGTAAATTTGATCTAAGGAGCATCAAGGTTAAAAATATTCTTCAACGGTGCATCCAATCAAGATATTTCAAAAATCTAGAGATCTTATTAATGGTTCTTATATTAGATTGAATCCAAAATATAATGTTTAAATTCCTTCTTTTCACTGTAAAAGCATATTTGATGAATCACTTTTAGGTGTTCCAAAATATTTTTGCAGTATTTCTATGAAGGTTCTGCTTTAATTAAGGAGCATGGCTGATTTCGTTATAAACTATTCTACAAACAATTTGTCGCTATTTTCACCCAAGTGATGAGATTCTCTTTTAATTAAGCAGGAATAACCCCGCTAAATACCTGCTTAATTAAAAAAAGAACCTCATTTCACTTAGACTTCTTTATTCTTGGAACAGTCAGCAATAAATTGTACTCATACTCCATGTACACATGGGGATATCTTTTTCATAGTAATAATTAATGACGTGTTCCCACATTCAATATGTTCAATGCACGCGTGGAAAAGTAAATTCAATTCGAAGTCATAGATGTCAATCCAATTCTATTGGAGCAAGAAAAATGCAACAGATGCTGTAACATTTTTTTAAGCGACCATTTTCAAAAAAATTTAAAATGTACATAGTCTATAACTCCGTTTGTTATGACTTTTTTGGCTTCTTATTTTGATTCAAAATAAGTAACATTTTATATACTCCCTCCGGTTTAAAATAAGTGATTTTTTTTACCTTTTTGTGGTCTAAAATAAGTAATTTTTTCAGATTTCAAGAATGAATTAATTATTTTTTTCCCTACATTACCCTTGGAGTAAATAGTGTTGGAGTACGTGTTATGAGTGTATATGTAAAGAGATAATAAAGGTTAATATGGTCAATTTCATTGCTAATTAATGTTAAAAGGTGAATTTCTTAATCTGTGTGAAAACAACTAAAAAATCACTTATTGTGGACAGGAGGGAGTAATGAAGAATAAATTAACTTTGTTTTTTCAGAAGTTGCCCTTATTTATTTATTTATCATAATGTGTCAAGTTAACAATCTGCAAATTTTAATTATGGGTAAGTTAATCAAAATATTTTTTTAAAAAATTATTATTTTCTTTAGAAGTGTGCTAAAGGCCAAAAAGCCACTTATTATGGATGGAAAGAGTATAATATTTTAGTTATGTGTTACTCTTTTACGCTATAATCGAGAAGCTATGTCCTAATTTCCACATGGGAAATTCTTGTAATGGCTAGGAGGACCATCCTGACCACGGTGTCCCTCCATGGGTCATGAGAAAACTTAAAGAGCGAGAAAAAAAATATACTGCTTTGGATATATAAACAAAATATAATCATCTATTCACCCAAATTAGAGGTCCGTAACTGTAACGACCTAACTGGTCGTTTTGCTTTCTAGAATCTCGTTCCCTTAAATAAAAATTTTCGCGCTTGCTTTAACTAATTTACGACCTGAAGGGATGGTTGGTTCAGGATTTGGAAGATGTTAGGGTTGAAATATGTTCATTTGACTCCTTAGGATTTTCTTAAAAGGGCTAAGTTTAACTTTAGTCAACATTTTTAGCAAACAGATCCGGATTCATATTTTGACGGTCCCGAAGGGTCCGTAGAAAAATATGGGACCTGGACGTATGACCGGAATCGAATTCCGAGGTCCCTAGCCCGAGTAATGAATTTTTATTAGGAATTGTCAAACTGAAATTCTAAGGATTTAAAGAAACTAATTAATGATTGATCACATTGGTATTGGGCTCGTATGTTGGTTCCGAAGCTCAGTACAGGTCCAATATAACATTTAAGACTTGCTCGCAAAACTTAGTGTCAATCCGAGTAGTTTAAGGGCGTTTCGGCTCGTTAGAGGAAAATTAAGAACTTGAAGTTCATAAGTTGGATCCAATTGGTTTTAGGGGGTGATTCTTAGATTTAGTGTTGTTTCAGGCGTTCCGAAGGTTTGAATATGTCCGTTTCATGATTTTAGACTTGTCGGTATGTTCGGGCGGGGCCCGAGATCCTCGAGCGTCAATCGGACGAGGCTCGAGTGAAGTTGGACTTTTTGAGAAGTGCTGAAGCATCTGCTTCTGTCATAACTGCACCTGCGGTTGGTCGACCGCAGGTGCGAGATCGCAGAAGCGGTCCGCCTATCACAGATGCGGCTAAGGCAGGCCAGGCCTAAACCGCAGATGCGGCCTCGATACCGCAGAAGTGGTCGCAGCCCACTTGGCCGGTTCCGCAGATGCGTCCGATTTCTGGCAGAAGCGGGACCACAAATGCGGTCCCGTGACCGCAGATGCGGAAATCGCTGAAGCTGTGAGCTTTATTTAATACGGGTTCTAAGTCCCTTTTTACCACTTTTCACTCATCTATTGGCGATTTTTGGAGCTTTTGAGAAGAGACTTCCACCTATCATCTTGAGGTAAGTTTATCCCACCTATTCTTAGTTTAATACTTGTGTCTTGGGTAGATTAAACTCTAGGATTAAGGTAAAACTTATGGGGTTAGAGAAAAACCTAGAGTTTTGGCAAAAGTTAAATTTAACCACGAAATTTGTTATAAAATGAATTAGAAATCATATATTATTGATCCTTAGGTTATGGAGAACAACTTCTTTCGAAAAATTTCGGAATCCGAGCACGTGGGACAGGGGTCGGATTTTAGGAAACTTGTGTTAATGGTTGGAAAATTTCTTAAATAGCTAGAATTCGATATTGTGAGCTTATATTGACTAGTTCTTACCTCATTTAACTAGTTTGGGATCGTTCGGCTTCGAATTAAGGGTTTGGACTCGTTCTTGGTATTGGCAGTGCACTTTGGAGCGAGGTGAGTCTCCTTTCTAGCCTTGTAAGAGGGAATTGTCCCCGTAGGTGTAATAATTGAGTAATTTGCTACTAAATGTGGGGGTTATGTACGCACTAGGTGACAAGAGTCTGTGCGTAGCTACTATTATGTTAATTGTCCGGGTAGTCTAGGACCCGTATCATGCTATATTTGTGAATGTCTCTATATTTTCTTGCTAATGTGATCACTTAGGATATGCTAGAGACTTGGAAATGAGTATAAGCGAATGTATACACTTGGACACTTGTATGAATTTACTTGGAAATAAATGCGCATTTATTTGTTTTCTTGATATTAATTGATATTTGTGGATCGGGCCGATCGCCTCGGTAGAAATAGATGCATCTATGGTTCGCGTCATTCGACCCTCTGGCAGTGCACAGTTTATTTTTTGTTGGATCAGGCCGTAGACCTCGACATAATGTGCGCATGATAATGTGAAATCTTATCCATGACTTCTCTTGCTAAATACCTGAAATGTAATTGGTTAACTACAAAATTGTTCAGAACATCACTTATTATCTCTTGCTACAAACTATTGATTATTTGTGACTCACATGCTTAGCATAACACCTTATTATATTATTTAACCCTAGTAAGTATCAAGTCGACCTCTCGTCTCTACTTCTTCGAGATTAGACGGGATACTTACTGGGTACATATTATTTATGTACTCATACTACACTTCTGTACTTAATTTTACAGGATCTGAGGCAGGTACATCTGGCTATCAGTCTGGTGTGCGCCCCTGACTCATAGTTCGAGATTTCCACGGTGAGCTGCTCCCCTCCTGTGCCGTTCAGCAGCTTGATGGAGTCTTTCTTTACTTTTGCTATCTTTTCTACCTCGGATAGTAGGATAGTTTTATTCTTTTGTACCTTCTACTAGTTACCCATTACTTGTGATACCAGGTCTTGGCACACACATTAGTAGACTATTATTTGGGGGTTGTATAACTATTTTGGCACATTACTGTTCATTCCTGGTTTAACTTTAACTTAATGAATTGCTGCACTTATTTTGGTAAAAGTAAAAAAATGAGAACTTATTTATATTTCCGCGTTGGCTTGTCTGACAATAATGTTGGGCGTCATCACGATCTATTATGGAAATGGGTCGTGACAACATGGTATCAGAGCACTAAGTTCACGTAGGTCTCACAAGTCATGGGCAAACCTAATAGAGACTTGCGGATCAGTACGTAGACGTCTGTATTTATCTTCGAGAGGCTATAGGGTGTTAGGAAAACTACTCTTTATTCATTTCTTGTCGTGCAGTAGTTAGTATACTAAATTTCCCTATTCTATTCCCTCACAGATGGTGAGGACATGCACGGATGATGTTCCAGACTCGGGAGGAGCTGCTCCCCTCATTGCTAGAGGCCGAGGCAGAGGCCGGGGGAGGGCACCGGCCCGAGGTAGGGACGAGGGCATCCTAGAGATGTTCCAGTAGCCCCATCAGTAGATCCTGCGGGATATCCTATCATCGAGAAGAAGGGCGAGGTGCCCGCAACTGAGCCTACCCCGACGGACTTCATGACAACACCGGGTTTTCAGGAGATCATGGGTCATATGCTGCGATTCATGGATTCCATGACTCAAGCTGGTTTATTTCCAGCAGATCCAGCTACATCACAGGCAGGGGGGAGCACAGACCCCTACTGCTCAGGCTCCTGGACATGCAGCTATAGTATATCAGACTCTGGGTGCACTACCCACAGATGGGGCCCAGCCAATGGCTGTAGTGGCGCCCTAGCCTAGACCAGCTGCGGATGGAGACCTGCAGAAGTTGTTGGATAGATGGACTAGACTTCACCCTCCTATCTTCGGGGGTGAGCGTCATGAGGATGCCCAAGACTTTATAGATAGGTGCAGGGACAGACTGCGCAACATGAGGATATTGGAGTCGCATAGGGTTGAATTCACTACTTTTTAGCTAGAGGGCAGTGCCCATAGATGGTGGCAGTCTTATGTTCTTGGCAGGCCGGTAGGTTCCCCTCTCCTCACTTAGGATCAGTTCGCACAATTATTTTTGGATAGGTATATTCCACCCTCAGAGATGAAAGAGCTGCGGTATCAGTTTGAGCATCTGGAGCAGGGTCAGATGTCTGTGACCAATTATGAGGCGAGGTTTTCTGAGTTGTCTCGTCATGCACTCATGATACTTTCCACTGATGCAAAGAGAGTGTGCGAAGATTTGTTGCGGGGTTGCACCCCGGTATTTGAGCTAGCATGGCCCGAGAGGTGGAGATGGGTATCGAGTATTAGCTAGTGGTAGAGATTGCTCGCAAGATTGAGGGATATCGCCAGAGGGGTAGAGAGCAGATTCAGCAGGATAAGAGGGACCGATTTTCGGTAGAGTTCAGAGGTACCCCAGCTAGGGGTAGAGGTCACTTCGGGAGGGGTTAGCCCAACAGACCCCCATATTCAGCACCACCACCACCTTCCCGAGGTGCTCCAGTGAGACCATATTTTAGTGTGATGCCGGAGAGTTCTTACCGCCCACCAGCAATTCAGTGTTCCTCCGGTGGTTATTCAGGTCCACAAGGTTCTTCTGATTCTTATTTCAGTGGTATGCCGGAGAGTTCATACCGTCCACCAGCTATTCAGGCTTCTTCCAATAGGTCTACAGGCCATCAGGGTCAGCCATCAAGGGAGTAGTTCGCCGCACCACGGGTTTGTTTCGAGTGCAGAGACCTTAGTCATATGAGGAGATACTGCCTCAGGCTTTGGGGCAAGGTAGTACAGCAGGGTTAGCAGCCTATGATTTCAGCACCGGCTGCCCCACCACCTAGAGGTGGAGGGCAGATTGGTAGGGGTTGTCCTAGAGGTGGAGGCCAAGCAGGGAGAGGTCAACCAACTACTGCTTAGTCAGATGGAGGCCATCCAGCCGGCGCTCCGGCCAGATTTTATTCCCTTCCGGCTAGGCCAGATGCATTGGCCTTGGATGCTATCATCACAGGTATTATTTCAGTCTGCGGTAGAGATGCTTTGGTATTATTTGATCCAGGGTCTACCTATTCGTATGTGTCATCTCTGTTTGCTCGTTTTCTGGTTATTGTTCCTGAGCCCTTGGGCACTCCTATTCATGTGTCCACTCCTGTGGGCGATTCTGTGGTTGTGGATCGGATCTACCAGTCCTGTGTGGTCACATTCTATGGTTTCAAGACTAGAGCAGATCTCTGGTTGCTTGATATGATCGATTTTGAGATCATCCTAGGCATGGATTGGTTATCTCTGTATCACACCGTCCTAGATAGCCATGTCAAGACTATTACTTTAGTGATGCCAGGGTTACCAGGGTTGGAGTGGAAGGGTTCCACAGTTGATACGTCTAGCCAGGTTATCTCTTTCCTAAAGGCTCGGCATATGGTCGAGAAGGGGTGTTTGGCTTACTTGGCTTATGTTCGGGATACCAAAGGTCTCCAACGATTGATTTAGTTCCAGTTGTTCGAGAGTTCGTCGATGTGTCTCCTTCTAATTTTCCTGGCATGCCACCGAATCGTGATATTGATTTTTGTATTGATTTGGCTCTAGGCACCTAGCCTGTATCTATCCAACCGTACTGTATAGATCCGAAGGAGTTGAAGGAACTTAAGGAGCAGCTTAAGGAGTTGTTAGTAAAGGGGTTTGTTAAGCCCAGTGTATCGCCTTAGGATGCACCAGTGTTATTTGTGAAGAAGAACGCTGGGACTATGCGGATGTGCATTGATTACCGCCAGTTGAACAAAGTCACCATTAAGAACAAGTATCTGTTGCCTCGTATTGATGATTTGTTTGACCAGTTGCAGGGTGCTAAGATGTTCTCCAAGATTGACTTGAGGTCAGGGTATCATCAGCTGAAGATTCGGGACTCGGATGTTCCGAAGACTGCATTCCGGACTAGATATGGCCATTATGAGTTGCTGGTGATGTCCTTCAGCTTGACTAATGCCCCAGCGGCATTCATGGACTTGATGAATAGGGTATTCAGGCCTTATATTGATTCATTTGTCATCGTCTTCATTAACGACATCTTGATATACTCCCATAGCCTGGGGGAGCATGAGCAACATTTGAGGGTAGTGTTTTATACCTTGCGAGAGCAGAAGCTATATGCAAAGTTCTCCAAGTGTGAGTTCTGGCTAGAGTCAGTGGCATTCTTGGGGCATTTTTGTGTTAGGAGAGGGTATTAAGGTGGACCCCAAGAAGATTGAGGTAGTTCAGAGTTGGCCACGTCCTACTTCGGTGACCGAGATCAGGAGTTTCCTAGGGTTAGCAGGTTATTACAGACGATTTGTGTAGGGCTTTTCATCTATTGCATTACCTCTAACTAGATTGACCCGGAAGGGTGCTCCCTTCCGTTGGTCCGATGATTGTGAGGCGAGCTTTTAAAAGCTCGAGACAGCCTTGACTACAGCACCAGTCCTTGTGTTGCCTTCCAGTTCAGGGTGTATACGGTATATTGCGATGCTTCACACATTGGATTAGGGTGTGTATTGATGTAGGAGGGGCGAGTTATTGCATATGTTTCGCGTCAGTTGAAGATCCATGAGAAGAATTATCCTGTGCACAATTTGGAGTTAGCCGCGATTGTTCATGCTTTTAAGATATGGAGGCATTATCTGTACGAGGTATCATGTGAGGCTTATACTAATCATCGCAGCTTACAGCACTTGTTCAAGCAGAGGGATTTCAATTTGAGGCAGCGTAGATGGCTTGAGTTGCTGAAGGATTATGACATCACCATTCTTTATCACCCGGGCAAGGCAAATGTGGTCGCAGATGCCTTAAGCAGGAAAGCAGAGAGTATGGGTAGCTTGGAATTCATTCCAGCAGAGGAGAGGCCACTAGCTTTGGACATCCGGTCCTTGGCAAACAGACTTGTAAGGTTGGATATTTCAGAGCCCAGCCGAATTCTTGCGTGCATTGTTGCCTAGTCTTCATTATTAGGGCAGATCAAGGCCCAACAGTTCGTGATCCACATTTGGCAGTTCTCAGAGAGACAGTGTTTCAGGGTAGTACCAAGGAGATTTCTATTGGCGAGGATGGTATTTTACGACTCCAGGGTCGCCTATGTGTTCCTAATGTTGATGGTCTGAGGGAGAGGATACTAGAAGAGGCACACAGTTCGCAATATTCCATTCATCTGGGTGCTATGAAGATGTATCGTGAATTGAGGCAGTATTATTGGTGGCAGAAGATGAAGAAAGACATAGTGGAGTATGTGGCTAGGTGTTTGAATTGCCAGTAGGTCAAGTATGAACACCAGAGGCCGGGTGACCTACTTCAGCAGATGCCTATACCAGAGTAGAAGTGGGAGTGCATTACTATGGATTTCGTAGTTGGCTTGCCCCGGACCTTGCGGAAGTTTGATGCAGTGTGGGTCATCGTGGATAGGTTGACCAAGTCGGCACACTTTATACCGGTTGTGTCTACTTACACTTCAAAGAGACTGGCTCAGATTTACATCCGGGAGATAGTTCGGTTGCACGGTGTTCCTGTTTCCATCATATCAGATAGAGGCCCTCAGTTCACTTCGCATTTCTGGAGAGTTGTTTAGGGTAAGTTGGGGACCTGCGTGGAGCTTAGCATAGCATTTTATCCACAGACCAACGTGCAGTCGGAGTGGACAGTCCAGATCCTAGAGGACATGCTTAAAGGATGTGTGATTGACTTTGGAGGGCAGTGGGATCAGTTCTTTCCTTTGGTAGAGTTTGCTTACAACAACAACTATCATTCCACCATTGAGATGGCTCCATTTGAGGCTTTATACGGTCGGCGGTGTCGTTCTCCTATCGGGTGGTTTGAGCCTGGTGAGGCTAAAGTTATACTGTACAGATTTGGTGCAAGATGACTTGGACAAGGTAAAGTTGATTCAGGAGAGGCTTCGCACGGCTCAATCCAGACAGAATAGTTATGCGGATCAGAGGGCGCGTGATGTATCATTCATGGTTGGCGAGAAGGTTCTCTTGAAAGTCTCGCCAATGAAAGGTATTATGAGGTTCGGGAAGAAGGGCAAATTGAGCCCAAGGTTTATTGGACCCTTTGAGGTGTTGAGACGAGTTGGGGAGGTTGCTTATGAGCTTGCTTTACCCCCCAGCTTATCGGGAGTTCATCCGGTTTTTTCATGTATCGATGCTTCCAAAGTATCATGCCGACTTGTCCCATGTGTTAGACTTTAGTACTATTCAGCTGGATGAGAGTTTGGGTTATGAGGAGGAGCCAGTTGCCATTATTGATAGACAGGATCACCAGTTGAGGTCCAAGAGGATTTCTGCGGTGAGGGTCCAGTGGAGGGGCCAACCAGTCGAGGAGGCGACCTGGGAGTTCGAGGAAGACATGCGGAGTAGATATCCATATTTATTCAGCAGCTCAGGTACTTTTCTATGTTCATTCGAGGACGAACGTTTGTTTAAGAGGTGGAGAATGTAACGACCCGACTGGTCATTTTGCTTTCTAGAACCTCGTTCCCTTAAATAAAACTTCTCGCGTTTGCTTTAACTAATTTACGACTTGCGGGGATGGTTGGTTTGGGATTTGAAAGATGTTTGGGTTGAAATATGTTCATTTGACTCCTTAGGATTTTCTTAAAATGGCTAAGTTTGACTTTGGTCAATATTTTTAGCAAACGGACCCGGATTCGTATTTTTACGGTCTCGAAGGGTTCGTAGGAAAATATGGGACCTGGGCGTATGCCCGGAATCGAATTCCGAGGTCCCTAGCTCGAGTAATAAATTTTTATTAGAAATTGTTAAACTGAAATTCTAAGGATTTAAAGAAACTAATTAATGATTGATCATGTTGGTATTGGGCTCGTATGTTGGTTTCGAACTCATTACAGGTCCAATATAATATTTAAGACTTGCCCGCAAAATTTAGTGTCAATCCGAGTAGTTTAAGGGCGTTTCGGCTCGTTAGAGGAAAATTAAGAGCTTGAAGTTCATAAGTTGGATCCAATTGGGTTTAGGGAGTGATTCTTAGATTTAGCGTTGTTTCGGGCGTTCCGAAGGTTCGAGTAGGTCCGTTTCATGATTTCAGATGGGATACTTACTGGTTACATATTGTTTATGTACTCATACTACACTTCTGTACTTAATTATACAGTGAGGCAGGTACATCTTGCTACCAGTCTGGTGCGCGCCCCTAACTTATAGTTCGAGACTTCCACGGTGAGCTGCTCCACTCCTGTGTCGTTCAGCAGCTTGATGGAGTCTTTCTTTGTTTTTGCTGTATATTCTACCTCAGACAGTATGATAGTTTTATTCTTTTGTACCTTCTACTAGTTGCCCATTATTTGTGACACCAGGTCTTGGCACACACGTTAGTAGACTATTATTTGGGGGCTGTATAACTATTTTGGCACATTACTGTTCATTCCTGGTTTAGCTTTAACTTAATGAATTGCTGCACTTATTTTGGTAAAAGTAAAAAAATGAGAACTTATTTATATTTCTGTGTTGGCTTGCCTGACAATGGTATCAGGCGTCATCACGATCTATTATGGAAATGGGCCGTAACAGTAAGTTACAAGTTTGTCTAGATAATCCAGTTAAATCGTTCACGAGAGTGTCAAATGGACGAATTTGCCTGAATTTAACCGGGTTAAAACGGATTAAATTAATAAAGGAATAGATTGTTTACCCGCTCGGTTAGACGTTTGTCCTATTTTCTTATTATATTTAGGTTTCTTATCTTTTGAAAGAAGGTCAATATATTTACCACAATTGATTTTACTTTTATGAAAAAGAAAATATATTTCTTTTATATTTGGCTAGTTCTTTTTCTTGGAAGAAAAGGTTTTTGAGCATTTATAAATTGAGGATTATTCCTTCTCATTTAATAGATGCACAATGTAGTCCCTAAGGGGAAGAATTTTTAGACAAGTGTTAGCCCACCACTTGTGTGTGCATCTTATTGAGGTTATTCTCTCGATATTTTGTACTCTCTTTTATATAGTGGATTGTTTATCTTCTCCTGTGAATGCAGGTCAATTGACCGAACCATGTTAAATATTTGTCTCTCTTTTGATACATTTTTCTTTTGTTGTTTGATTTATCGTCGTTCAAGGTCTGCTTTGTTAGCTTCCACGTGATATTTGATTATATTTATTTTAACACGCTCAAAGATTAATTGAACAGAGGTATGATGAATCAAAACATACTAAACAATAGATCGTAAGTCATAGCTCAACCCGTTCAGATTCGAATGGATCATATTTTTTATGCGCAAACTTTTTGTGTCGGTGACATTAATTTGCCAGAGATCTTGCTTTTCACTCATATCCCAAGTTATGGAAGCTCGTGTTTATCAAAATGCATCGAAGTATGGCCATATTGGCATATGTAAACTGACTCATATAAAAAATTAATTAAGCAATTAAACATGAAATATTAATGTTATTTATTTTAAATTGGCAACATGAAACATGAGTGAGCTATTTTTAACTGACTCATACTGCTAAATTAAACATTATGTTTTTTTCTCTCAAATAATTAGCCAATCATTCGATCAATTTGTTGACCGTTGAACGACAAGAGTAGAAGGGAATATTTTCTTTTATTTAAACCATACAAGATAATGTATACTTCCTCAATTCACTTTTACTTATTCACTACAATAAAAATATATTTTCACTTTTATTTATCCATTTTAATAAATTAAGAGAAATTAAGATAATTTTTTTTCTTGTTGTACACTTATCATTAATTACTCATTTTCAAAATTATTTTTCATGACTCTTTGAAATGCTATCATTATGAGGGGTTATAAGGTAAAATCTGTACTACAATTATTATTTTTTAAGGGGCGTAAAAAATCCAAAATGAACAATTAAAAATGAACAGAGGGAGTACAAGGCATCCTATAGCTTTTTAAATTTATTTATTACTCCTAATCCTATCGTTGTAACCAAAAGAAAAGAACAATACGGAAAGAACATTAAAGAAGTTATTTTTACATAATATGGAGAAGAAAAACTGAAGCAGCTTCAGCTGAATATTTTGCTTATACTCATTCTTCTATACACAATGGACAAGATAGAAAAGAAATCCCGAGCATATAATGCGGGCATGTTGATCCATCTCTTCATAATAGTGCACCTATCCTTTCAAAATTCTCAATCCGCGTCCGAGTCCACAGCCTTTAGTGATCACTTCGTTAATTAATTAGTCCCATGTGTGGCGGAATAAGGATAATAAAATTGATTGATGACGATAGAGATTGGAGAAGTCAAATTCAACGTGAGTCATTGCCAAGAAATAAAAGGGTAATCAAGTCATTGTCAATGGATGTTTTACTAGTACTTAAGAAAACTAGTTCACGGGGCAACTAAACGATATTCCCTCGTGCATGGACTTTGCCATTCTGTTTATTAATATTTTTTCTTTTTCACATTCTATTTGTTAATAGTGTTATTGATTTTTTTCGAAAATTATGTTTCACTCACAAACAAGACGCTGTACAACACAAAACACATTTCTTTTGTTGATATTTTTTTCATGATGAAAAATGATTTCACTAGACCAAATGTATATATATGTTGCCCGCAATTTAACTGACACAAATAATTACTACTCCCATCGTTTCAATTTATGTGGCTAATAAGTTTGAATTGTCACAGAATTTAAGAAGAATTGAAAACTTCTAAATTTTATGACTTAAAATAAATCATAGATATTTATGTGATTATAAGACCTTCTCATTAAGTGTAACATGAATAATTTGAGTTAAGTTCCTTTCAGATTTAAAAAGTTATCATTCTTTTTAGAATGCATTAAGAAAGAATGTGATCACACAAAGTAGTTATAACTTGTACCAACAGCTCTAATATTTTATGTTGAACAAGTTAGAGTTTTAATTTTTTTTTTCTCATTTATCCTTTGTAATAATTATTTTGAAAATGGAGATAGCACATAAATAGAATAAATATTTAATGAAGATAGATTATATTTTAAGACATTAATAAGGGTAAAATAGTATTAAAAAAATTTCTTCTAGTTAATGTTTCTTAAGAGTTATGTAAAAGAGAAATACGATAGATAATTTGAGACGGACGGAGTATATATTGCCCCGCAGTTTAACAGACACAAACAATTACTCCCTCTGTTGCAGTTCATGTGGCCAAGTTTGAATTGCCACGGAGTTTAATAAAGAACTGAACACTTTTGAAATTTGTGACCTAAAATAAATTATAGATACTTCTATAGTTATAAAAGCTTCTCATTGAACGTAAAATGAATTTGAGTAAAAAAAAAAATCCAAATGTAAGAAGTTAACATTCTTTTGGAATGGATTTAGAAAAAAACCTGATCACACAAATTGAAATAGAGGGAATAGTTATAAATTGGACCAACAGCTCTAATATTTTATGTTGAACAAGTTGGAATTTTAATTAATTCAGGAAATTCATGATTGGCACACCTCATTGGGAAGACATAACGGCCATGTGCGGAGATCTTTCATGTTGGACTCGGATTTTATGTCCCTTTCTACTTGTATTCACATTTTGACTCTCGCTATATGATGAAAAATTGTCCTCTAACCTCACAAAGTCACACCAGAAACAATAGTTCTTTGGAAAAGAAGCAAACTTTAATATTATCAAGCAGTTAACTACACTTAACCTAAAATAATTAGGATGCTTATTTGATCATTCAACGTAATTATATCTGATTTACTGTTTTTAAAAAAATCTGATTTACTGTTCATCTAATATAATAGTACATTCATTTGAACATGAATTTCTGTGAAGATTCCAACTGACAATGCAAGTGTAAATTAATGTTCTGAACACGCTTTTGATATGCTTTCATATTTTTATTTTTAAGGAAATAAAAAATATTTTTCTACATAAGAATTATTGCCGGTCTCGAGAGAGAGTACGTCGTTATGAGAATTAATAATTTATGGCTTGATAATTGGCGACAGAGTCATGTTCACTTTCATTAGTTTATAAGTATTAGTTGTACAATCGAAAATAAAAAAATTAAGTATTAGAGCATGAATATCACATTTTAAAAGTAATCTTTTATTATTTTTAGAATTAAACTTAAAAGCGTCTATTAATCATTTTGAACTCATACCCCACGTGGCTCGTGATATGCTATCAGGTATAATGGCAAGGTTTCAATATATATAAAGGATTCCCCCGTTAGGTTACTTCACAGGGGAAAAAAATTGCTAAATTGTGGCGATTTATTTATGAGGTTTAAAACATATTATACATTCGTGTTACGATCTGGAATTCTCACCGTCGGAACCGTGATGGCGTCTAATATTTCACTTGCTAGGCAAGTCAACGTTAGAATAATTTATTCATTTTTAACAGTTTAAATCAAATAATGAGAAAGAACTTAAATATCTGAAATAATCCAAAGTAAAAATGCGGAAGCTAAAACAACCAAACTTCTAATACAACCCTGGACCCGGTGTTACAAGTGCACGAGCTACTAGAATAGTACAAACAAAGGTCTAAAATAACATAAAGTTGTTGAAAAGAAAGTACACATCCAAATAAAAAGGGAAGGAGACTCTAGGAGCTGCGGGCGCTGAGCAGCTGTACCTCAAGTCTCCACAAGCTGTCCAATCCGAGTACGCTAATAACCGTCGTTGGGTCTGACTCCAAAATCTGCACAAGAAGTGCAGATTATAGTATGAGTACAACCGACTCCATGTACTCTGTAAGTGTCGAGCCTAGCCTCGACGAAGTAAGTGACGAGGCTAAGGCAGGTCACTCATACTACAACCTGTACGCAGTATATAATAAATACATAAAAGGATATACGGAATGAAATAAGACAATCAACTGAAAATAATGGCTATAGCCCCAAGAAATAAGCCAGTGATGTTCAGAATTACTAATCCTTATAGTTTCAAATGAAAATACCGAAAACCAACACAAATCAAGGAAATAGAAACATATAGCTTGTTGCGGCACGCAATCCGATCTCACCATACAACTCAGAATCTTCCCTTATTTCACTATAACATCAACAATAATAAATAATATATATGCTGCGGTGCGCGACCCGATCCCACCATATCACAATATCAGTATCATAATTCACCCTTATATTACCATATCAGTTCACCTTTATTCAACATGTTGCGGCGTGCAATTCGGTCCCACCGTATCAGTACAAGTTTACCCTTATTCCACCATATCAATCCATCCTTATTTCACCTGTTGCGACGTGCAACATGATCCCACCATATCAGTACCAAATCCTCAATGTGCATAATCAAATCAATAATTCAAATCACAAGGACCATTATGATCAATAAATACCAAGCTGAACCAATAAGGGAACCTTGTACAACATGAGAATTTACACAGATAATATTATATAATGTAAATGACAATAAGAAGGTGCAAGTAAGTCAATTAGGGCAAGTAGCAGTGAATCATGAAAATATGAAAGGGTCTAACATTATTAATAGAAAAAAAACATTAATTAACAAGTAGCAAATAAGCAGGGAAAGCATTTAGGGTATATAACAATTAAGACAGGGAAGGAGACTATCATGGAAAATCGGAAAATCAGGGAAAACAATTAATTCGACGGCGTATAAGCACTCGTCACCGCGCATATACACCGCAGCACATGAAATACACATAGCACATAGTCTGAGGATTCCTAATTCCCTCAAATCAAGGTTAAACTTAACACTTATCTCACTCTGCAGTCAATTTAGAGCTCTACCGGGGCCTTTACCCTAGAATCCACCTCCAAACCACTTGTATCTAAGCACAATTGACTCAATAGTATCAAATATTGCTAAAGGAATCAATTACAATGCATAAATTTAGAATTCCCACACTTTTTCCAAAAAAATCAAAAATCAACCTCGGGTCCGTTTGGTACAAATCTAAAATTCGGCCCAAAACTCGATTACCCATTCACCCCCGAGGCCTTTAGATAATTTGTTTCGAAATCCGACCTCAATTTGAGGTCTAAATTCCAATTTTGCAAATATCCCTAATTCTACCCAAACCCCCAATTTTCACCATGAAAATCCTAGATTTTAGGTTGAAAACTTATGAATGGAAGATTGAAAGAAAATAAGTTGGAATCACTTACCAATGAATTGGGGAATAAGAGTTCTTGGGAAAATTGCCTCTAGGGTTTTCTAGTTTTGAAAATTTGAAGAATGAACAAAAATCCCGTCTAACTCAACTTTTACACAGTTGCAGATGTCGCAATTACGAACTCCTCTCAGAATCCCAGTTATCACATTTGAGATAAAATAGTCGCAAATGCGAATCCTGATGCCTTCACAAATGTGGACCTTTCTTCGCAAATGCGAAGATCATTACAAAATGTGCTGAGTCGCAAATACAAATCTGCCTTCGCAAAAGCGGAAATGGAATGTTCGCAAATGCGAACTTTCACCTCACAAATGCGAGTACCCCCCTCCCCTCGCTGCCGCCGCCATGACCAGGCTCGTAAATGCGATGGTTTCTTCACAAATACAAGGCTCGCAAATACGAGCCAAATCTCGCATGATTTGCGAGCCAATGCGAGATCTGCAGTAGACACCAGAAACTAACTGCATCAGCTATGTTTCTAAGCCCAAACTCACCTCGTCGCCTATTCGAAACTCATCCGAGCCCTCGGGTCTCCAAACTAAACATGCACACAAGTCCAAAAATATTATACGGACTTGCTCTCGCGATCAATTCGCCAAAATAATACCTAGAACTATGAATCGGACACCAAAATCAAATGAATTTTTAAGAAAACTTTAGAATTGCTATTTTAACAACCGGATGTCCGAGTCACGTCAAACCAATTCCGTTTCTCACCAAATTTGATAGAGAAGTCATAAATATAGTAATGAACCTATACTGGGTTATAGAACTAAAATACGGATCCGACATCAACAAAATCAAACATCGGTTAATTCTTAAAAATCATTAAACCTTTGAACTTTCAATTTTCGACAAAAATCAATAACTCGAGCTAGGGACCTCCGAATTTGATTCCGGACATACGCCCATGTCCCAAATCACGATACGGACCCACCGGGATCGTCAAAATATGGATACCAGTCCATTTGCTCAAAACATTGACGAAGTCAACTCAAATAAATTTTAAGGTAAATTTTCGTGTTTTATCAGTTTTTAACATAAAAGCCTTTCAGAAAAATACTCGAACTGCGAGCGCAAATCGAGGAAGGCTTAAAGAAGCTATTGGAGGCTTCGAAACACAGAATTACGTTCTAAGACTCTAGATGAGCTACCGGATCATCACATTCTCAACCTCTAAAACAACCATTCGTCCTTGAACGGACATAGAAAAGTACCTGAGTTGGTGAAAAGGCGTGGATATCTACTTTGCATGTCCGACTCAGACTTCAAAGTAGCTACCTCCACCGGCCGGCCTCTCCACTGCACTCGAGCTGAAGGATAACTCTTAGAACTCAACCATCGAACCTGCCAGGCTAGAATAGCCACCAACTCTTCCTCGTAAATCAAATCCTTGTCCAACTGGACTGAGTTGAAATCTAGCACATGGTAGGATCACCGTGATACTTCCGAAGCATGGACACATGGAACACCAGATGGAATGCTGATAAACTAGGTGGCAATGCAAGCATGTAAGCCACATCTCCCACTGTCTCAAGAATCTCAAAAGGTCCGATATACCTAGGGCTCAACTTGCCCTTCTTTCCGAACTCCATCACACCCTTTATGGGTGAAACCCGGAGCAATACCCTCTCTCCAACCATGAATGCAACATCAAGAACCTTACGGTCGGCTTAACTCTTCTGCCTATATTGAGCTGTGCGAAGACGATCCTTAATAATCTTGACCTTATCCAAGGCATCCTGTACCCAACAACCGAGCCCCCCCCCCCCCCGGTCTCGAACCACCCAAATGGCGAACGGTACCACCTCCCGTATAATGCCTCTGTAACGATCCAAGTTCTCCCTCCGTGAACTGTCGTGATGGCACCTAGTCTCTACGACTAGGTAAGCCTAATATTGTGGAAATGAAATGAAAACACAAAGATAATAACTAACAAATATAGTTAATAAGCAGAAACGATGCTTCTCGGCATATAAAATAATCACTTTTTCACAAACCCAGAATGTCACAATGTCACAAGCTTCTAAGAGTTTCTAACTGCGCTATACATTTATGTCTGAAGAAAACAAATGGGAAAATCAACACAAGGGGATAGAAGGTGACTCCGAGATCTGTGCATGCAGCAGATGTACCTTGAAGTCTCTTGAAGCAGCTACCATGCAACTAGACTCGAGGCCGATAGCTAGTACCTGGAATTGCACACGGAAAACATGTGCAGGAAACGACATGAGTATACCACAACGGTACCCAGTATGTGCCAAGCCTAACCTCGGTCGAGTAGTGACGAGATCAGGTCAGAGCCCTACTAGTATAAATATAATAAAATAAGACAGAAAGAAGTATTACAATGAAATAAGTATGAAAATCTAACAGAAACGGAAATCAATGAAAACCGATAGCTCAGAATACAATAATAACAATAGGGGATCTCCCGGGATACCATCCCGTAGTCCCAAACGTAAATGTGCAAGGGGATCTCCCAGAATACCATTCTGTAGTTCCAAAGTAAAGATGCAGTATAGGAGATCACCCGCAATACCGTTTCGTAGTCCCAAATTAAATATGCATCTCAATCAATATAAACAACAGTTACAGTAAAGAAACCTATAGATTTGACTGGTTCACATCAAATAAGACAGGTATTTTCACTAAACATGCTACACAGAGTTCAAATAGGTAGTTAAAACACGTAAGCATGCTTTTCTAATCTAAAAAGGTAGTTACATATGCTAGTGTAGTTCAAAACAAGGAGAAACAGGTTATGACTTAGTGAAAAACAAAGTTTTACAACAAAGAGCCCGTGTACATACTCGTTACCTCACGTACACGACGCTCATATATCAAACAGTACCGAATCCTAAGGGGAGTTCCCCCACACAAGGTTAGGTAAGCTACTTAACTCGAATCAAGCTCAAATCAATCTGAAACAATGCTCTTTCCACGAATATCCGGCTCCGGATGGCCCAAATCTAGCCAAATCAATTACATAATATAAATATAGCTACAAGTAACTAATTTAGCTAATGAAATCAAAGCTAAGGCAAGAAAACAAAAAAATGCGCAAAAAACCTCCTCTGGCCCACATCTTGGAATCGGGTAAAAGTCACAAATTATAAACACTCATTCACTCATGAGTCTAACCATACAAAATTCACACAAATCCAATACCAAAATCTCAATCAAAACCCCAAAATTCGGCCTAATAACTTTTCTCAAATTTTTCCAATTTTCCACCCCAAATCCGAAATTAAATGATGAAATCAAGCATAGATTAGTGGGATATAATCATAAATGAGTTAGGAATAATTACCCATAAATTTCCTTCGAAAATCTCTCCAAATTTCGCCTTCTACCGAACTCTCAATAAAATTTTGTGTTATGAACTCAGACCCTCATTTTTTGAACTATAAATCTGCCCAGGTACGCCCTTCTTTGCGAACACGACCACCACCTCGCGTTCGTGTAGAACAAAAGTCTACTGCTCAATTTTTCCTCTTTTGCGAACGTAAGTTTCCTCTTGTGAACTTGTAGCTTCAGCTGCCAGGACCTTCGGGAATGCGACCCCTTGTTCGCGAACGCAAAGATCAAATTCCTAAGGTCCCAGCTGTTCCATTTTCTCTACGCGAACGTGATGCCATTCACGCATTTGCGATGCATTGTAGTCCAAACCTTCACGAACGCGTCCCCTTATTCGCAAACACGAAGGGCATTTTCTTCTTCTTCCCCAACTCCTCTTCGCGAATGCGGGCTTCTTTTCACGAACGCGAAGAACAAATCTCTGCAACAAAAACCAGCAAAAATCTGCTATCCTTCTAAGTCCAAAAATGACCCGTTGAGTATCCAAAACACACCCGAGACCCCGGGACCTCAACCAAACTTACCAACCAATCCTAAAATACCATACGAACTTCGTAGAGCCCTCAAATCATATCAAACAACGCTAAAATCATGAATCACTCTCCAATCCAAACTTTAAGAACTTGAAACTTCAAAATTCTACAACTTATGCCGAAACCAACCAAACCATGTTAGATTGACCCCAAATTTTGTACACAAGTAATATTCAACACTACGGACATACTACAACTTCCGGAATCTGATTCCGTCCCTGATATCAAAAATTCCACTACCGACCCAAAACTCCAAAAATTCGACTTTCGTCATTTCAAGCCTAAATAAGCTAGTGACCTCCGAAATACAGTCCGGACATGCCCCTAATCCAAAAATCACCCAACAGAGCTAACAGAATCAGCGGAACTACTTTTCGGAGTCATCTTTACATAGTTCCAACTACGGTCCAAATCCTAAAGCTTAAACCTTCATTTAGGGACTAAACGTCCCAAAACACTTCAAAAATCAAAACGAATCTTCCCGGCAAGTCACAATAGTAGAAATAGGTACGGGGGAAGCAATTAATAGGGGATTGGAGCATTAACTCTCAAAACGACCAGCCGGATCGTTACATTCTCCCCTCTTAAAATAATTGTTCGTTCTCAAACGAGTATAGAGACATACCTGAAGTGGTGAAAAAATGAGGATAACGGCTGCGCATGTCCTGCTCGGTCTCCCAAGTCGCCTCCTCGACCGGCTGACCCCGCCACTGAACCTTCACTGATGCAATGTTCTTTGACCTCAACTTTCGAACCTGCCTATCCACAATAGCCACTGGCTCCTCAACATAGGATAGATCCTTGTCTAACTGGACTGAACTGAAATCAAATACGTGAGACGGATCGCCGTGATACTTCCGAAGCATCGAAACATGTAATCCAAATGGACTCCTGCTAGGCTGGGAGGTAAGGCAAGCTCATAATTAACCTCTCTTACACGTTGCAACACCTCAAAAGGACCAATAAACGTTGGGCTCAACTTGCCTTTCTTTCTGAACCTCATAACACCTTTCATAGGCAAAACCTAGAGTAAGACCCGCTCTCCGACCATGAATGCCACATTGTGAATCTTCCGATCCGTATAACTCTTATGACTGGACTGGGCTGTACGAAGTCTATCCTGAATCACCTTAACCTTCTCCAAGGCATCCTGAACCAAGTTTGTACCCAATAATCTAGCCTCTCCCGGCTCGAACCAACCTACTGGGGACCGACACCGCCTAGCATACAAAGCCTCATTAGGTGCCATCTAAATGTTGGACTAATAACTATTGTTGTAGGCGAACCCCTCAAAGGGAAAGAACTTATCCCTAGAACCTCCAAACTCCATCACACACGCACGGAGCATATCCCAAGAATTTGAATAGTGCGTTTGGACTGCCCATCCGTTTGAGGGTGAAATATTATGCTAAACTCCACCGGAGTACCCAATTCTTATTGTACGTCTCTCCATAACCGTGATGTAAACTACATGCCCCGGTCAGAGATGATAGATACCAGCATGCCATGAAGTCTGACAATCTCACGGATAAACTAGAGCCAACTGCTTGGAAGAATATGTAGTCATCATAAGAAGGAAATGAGCTGTCTTGGTCAGTCTATCCACAATCACCCAAGCTGCATCAAACTTCCGCTGAGTCCATGGGAGTCCAAAAACAAAATCTATAGTGATCCTCTCCCACTTTCACTCCGGAATCTCTAACTTTTGAAGCAATCCACCTGGTCACTTTAGAAGTTACCAACGAAATAAATTGCCGGTAAGTGAAGTATGAGCATCAGCGACCAGGTGGGTTTCTTTAGAAATTAGAGATTCCAGAGTGAAAGTGGGAGCGGATCATTGTAGATTTCATTTTTGGACTCTCATGGACGTAGCGGAGATTGATGCAGTTTGGGTGATTGTGGATAGACTGACCAAGTTAGCTCATTTTCTTCCTATGATGACTACCTATTCTTCTGATCAGTTGGCTCGAGTTTATATCCATGAGATTATCAGACTTCATGGCGTGCCGATATCTATCATCTCTGACCGAGGCACACAGTTTACATCAATATTCTGGAGAGCCGTACAGAAAGAATTAGGTACTCGGGTGGAGTTGAGCACAAAATTTTACCCTCAGACGAATGGGCAGTCTAAGCGCACTATTCCGATTTTTAAGGATATGCTTTGTGCGTGTGTGATGGAGTTTAAAGGTTATTGAGATAAGTTCTTGCCCCTTGCGGAGTTCGCCTACAACAACTGTTATTAGTCCAACATTCAGATGGCACTGTATGAAGCTTTGTATGGTAGGCGGTGTCGGTCCCCAGTGGGTTGGTTCGAGCCGGACGAGGCCAGATTATTGGGTACAGACTTGGTTCAGGATGCCTTGGAGAAGGTTAAGGTGATCAGGATAGACTTCGTACAACCTAGTCATGACAGAAGAGTTATGCGGACCGGAAGCTTCGCAATGTGGCATTCATGGTCGGAGAGCAGGTCTTGCTCTGGGTTTTGCCTATAAAAGGCGTTATAAGGTTCGAAAAGAAGGGTAAGCTAAGCCCAAGGTTTATTGGTCATTTTGAGGTGTTGCGGTGTGTCGGGGAGGTTACTAATGAGCTTGCCTTACTTCCCAGCCTAGCAGAAGTCCATCCAGTATTTCATATTTCGATGCTCCAAAAGTATCACGGCGATCCATCTCACGTGTTGGATTTCAGTTCAGTCCAGTTGGACAAGGATCTATCCTATGTTAAGGAGCCAGTGGCTATTGTGGATAGGCAGGTTCGAAAACTGAGGTCAAAGAATATTGCATCAGTGAAGGTTCAATAGCGGGGTTAGCCGGTCGAGGAGAGCTACTTGGGAGACCGAACAGGATATGCACAACCGTTATCCTTATCTTTTCACCACTTCAGGTATGTCTCTATACTCGTTCGAGGATGAACGATTCTTTTGAGAGGGGGAGGATGTAACGATCCCTACGGTCGTTTTAAAAGTTAGAGACCCAAACCCCGATTAATTGCTTCCTCCGTACCTATTTCTGCTATTGTCGGGAAGATTGGTTTTGGTTTTTGAAGTGTTTTGGGACACTTAGTCCCTAAATGGAGGTTTAAGCTTTAGGATTTGGATTGTAGTTGGAACTATGTTAATACGACTCCGAAATGTAGTTATGTCAATTTCTTTAGCTCCGTTGGGCGATTTTGGGCTTAGAGGCATGTCCGGACTATGTATTGGAGGTTCATAGCTTATCTAGGCTTGAAATGGCGAAAGTCAAATTTTTGGAGTTTTAGGTCGGTAGTGGAATTTTTGTTATCGATGTCGGAATCTAATTTCGGAGTTTTGAGTAGGTCTGTAGTGTTTACTATGACTTGTGTGCAAAATTTGGGGTCAATCGGACGTAGTTTGGTTGGTTTCGGCATCGGTTGCAGAATTTTGAAGTTTCAAGTTCTTAAAGTTTGGATTGGAGGGTTATTCATGATTTAGCGTTGTTTGATGTAATTTAAGGGCTCTTGTAAGTTTGTATGGTGTTTTAGGATTGGTTGGTAAGTTCGATTGAGGTCCCGGTAGCCTCGGGAGTGTTTCGGATGTTCAACATGTCATTTTTGGACTTAGAAGGATAGCAGATTTTTTTTGGTTTTTGTTGCAGATATTTGTCTTTCGCGTTCACGAAGAGAAGCCCACGTTCACGAAGAAGAGTTGGGGAAGAAGAAGAAAATGCCCTTCGCGTTCACAAATAATAGGACGCGTTTGCGAAGGTTTGGAATTCAATGTATCGCAAAGGCAAGAATGGCATCGCATTCGCGTAGAGAAAATGGAACAGCTGGGACCTCGGGAATTTGTTCTTCGCGTTCGCTAACAAGGGGTCGCGTTCGTGAAGGTCCTGGCAGCTGAAGCTACGCCTTCATAAGAGGGAACTCGCATTCGCGAAAGAGGAAAAATTAAGCAGTGGACTTTTGTTCTACGCAAACACAAGGTGGTGGTCGCTTTTAGGAAGAATGGCGTACCTGGGCAGATTTAAAGTTCAAAAAATGAGGGTTTGAGTTCATAACACAAAATTTGATTGAGAGCTCGGTAGAAGGCAAAATTTGGGGAGATTTTCGGAGGAAGTTTGTAGGTAATGATTCCTAAATACTTTATGATTATATCCCACTAATTTATGCTTGATTTCATCATTTAATTTCGGATTTGGGGTGGAAAATTGGGAAAATTTGAGAAAAGTTCTTAGGGCGAATTTTGGTGTTTTGATTGAGATTTTGGTATCGGATTTGAGTGGATTTGGTATGGTTAGACTCGTGAGTGAATGGGTGTTCATAATTTGTGACTTTTACCCAATTCTTCGACGTGGGGCCGGGAGGCTTTTTGGGCATTTTTCTATTTTCTTGCCTTAGCTTTGATTTCATTAGTTAAATTAGTTATTTTTAGCTATATTTACATTATTTAATTTATTTGGCTAGATTTGGGCCATCCGGAGCCAGATATTCATGGAAAGAGCATTGTTTCGGACTGATTTGAGCTTGGTTCGAGGTAAGTAGACTGCCTAACCTTGTGTGGGGAACTCCCCTTAGGACTTGGTACTGTTTGATATATGAGTGTCGTGTACGTGATGTAACGAGTACGTACATTGGCTATTTGTTTTAAAACTCCGTTTTTCACTAAGTCATAACATGTTTTTCCTTGTTTTTAACTACACTAGCATATGTAACTACCTTGTTTAGATTAGAAAAACTTGCCTACGTATTTTAACTGCCTATTTGAACTTATTGTAGCATGTTTAGTGGAGTTACCTATCTTTTTTTATGTGCACTTAGTCAAATCTGTAGGTTTCTTTGTTGTAACTGTTGTTTATATTGATTGAGCTGCATATTTACTTTAGGACTACGGAACGGTGTTTTGAGAGATCCCCTGTACTGCATATTTACTTTGGGACTACAGAATGGTCTTCCGAGAGATCCCCCTACACATTTACGTTTAGGACTACGGAATAGTATCCCGGGAGATCCCCTGTTGTTATTACTGTGTTCTGAGCTATCGGTTTTCATTGAATTCCATTCCTATTAGATTTTTGTACTTATTTCACTGTAATACTTCTTTCTATCTTATTTTATTATATTTATACTAGTAGGGCTCTGACCTGATCTCGTCACTACTCGATCGAGGTTAGGTTTGGCACTTACTTGGTACAGTTGTGGTGTACTCATGCCCTTTCATGCACATATTTTTCGTGTGCAGATCCATGTACTAGCTATCAGCCTCGAGTCTAGTTGTGTGGTTGTTGCTTCAGGAGACTTCAAGGTACATCTGTTGCGTCTACAGTTCTCGGAGTCCCCTTCTATCCCCTTGTGTTGATTTTCCCCTTGTTTTCTTCAGACATAAATGTATAGAGCAGTTAGAAACTCTTAGATGCTTGTGACATTGCGATATTTCGGGTTTTGGGAAAAGTGATTATTGTATATGCCGAGCGACATCATTTCTGCTTATTAACTATATTCTTTGGTTATTATCTTTGTGTTTCCATTTCATTTCCGCAATATTAGGCTTACCTAGTTGTAGAAACTAGGTGCCTTCATGACAGTTCACGGAGGGAGAACTTGGGTTGTGACAGCCTCATAACAAGCCATCTGAATGCTCGACTTGTAGCTATTGTGGTAGGCAAACTCTGCAAGTGGCAAGAACTTATCCCAAGAACCTCTGAAGTCTATAACACAAGCGCAGAGCATATCCTCCAATATCTTAATAATGCGCTCGAACTCTCCGTCCGTCTGAGGATGATATGTTGTGCTCAACTTAACCTGCATGCCCAACTCACGTTGTACTGCTGATAAGTAGGGATTTTGACTACTTATTTGCATCTTTTTACTTGCGTTTTAGCTCAAAAATGCTTAAAGGTATTCCCGAGAACTGATAAAATGTGCTTACTTGTAGGATTATTGGAAAATGAGCCAAAGAGATAAAAATTAACTCAAGAAGGAGTAATTTTGGACAAGGACTAAAACAAAGCAAAAAAGAGCAAAGTACAGACCACACAATATTGTGTGCGGCCCCAGAGCATGAAGAGACCTCTGATGGATTTTCTTTGCAAAGTGCGGACCGCACAATAAGACCTCTGATGGATTTTCTTTGCAAAGTGCGGACCGCACAATTATTGTGCGGCCGCAGAAGATGAGGTTCAGAGAGATGTGATTTTGGACCATGAAGAAGTGCTGACCGCACTATTATTATGTGGCAGCACTAATTATGCGGCCACAGAAATCCATCCTGTCAAGCCAGTTTCAAAGTGCGAACAGTACACAGAATTTTGCGTCCGCAGAACCTTCACAAGGGAATTTCGTCCGATAATTTCAGGTGTATATAAATAGTCTTTTTTGTCAAAATTAGCTTATGTTTTGAACATCTGAAAATAGATAGCCGTTTTCCCTTTACTGTTTTGGGTAACTATGTAGTAGTTTATCATTTTAACATTTGATTTTGTTCCCTTTATCATTTATTATGAGTTTAATCTTATTTTCTTCTTTAGTTTCTTCAATTTTCTCTAAGAGTAGCTAAATTTCTAGCTAGGGTTGTGACCCAATCCTAGTGTGGGTACCTAATGGGTGTTTGAATTAGGGCTTGTTTGTCATTGGATTAGTGATATTTAGCATAGTTCTCCCTTGAATTTAAGAATTAATGGTTGCAAACATTGATTCATGCATAATTGACTTAGTCTCTACTTGAGAAAGAGAGACTAAGGCTAGGAAAACTTGGCTAACAAGGAATTAGGGTGAACTCAGAAAATTGATTGCCCAATTAAAGGGTTGAATCTAGAGATAGTAAGACCCGACTTGAGCATTTATCACTTGTTTTGTGCAACACCTATTTGAACTTGAGAAAGCCAAATTGGGCAAAACCACTCTAACTACCGAGAGGTAATGAGTGGGTAACTGCGTGTGATTGCTATATTACGACTCTGACCAATCAAACTTGTCATAGAGCCTACAATCTGTTAGGTAACCATATAGGTGGAAGTCACGACCCTAGATCTTTTATAAACTTGAAAAACAACAACATCAAAAATATCGATCTCTAGATTTTCATTTGCAGATATTAGCATAATCATTAGAAGTATAAAGAAACAACCAAACATGTGGAAGTGCATTTTGGGCACATCATACACTTAGTCTTGATATATATCTAATCCAATATAAACTCTCTATGGAATCGACCTCGACACACGTTGGGTAATTATAATTTCATCAACCGCTTCACAATCCCAATTAGTGGTGTGAATTTGGGCGACATCAATTTTTGGCGTCGTTATCGGGGAGCTAAAAACGGATTTAGCTATATATCTGATTTTGTGTGTGATTTGTCTTCTTTTACTTCCAAGTTACTAATCATTTCGTGAAATAATTGTAGGTGATACAATGGCTTTCAACAACAATGATCCTTTTGGAAATGTGCCATTGGGGGGATAACAGGGATGATGACCAAGTTGATGAGGTTCTTTTTGAACCTCAAGTAAATAGACGAGGCCGCCCGCCTCAAGACAATGTTCCCGTTCCACCTCCACCTCCTCCAAGAGCGGCGGTACACCGGGTGTTGTCGAATGAAGGATATGCAAGTGCCATAGTCCTGCCCCGCATTAGGGCGGAAAACTTTTAAATAAAAAATGGCATGCTTACACTATTGGAACAACGGGGATTCTCCACCGGGGCTCCGAGTAAAAATACGTACAAGCACTTGAAAGGGTTTGTTGACACTTGCTGGAGGAGTAAACAAACCAACGTCTCTAAGGATGCTTTGCGATTGAGGCTATTCTCTTTCTCTCTGCGGGGGAAGGCTTTGAATTAGTTGGAGAAGTTGCCAACTCATTCTATCCATACATGGGATGAATTAGCTGAGAAATTCATTTCCAAGTTATTTTCTCCCGGGCATATGGCAACTCTTAGGGATGAGATTCTAGATTTCAAACAAGAACCCAATGAGCCTTTGCATGAGATATGGGGAAGGTACCGTACTATGGTGAAAGAGTGCCCAATGACATGATGGAGGCTATGATTTAACAAAATTTTTATAGGGGGATCAATACTACTAATCAATGTGTGGTCAACTAAATTGCTGGTGGAAATTTCCTGACAACGTCGTATGCGGAAGCTTGTGAGATTCTTGATGAAATGGCGGATACTTCATCGGCATGGCAAAGTAGAGCTAACGTTCCTCAAGGTGATGCAAATGTGATTCATTTGCATAAAGAATTACATGATCATGGAAAGCAACTGCCGAGTTGACCACCACAATAAATCAACTAGCCAAAGCTCAACTTCAACAAGTGCAAGGTCCCAAGAAATTAAATGCAATGGAAGGAGTAAGTATGATGGTAAACAAGAGAAGGCAAAAGAGTCCTCAAGTACAAAATCGGGTTGAGAAGATGATAGTGGATTTGATCAATATGGACAATACAATGATTAAGAAGAGGAAGTACAATATGTGAAAAACTTCCAATGGCAAATAAACAATAATCAAGGCCCAAGTTAACAGCAATGGCGACCACGAGAAAATCAAGGAAATTAGAATTCAAGCAATCAAGGTGGTTGGAACAATCAAAACAACCAAGGAAATTGGAACAATCAAGGAAATTGGAATGGTCAAAATAATCAAGGCAATTAGAGTGGCAATAATCAAGGCGATTAGGGAGGTAACAACCAAGAAGGGTGGAACTACAACAACAATCGGGGGTCGGGTTTTCAAAGGCCTCCGATGTTTCAACAACCGATCAATCCACCTCCATATCCTTCTAAAGGTCCTATTTCTTCTAACAATAAGATGGGCCGAATAGAGAACATGTTCAAACAAATGCTGGAGAAAAATGCCGACTCCGATGCTCAATTAGCCTTTCACAACACTTCAATTTTCAATTTGGAAGTTCAATTGGGCCAAATCTCACAAGCTTTGAACACTCATCCTAAGGGTGCACTACCAAGTGATACGGTGGTGAACCCGAAGGGTGGGAACAACACGGGACATGCCATGGCCGTGACTACAAGGAGCGAAAAAGGTGGGGAAACAACCACCTCAAGTCAAAAGAAAATTGTGGATGAGGAACAATTGGTACAAGAAGATGAGATGCCAAGCAATGAAGTGAAAGCAAATGATGAGGTGAGAATTGATATTGATGACAATGTGGAGGAGACTCAAGAAGAAGTGAACCCGTCTAGGGAGCATATGTTGACATACCAAAATCGGTATTGCCAAAGGCTAAGGAACCAATACCAAGGCCTTCGCCTCCATATCCTCAAAGGCTTGCCAAGCAAAATGGTTAGAACTAATAAAAAGTTCATTCACATGATGAAGAACTTGTCTATTAATGTACCGTTGGTTGAGGCCTTGGAGCAAATGGTGGGTTATGCAAAGTTCATAAAGGACTCGATGACAAAGAAAAGATCGATGAATTATGAGACTATAAAGATGACACATCAAGTGAGTGTAATTGTGCACTCAATGGCTCCAAAATTGGAAGATCCGGGCGTTTTCACAATCCCATGTACAATTGGAAGTGCCGACTTTGCCAAAGCTTTATATGATCTTGGGGTGAGTATCGACTTGATGCCCTATTCGGTGTTTTCTTTGGGGATTGGGAAACTAAGATCCATATCCATGAGATTGCAAATGGTGGATCGTATAATGAAGAGACCTTTGGGTATTATTGATGATGTGTTGGTTCGTGATGACAAGTTCATCCTCCCGGCGGACTTTGTGATTCTTGATTGTGAAGTGGACTATAAGGTGCCTATTATTTTGGGTTGACCTTTTCTTTCTACAAGGAATATTTGTTGATGTGGAAGCTGGTGAGCTCACTTTCCGGGTGGGTGATGAAAAGGTGGTCTTCCATGTATGCAAATCTATGAGGCAACCAAAGAGCAATGAAGTTTGTTCGTTCGTGGATTTGGTTACTGATGTGATTATTGATGATGCTAGTACCACAATGAATGTTGAGGATAATTTGGAAGTCATTTTTCTCAACCTTGATAATGATGAGGAGAAAGAAAGCTATGTGGAATGTGTGAATGCATTGCAAGGAATTGGGTCGTACACTTATGAACCCCGCAAGTTATCCTTAGATCTTTAAAATTGGAAGACTCCTCCAACAAAGCCCTCAATCGAGGAGCCTCCCACTTTGGAGTTAAAGCCATTGCCTCTGCATCTCAGGTATGAATTCCTTGGCCTTTCTTCTACTTTATTGGTTATTTTTTCCTCTTGTTTGACTAACATACAGGTAGACTCCACATTGGAGGTGATACAAAGGAGGAAGAGAGCAATTGGATAGACATTGGCGGATATTCGGGGCATACACCTCTTCTTTTGCATGCACAAGATTATTTTGGAGGGGGGTGCCAAACCCTTCGTTGAACATCAAAGGAGGCTAAATGAAGCAATGCAAGAGGTGGTAAAAAAGTAGATCATAAAGTGGTTGGATGCCGGGGTTGTTTGCCCCATTTTCGATAGTTCATGTACTTCTCCGGTGCAATGTGCCCGAAACAAAAGGGGCATTACTGTGGTTAACAATGATAAGAACGAGTTGATTCCTACAAGAACGGTGACCAGATGGACAGTATATATGGACTATCGCAACCTCAACAAAGTCACAAGAAAAGATCATTTTCCACTTCCCTTCCTCGATCAAATACTTGATAAGTTGGCAGGCCGTGCTTTCTATTGTTTCCTCAATGGGTATTCTGAGTACAATCAAATTCTTATTGCTCCGGAGGATCAAGAAAAGACTACTTTCACATGTCTATATGGTACTTTTGCATTGTCACGGATGCCATTTGGGTTATGCAATGCACCGACAACTTTTCAACAGTATATGATGGCTAACTTCACCAACATGGTGGAGGATATTCTTGAGGTCTTCATGGATGACTTTTCCGTGGTTGGGAATTCTTTTAATGATTGCTTGAACAATTTGGATAAGGTCTTGGCAAAATGTGAGGAGACGAACTTGGTACTGAATTGGGAGAAATGTCACTTCATGGTCGAGGAAGGCATTTTCCTCGGCCATAAAATTTCAAATAACGGTATTGAGGTTGACAAAGCCAAAATAAAGGTGATTTCTAAACTTCTGCCCCTATATCCGTGAAGGGAGTGAGAAGTTTCTTGGGTCATGCGAGGTTCTATCGCCGATTCATCAAGAATTTTTCCAAAGTGGTAAACCCTTTATGTAAGCTTTTGGAGAAGGATGCCAAATTTCATTTATGAGGATTGCATGAAGGCATTTGAATTGCTCAATTTGAAATTGACAACTACTCATATTATCACTGCACCTGATTGGAGCTTGCCTTTTGAGCTCATGTGTAACGCAATTGATGTGGCGGTTGGAGCAGTCTTGGGGAAGAGAATCAATAAAATCTTCCTTCCAGTCTACTATGCTAGTAAGACCATGAATGATTCCCAAGTCAATTACACAGTGACCGAAAAAGAGCTGCTTGTTATTGTTTTTGCTATGGAGAAGTTCCGCCCATACTTGATGGGTACAAAGGTGATCGTCCACATCGATCATACAGCGCTTTGATACTTAATAAGCAAGAAAGATTCAAAAGAGAGGTTAATGTGGTGGGTGCTTCTATTGCAAGAGTTTGATCTAGAGATACAAGACCGCAAAGGTAGTGAAAATCAAGTGGCGGACCACTTGTCTCGATTAGAGGAGGAGGGGAGGCCACACGATGGCCTAGAGATCAATGATTCCTTCCCCAATGAGCAGCTTCTAGCTATTTCAATGACTAGGATGCCATGGTTCGCCGACTTTGAAAATTATCTTGTGAGTGGCATTGTATCGAATGAGTTCTCTTCAAACCAAAGGAAGAAGCTCAAACGGGATTGCCTTGACTATTATTGGTGTCACACCTCCTTTTTCCGCCCCCGCGAGGGGTGAAGGAGTTTTTCCAATTAAAGGACAATCGAAACGGGATTTGTTCGTTTATTTCAGAGTCGCCACTTGGGAGATTTAGGGTGTCCCAAGTCACCAATTTAATCCCGAATCGAGGAAAAGAATGACTCTGTATTACAGTCCGCGAACCAGAAATCCGGATAAGGAATTTTGTTAACCTGGGAGAAGGTGTTAATTCCCGAGTTCCGTGGTTCTAGCACGGTCGCTCAACTGTCATATTCGGCTTGATTATCTGATTGTATATAAATATGAACTTATGTGCAGATTTTAACTCTTTACCGCTTTCATTATTATTATTATTATCTTACAGGGAATTGCAACGTTGTGAAAATGTTCCTCGAACCGCGTCACAATCAATGTACCCGTGGTCGTCGACACACTTTGACTCCGTTGAGATTTGGATTTGGGTCACATAAATGTGCACCCGAGTTTAAGAAGATAACATTATTAAATACGTGCCTAAAGCGATTAGAGTATTATTATTTTAGGAAAGGCCGCGGAGTTCGCTAAGCGGCCTATCCCGAGTTCTAAGTAATTAACACATACATTTTTTGTGAGGGCCCCGCAATCTGTGCATTTTATTTGGCGAGGCTCGTCTCATTTTTATTTAAAAGGTCGTCCTATAGTGGCTATGTTTTCTATTTTGTTTGCATCTAAAATAAATGAAAACGTCCTACTTTATTTACATACCTATGAGTTATTATAGTTAAGTTTCGAACGTGATTTGTTGAAAGAGGGACGTGATACGAGCAGTCCATTTGGCAGTTATGGACCCAGGCCCAGCACACACTGTATGGACTGGACCTGGGCCATTCCTTTTCCGATAAGGGCCTGTTAATTCATTTGACTCAGGCCCAACATTTATAAGGCTGAAATGGGAACCGGTGTTATTTTATTCTAACGGTATTGTTGCAATTTATAACGAGGCAACCTACTAAATGAAGTGAGATTAACTAACAATGGATAGTTCAGCACTTAACATGCGTTAGAAGATATGCTAACCATAAACATAGCTAAAATTCAAGATATTGCTTACTACACTATCAGCTTTTTTGTCTACCAGCATACATACACAGTATGATATTAAGTTGCCATACATGACGTTTAGTTATACATGATGGCTACCTTCATTATCCTAATAGAAGATGTGAACTATTATACACAACTTAATGTTCAATATACAGACTATGTATGATTCAAAAATACAACTTCAACTCTTCCTTTTTTGTATTCATGTTTCAACTTTCAGCTTACATTGACAGTGTATCAGTGGTGTACCTGGTATTGAGAAAAGCAAAAGAAGAAAGGAATGATCAGTGGAAGCAGTAGCATATACAGCAACAGCAGCAACAAGAGAAGCAGCACTCAGCAGCAAACAACCCAGCCGGCAGATGTTTAAAACCAATACAAATCCAGCAAGAAAATCCAATAATAACCAGTAGGAGGAAACAACAACAGATTTAAACCAAGCAGAAGACCAGTGAACTATCAGACCAACAGAAAACCCAAAACAACTCAGCTGAAATAGTGTTCAATCAAGTATTTGCAGCCCAGCAGCATCAAAACAAATACAGGCTAACAGAGAAGGAAACAGATGCAGAAAAGCAGTAGTTTCTGATTGTTATGGTCAAAAAACTAGCACACTCTTAACTCTTTATTACTTTGAAACAGACTATCCTCTAAAGGTTGGAAGACCAACCTTGTTTTTGCTTTTCTTTTCTCTCTCACTTAAAACTGTCCAGCCTCTAAACTTAACTGTCCAGCCTTAAAACCAATTTTTTCCTTTCCTTCCAGAATTAATCCTTTCTCCAAAAAAAATCCTCTTTCAAACACCTCAATGAGCCTGTTTAAAGGCCAGCAATGGCAAGCCCACAGGCTGCCTTCCCACTCTGCCCATACCCCCTTAAACTAATCAATTATGCCCATGATATTCCTGACAGACTCCCCATACCGCATGCTTTTCTCTTTTTTAATCAAAGTTATGGGTGTTTAACTTATTTTAATCAACCTCCCCCATGCCATTTAATCTTGTTCCCCACTATTGCATTAGTTTAATCCTATTTCAGTACCCTATTGTCAGCCCAACTTAAACTAAACATGTTTGGTCTTTTCAAACCCCCAAACTACCCCTTTTAAACCTTGATTATTACTGTATTACCCTACTGCAACAGTAGGACATTTTGAACTTCTGAAAGTTCAAATTCAAAGCTTCCCTAAACTGAGTTCTAGTTATTGCGTTGTAGTTACAAACCATTCACAAATAATGTCAAACAAGCCGATAGACGACAATGATATCCATCATATGAAGCTATAAGAATCAGAATATTTGAACATTCAGTCCTGTAAAACTAATCGACGACATTTATCTAATCGACTATACTAATTATAACATAGAACAAACAGTCGACCAAACAATCAACATAAATAAGGCATCAACTGTCTTTGACAATTTTGCACGACACAGGGAAACTACAGGCATTATCGATTTGACGATATTAATCAAATTTAAATATGTATATCACTATACGTATTCAACCATAAACAGAATAACAATCGACAGAATAAAAGGTCTTATGAAGATGGGGGACAAATTGGAAAAAAAAATATCAGAAATACCAAATAAACCAAACAAACATGCTGACAAACCCAAACAACATTTAAACAAAAACAGAAGAGAGAAAAGGAACTCACTCTGGAAACTCAAACACAGACGACCCAAGCCCGGACTGGATTTGCCCATTTGAGGTCGAACAAACCTTAATCGAGGTGTTCTCAACCGAGAACACTTCGATTAAATTCTATGAGACCCCAACCCTTTGTTATACTGGCCGGATTCCAAGGTTCTTGTGTTCTAGAGTTCGAACCAGTCCGATTTAGGGCTTGAGGATTTGTGGGTAGATTTGGACCAAACCAAGCTTGGTTTGGTCACGAGTGAGGGCAGTGTAATGGTTGGTATGAATCCGGGGTGGGTTGGTGTAGATCGGGATTTTGCTCGAACCTGCTAATGAAGATTCGAGACGATAGGGACTGATTCGAACCCAACGGTTTGCAGATCCGTGTTCTGGGTGGTTGGGTGCATCAAGGGTGTTACTTTGGGTGGCCACCGGCATCGTTTCCTCCGGGCTCATGGTGAGAGTGTACGGGGGCGGCTAGGGTTTGGAACAAGGGTTTGGTTTGTGTTTGGGACGATAGAAGGGGGGGTGTTCGGATAGGGGCGTGGGGTAAAGGTTTAGGCTTATATACGTAGTAGGTGGTTAGATCCTGGCCTTTGGATGAAGTGAGATCGATGGCCAGGATCTTTCACTTAATGGGGAACGACACCGTTTGGCATTGGTTTGGGGGGTCGGTTTGAATCGGTTACTGGGTCGGGTTTGGAAACGGGTTGTTGAAAGGGGTTTTGGACTGTTGGATTGGACTGGATGGAAGGCTCAGATCAAATTCCCTATGCGGCGTCGTTTGGGTAAGTGAATGGCCTGATCTGGACCGTTCATTTGAATCAATCAATGGCTCAGGATGGGGATGCTGATACAGCGTCGTTTGGGGCGTGCCTGGGAAGCCTGGGTTTGGACTGGGTTGTGGTAATTGGTTTGGGCCTGATTTTTTCATTTAAATTTTGGCCCAAATCCGGTATTTTCCTTCTTTACAATTAGACAAAAATTCCTAAAAACCAAAATTAAACACACAAGTATTAATTAATACCTAACAACAATTATCACATGAATTAAAACATCTAATAAAGTTACCCTGACAACAAAATAGAAGAACAATGCATATTTTGTGATTTTCGCTTTTAAAACCAAATCATGGTTAATTAATTCGTAAATGTACCATTTTCCCTAAATGCATGCAACATTTCTTTTTTTGTATTTAACTATAGCAAAGCGAGCATTTACGGACAAAACAATTATCAAAAAATATTACACAAATCCCCAAAATTGTACCCGAAAGTAACCTGTTTTATTTCTTTTCCGATTTCTTTTGGAGTAGTTTTCTGTGAAGCAAAAATCACGTGCTCACAGCTGCCCCTCTTTGGCCGAAAACACAAAGAGTTTTCGTGCAAAGATAAAGTGAGCGGATACGAGCGATTTTTTCCCGTTGGAATACTCCGTGTGAAGCATTTTTTGGAAAAAGATTTAACCGAACCTTTGCTTCAAAGGTTTCCTACATATCCCTGGCTATAGGGGAATCAGGTTAATGTAGTTCGGGAAGTTTTGGTAGCTGGGACTACCATGGGACTGCAATGTTGCTGATGTTGCATGCTGTTATCACTGCTTACCGATCTCCTTGTTACCCCGTGCTTAAAAGAAAACAAGAAGCTAGGCTAGACTACGGATCATAAGATCTCATCTATCTTCAACTTGTTCTTGTTGCCTTGCTTTCTTGTTGGCTTGTATTTCTTCTGGTGCTTTTCTTCCGTGAATTTGGGGATGACACTGGCCTTTTGCTTTTCTGAATACCAATTTTCATCATTTTGTTCGGTCCGCTGGGGATATGGCTTCCTTCATTAAGCTTTGTTATGCTGGGCATAATTTAATGTTCACAGGCCGCTTCCTTCGAGACGCATCCTTTCTTCCTTTTGACTCATGGGCTTGAATTTGCGCTGGGACATCTTGTTGCAACCTTCTACTTTCCGGTGCTGGGGAATTTTATTGTTTCCTGCTGGGGATTCCTGTTGCAACCTTCTGCCTTCCGGCGGGTTACTGATTTCAAGATCTGCGGTATAAGACTGAAAAGTATTCCTCTCATTATACAGGTGGGCGCCTACTTAACTAAGACGTGAAAATATTCCTCTCATTATACAGGTGGGTGCCTATTTAACTAAAACATGAAAATATTCCTCTCATTATACAGGTGGGCACCTATTTAACTAAGACATGAAAATATTCCTCTCATTATACAGGTGGGCGCCTATTTAACTAAGACATGAAAGTATTCCTCTCATTATACAGGTGGGCGCTTATTTAACTAAGACATGAAAATATTCCTCTCATTATACAGGTGGGCGCCTATTTAACTAAGGCATGAAAATATTCCTCTCATTATACAGGTGGGCGCCTATTTAACTAAGACATGAAAATATTCCTCTCATTATACAGGTGGGCGCCTATTTAACTAAGACATGAAAATATTCCTCTCATTATACAGGTGGGCGCCTATTTAACTAAGACATGAAAATATTCCTCTCATTATACAGGTGGGCGCCTATTTAACTAAGACATGAAAATATTCCTCTCATTATACAGGTGGGCGCCTATTTAACTAAGACATGAAAATATTCCTCTCATTATACAGGTGGGCGCCTATTTAACTAAGACATGAAAATATTCCTCTCATTATACAGGTGGGCGCCTATTTAACTAAGACATGAAAATATTCCTCTCATTATACAGGTGGGCGCCTATTTAACTAAGACATGAAAATATTGAATTTGTTTCCTCGTTCCTCCGAGAAAGTTTTTGATAATGGCAAGAATTTTCTGCCGGTCTTGGTGACCTTCCTTGTGGTGTGTCTTTCTGTCATCCTCATCTTTTTTTTTCCTGTAGAATCAAAGAAAATCTTGTTAGTTTTAACATGGTGAGTGATTCGTGTCACTCCTGCTGGGGGATGACTTTCCATTTATCCCTTTCCCTTTCCCTTGCTCTGCGCTCCCAAAACTGGTTGGGATGAAGTTGCTTGCTGGGGATGGTATGTCTGCTGGGGATGGTTTTCCGTTTATCCCTTCCTCGCTCTTTTGTTTTGAAACAAGTTGTGGGAGTCCCTTTCAACTCCAAAACTACTCCCTTAAAAGTTTATTTTATCCCGGCCGGCGGATTAATTCTCTCTTCCTCCTTCCCCCTTTATGTGGTGTATTACCATCTCGGACCTTGGTCCGTGATCTGTCGCAGTTCTTGCTGGGGATCTTTTGGAACTTGGTCCACAAATCCTTCAACTGTCGTTTTCTTCATGTTCCCCTTATCTTTCTAAGCTAATTTGTCGCCTTCCGTCCTATTGCCTTGGTTTTGGCCTGTGCCCTTCGCATTTTGCTTTGTACCATTTTGGCCCCTGGTAGTAAACTCTGAAAAGTCCTTCTCAAAACAAATTTCTGGAAAAGTCTTTTAGACAAAGAGACGAAAAAGATAGAAAAGAGAAAAAATCTTTCTGAACAAATGCTGGGGGGAAGAAGAAAAGGAAAGAACTTATCTGGGTGGTATGACTGGTCCCTACGATCATGTCGTGCATTACGGATTACCCGACCTAGTCTATTTGTATCAATCAATTTTTCTGATGGCCTTATTTGCCGGGGATGAATAGGTTCCCACCTCTTCGCAAATGTGGATCCTTTTGCCAATCTGCCTTGCCGCCTTATAGTTCCCTTCGAGAGGTTTTCACTAATAAGACTCTCTCTTTTTCTCTCACCTCCCGTCGCCTTACGGTGCCTGTGAAGGTTTTCACCGATAAGACTCTCTCGTTTTATCTCTCTCGTCTTTCATCGCCTTATGGTGCATGCGAAGGTTTTCACAAATTAAGACTCTCTCATTTTATCTTTCAACGGGGGATTGGAGTGTTGCCGATATGACTCTCTCTTTCGGAGATTCTTTTCGGCCATCAACTCATTGCCAGTTTATGACCCTCTTCTTTGCTGGAGATTAGCGTATTATTCTCGGCTTCCATTGGCCTGACTTGGTACCTCTCAGATATTGATCGGGATCGATGTTGGTTTTGTGTGTCAAATTTTTAACGTAACTTTGATGGGTGAAATGTTACAACTCTTGGAATCAAACCCTTTTTGGAGATTCAAAAAAAAAAACTCCTGCCCCAGTTTTCTTGCTTGGGGAATTTTATATTTACACTATGTTGAGCTATGCACATTATGCACACTATGCACACTATGGTGCACTATGACCGAGCCGTGAGGCGCCTACGTATCCTCTTTGAGGAATCAGATCAAACGTAGTTCCTACGTTCCTTTGTTTTTCTTATGATCTTTATCTTGTTTTCATTTTTCTTTTAATTTATTTTCTTTTTTTTCATATCTTTTTCCCATTAGTGATTCCAAAAGAGGGGTATGAAAGAATAACTAAGGCTCAAAGGGGGGAAGCAAAGGTTAAAAGTGTTTGGATAGAGAAAAGAATTGCCTCCGTCATTTCATTATCCAATAAGTACCAAATACAAACAAACGAACCAATAACTACCATAATTAAAGAAATTACGCATAATATCTTTTGACTGCATCAGAATTGATATCCATGTCGACACATCTTCCCTCGATATCTGTTAGACACAAAGCACCGTTGGACAATACTCTGGTCACGATATAAGGCCCTTGCCAATTTGGGGCGAACTTGCCTATTGCTTCGACCTGATGCGGGAGGATCCGTTTCAATACTTGCTGCCCTACTTCAAATTTTCTGGGGCGCACCTTCTTATTGTATGCTCTTGCCATTCTTTTCTGATACAACTGGCCATGACACACTGCTGCCAATCTTTTTTCATCTATTAAGTTCAGCTGCTCTAGTCGAGCTTTGAACCATTCATCGTTATCAATCCCGGCTTCAGCGACAATTCGGAGGGATGGAATTTCAACCTCCGCCAGTATTACTGCTTCAGTTCTGTATACCAACAAATAAGAAGTTGCACCTATGGAAGTCCAGACTATAGTGCGATAACCCAACAAAGCAAAGGGTAGTTTCTCGTGCCATTGTCTAGATTCTTCCACCATCTTCCGCAGTATCTTCTTGATGTTCTTATTGGCTGCTTCGACCATTCCATTTGCCTTGGGACGATATGGGGTGGAATAGCGGTGTGTAATCTTAAATTGTTGGCATATCACTCTCATCAGATTTCTGTTAAGATTTGCACCATTATCCGTGATGATCACTTTTGGGACCCCAAATCTGCAGATGATATGGGAGTGAATAAAATCCACCACTGCCTTCTTAGTTACCGACTTAAAAGTTTTAGCTTCAACCCACTTGGTGAAGTAGTCGATGGTCACCAGAATGAACATATGGCCGTTGGTTGCTGCTGGCTTAATAGGCCCAATGACATCCATCCCCCATGCGAAAAATGGCCATGGTGCTGACATTGTATGCAATTCTGTCGGCGGAGAATGAATCAGATCTCCATGTATCTGACACTGATGGCATTTCCTCACGAAGTTGATACAATCATGCTCCATAGTGAACCAATAGTACCCTGCTCGAAGAATCTTCTTTGCCAATACATATCCTCTCATATGTGGCCCACAAACTCCAGCATGCACCTCTGCCATAACTGTCGTGGCTTGACCAGCGTCTATACATTTTAGCAATCCCAAGTCTGGGGTTCTTCTGTACAACACTCCTCCAATGAGGAAGAAACCATTTGACAAACACCAAAGGGCTCTTTTTTGGTCCCCAGTGGCCTGCTCCGAATATATCCCCATCTTGAGGTACTCCTTTATGTCATAAAACCATGGCTCGCCATCTACTTCCTCCTGTACCGCGTTGCAATAAGCATGCTGATCGCGAACTTGAATGTGCGACGGGTCAACATACATTTTTTCGGGATGGTGTAACATTGATGCTAAAGTGGCCAATGCATCGGCAACCTCATTATGAACTCTCGGGATATGTCTGAATTCCACTGATCGAAATCGCTTGGTCAGATCGTGCAAACATTATCGATATGGTATGAGTTTCAAATCCCGTGTTTCCCACTCACCCTGAATTTGATGCACCAGGAGGTCCGAGTCTCCCAAGACCAAACTTCCTGGACATCCATGTCTGCAGCTAGTCGCAGACCCAAAATGCATGCTTCATACTCGGCCATGTTGTTGGTACAATAGAAGCGTAGCTGAGCTGTAACAGGATAATGACGTCCTGTTTCAGAAATGAGTACTGCTCCTATTCCAACCCCTTTCGCGTTTGCGGCTCCATCAAAGAAAAGCTTCCAGCTTGGTTCCTCGGGTAATTCCATCTCACCTGTGTGCATTACTTCCTCGTCTGGGAAATACGTCCTCAAAGGCTCGTATTCTTCATCAACGGGATTCTCAGCCAAGTGATCGACCAGCGCTTGGGCTTTCATGGCCGTCCTCGTCACGTAGACGATATCAAACTCTGTGAGCAAAATTTGCCATTTTGCTAACCTCCCTGTAGGCATAGGTTTCTGGAAAATATACTTTAATGGGTCCAAACGGGAGATGAGATAAGTAGTATACGAAGACAAGTAGTGCTTCAACTTCTGAGCCACCCAAGTTAGGGCGCAACATGTCCTCTCGAGTTGAGTGTACTTGACCTCATACACTGTGAACTTCTTGCTAAGATAATAAATGGCCTGCTCCTTCCTTCCTGTGACGTCGTGTTGCCCCAGCACGCAACCAAACGAATTCTCCAGGACCGTCAGATAAAGAATTAATGGCATCCCTGGCTCAGGTGGAATGGACAGATACCCTTTAATTTGGTTGAAAGCCTCTTGACACTCTGCCGTCCAGTCTACCGCGGCGTCTTTCTTTAGCAGCCGAAATATGGGTTCACAAGTCATCGTGAGTTGAGCGATGAACCTGCTGATGTAATTTAGTCTCCCCAACAGACTCATTACCTCTGTTTTGTTCTTTGGCGGTGGTAAATCTTGGATGGATTTGATCTTGGATGGATCCAATTCAATACCCCGTCGACTGACGATGAATCCTAACAGCTTTCCTGATGGAACCCCAAAGGCGCATTTGGCCGGGTTGAGCTTAATATCATACCTTCGAAGTCTTTGAAAAAATCTCCTTAGGTCTGCTACATGGTCTTCCTGACGCCAAGACTTTATGATCACATCATCTACGTACACTTCAATTTCTTTGTGTATTATGTCGTGAAACACAGTAGTCATTGCTCGCATGTACATTGCCCCAGCATTCTTCAGTCCGAATGGCATTACCCGGTAGCAGTAAGTTCCCCATGGTGTAATGAAAGCTGTCTTTTCCGCATCTTCTTCGTCCATTAAGATCTGATGATATCCTGCATAGCAGTCCACAAAGGATCCGATCTCGCGCCCAGCGCAATTATTGATCAGGATATGGATGTTGGGCAATGGATAATTATCCTTAGGACTTGCTTTGTTGAGATTGCGGTAGTCGACGCATACCCTGATTTTCCCATCCTTCTTCGGCACTGGTACCACATTGGCCAACCAATCGGGATATCGAGTGACCCAAATAACCTTCGCCTGCAGCTGCTTAATCACCTCTTCTTTGATCTTCACACTCATCTCTGTTTTAAATTTCCTCAGCTTTTGCTTGACCGGAGGGTATACCGGGTCAGTGGGCAATTTGTGAACCACTAGATTGGTACTTAATCCCGGCATATCATCATATGACCACGCAAAAACATCTTTGAACTCCATGAGGGTTTTGATTAATTCCTCCCTGACGTTTGGCTCAATGTGGATGCTGATTTTGGTTTCTCTGACATTATCTGCGTCCCCTAGATTCACAGCCTCGGTGTCATTCAGATTAGGCTTGGGTTTCTCTTCAAATTGGCACAGTTCTCGGTTTATTTCTTCGAAGGCTTCATCCTCGTCATATTCAAACTCATCGTCATAACCGATCTCTTGTATAATTAAGTTGGAGTCAGATTGATTTATTAGACTAGGTCGAAGATCCGCTGTGCATGCCATGTCATTAGAACCAGTAAAAAGAGAACTGTTCAGAAAGAAAAAGAACAAAACAAAATTAAAATGAGACAAGAGAAGAGAATTTTATTAAATTTGCGAGATAACAGGGTTCACACTTTTACAAAACAAAATGAGATTTCGATTACACCCTGGAATAATCCGAAACAAGAAAGCAAAAATCAAAGCCTACTACCAGGACTCCCCCCGGATAGGAAGAGGAGTAACCGTCCAATTGTTGGTTTTGGCCCCAGGCCCCACGAACTGTATGTCTGCCCTGCTGGAACCCTCTCCAACTTCTACCATATTGACATTAGCGAACAGCCTTTCGAAACTCTGATTCAAATCCCCGTCCATCCCAATCAATGGTCCGAGAATTTTTGGGACCGGTGACCCCTTGGCACTTGCTCTAATAAAGGATCTTGAGAGACGCGGTATCAGTTTGGGAAGAAACCAAACTCTCTTCTTTGTTTTCTGCGCTCGCTTTACATCTGCCGCAGTCGGTTTGAACCCCGGTCCAAAGGTCTCCAAATTCTTGGGCAAGGAGACAGGTTGGACAATCCCCTGAAGATCAGCCCCAGGCCTTTTCCCGGCACAAACCCATTACCCAACATTTCTGAAACCATCATGACCGTTGCGGAAGCTACCCTAGGGTGCTGAATGATCTCACCCTCGAAAATCTTGTTTGCCGATACTGCATCAAAAATCTGGTAAACCCAGGGGCCTTTGTCATCATTGGTTTCTATGAAGGGCACAATGGCGCCTCCCATAGTGCACGCAGTGTCCTCGCCGTGCAGTACGATCTCTTGTCTATCCCACTCGAACTTGACCATTTGATGCAAGGTGGATGGCACTGTTTTAGCTGCATGGATCCACGGTCGTCCCAACAGAAGGTTATAAGATACCGCGGCATCTAATATCTGGAACTCCATGGTAAACTGGACCGGACCGATGGTTAACTCAAGTATAATATCCCCCACGGTGGCTGTTCCATTTCCATCAAATCCTCGGACGCAAATGTTGTTCTTGTGGATTCTTCTGTGGTCGATCTTCAACTGGCTTAGGGTGGACAATGGACAAATATTGGCACTTGAGCCGTTATCCACCAATGCCCGAGTAACTGCCGAATCTTCACATTTGACAATTAAGTAGAGAGCTCTATTATGTTCCGTGCCCTCCACTGGCAGGTCATCATCTGAGAATGTTACCCTATTCACCTCAAAAATTTTATTGGCAATCGTTTCAAGGTGGTTTACAGAAATCTCGTTGGGCACATGAGCTTTATTTAGTATCTTCATCAGGGCCCGACGATGTTCATCTGAATGGATCAGTAATGATAACAGCGAGATCTGGTCCGGTGTTTTCTTCAACTGTTCGACCACGGAGTAATCCTGCACTTTCATCTTCTTCAAGAATTCCTCAGCTTCTTCTTCTGACACAGGTTTCTTTGTTGCAGCTGGGTTGGGTCTTCTCAACTCCACTGGAGCAAAACACCGTCCTGATCGAGTCAGTCCCTGCGCCTCACAACTTTCCTCCTCCACTTGTTTTCCCCTGTACATCACCACTGCCTTCTCATACTTCCAAGGAACGACCTTTCTATCCATCATTGGCAATTGGACTACCGACTTTATGGTGACCAGTTCCCTGTATACCCCTTTCAACACAACTGCGGGTGTGGGTGGTGTCCCTGATATTACCAATTTGGCTGGCTTTGGTTTCTTTGTTGCGGTGGACGGACTCTTTCCCAATATCACTACTGGCTTGACACCTTTCCCTTGCAACTGTACCTCTAGTCTTACACCGGTCGATTCTTCTTTCGGAGCGGCTTGGATTGTCATCGCTGCCTGTGATGGTTTTATTGGCTCTCCTCCCTCGTATACCAACTCGATCTTGTGAGCTTCGTGGTGTACTGGCAATGGGTTCTGGTTGATGTTGGGCGCCTCCGGTGCCTGGACCTCGATTTTGTTGGCATCAATAAGATCTTGTATTGCCTGCTTCAGCCTCTAACATTTTTCAGTATCATGCCCCAGCATTCCTGAGCAGTACTCGCAGCTTATCGATCGGTCCAAATTTTGGGGCTAGGGGTTTTGCTCTCTAGGTTCGACAGGACTCACCAAACCTAGCTGTCTCAATTTGTGGAATACGGCGGTATAGGTCTCTCCCAACTCAGTAAAGGCTTTATGTCTCTGTAGCCTGTCATTTCTAGCAGCTTGACTCCCTCGAAAGCCCGCCCCCGGAGGGTTCCTGTATGCTCTTGGTGGAGGATAGGTGCTTTGTGGTGGAGGGTAGGTGTTTTGTGGTGGTGCATATGTGTTCTAGGGAGCCGGTACGCGCCATTGCGGGCGAACCGGAGGCTGAAGGTATGTTTGGGCTTGGTGCACGGAGAAGTGGGGTTCTTGAGGTGGATAGTAGTGTTGTGGTGGGCTGTATGGGTAGTTTGGCCTATGAGGGCTGGGTCGGTTGTAGTATGGTTTGCCGGACCTAGACCAATTGCTTGCCTCAACCGTGGCGATTTCTTCTTTCTTCCTCCTTCCCAACACACCTCCCATGCCGCTCTGAATAGCCTGGGTCGTTGCCTTGAGAGCTGAGTAATTCATGATTTTGTCAGACCTCAGACCCTCCTCTATTATGACCCCTATCTTTACTACTTTATTGAAGGATTTTCCAACCGTCGTCACCAAGTGGATCCAGTGTTTGCAAGAAGTAGTCCACCCTTTCTCCCTCTCTCATGGGAGGATCAACTCTGGCTGCCTGTTCTCTCCAGCGGAAACCAAACTCACTAAAGCTTTCCCCAGGCTTCTTTCCGGTCCTCAGCAATGTGAGACGGTCAGGGACTATCTCGATATTGTATTGAAAGTGACCCGCGAAAGCCTGCGCTAGATCATCCCAAGTGTACCATCTGCTGGAATCCTGCCTGGTATACCATTCCAATGTCGATCCACTCAAGCTTTGACCGAAATAAGCTATCAGCAGCTCATCTTTGCCGCCTGCCCCTCTCATTTTGCTACAAAAGCCCCGCAAATGTGCCATGGGATCACCGTGCCCTTCATACAAATCAAACTTAGGTATCTTGAACCCAGCCGGGAGTTGGACGTCCGGGAAAGGGCATAGATCCTTGTAGGCCACGCTGACCTGGTTGCCCAATCCATGCAGGTTCCTGAAGGATTGCTCCAGGATTTTGAACTTCCTCATTACCTCATCTTGCTCTGGGACCTTAACCGGCTTTTCAATCTCCGCTAGTACCTCCAAGTGCGGATTGTAGGTATGGGGTTCTGGTGCATTGAATGTGGGTTCAGGGGGATAGTATTGCGTTTGAGCCTGAAACAACGGCTCGCTGGTTGATCTTTGCAGGGTGGCTGATGTGGGTCCCATAAAAGTGGGAACATTTGGTGTTGGGAGAGGTTGATGGGGTGGTGGAGCTTGGGAATCATGGGGGCTTCTCTCCTGATGATAGCGGTGATTCGGGAGGCTTGTTGAAGGGCCAGAGTGAGGGTATTCCGGCATATGCCCTAGTGGTTCAGGGCTCTTTTGTGCTTTGGCCAAAGCTAACTGCATTGCATTCATCTCTAGTCCCATCATTTCTATCTTCTCCTTCGCTTCTTTCAACATCTGGCTTACTGGCCTTTCTTCCTCGGTACTATTTTCTGAAGTAGTCATGCTCGTTGTTACCGGTCCTTTGGATCTGGTTTGATAAGGGTGTGTTGCCAGAATGCGTTAACAACTAACTGTCTGGTATTGAGAAAAGCAACAAACTTATTAGCGTTAGAGTTTAACAGATTTGATAATAGCACATTGGGGATGCAATGCTCCTAGGCAGCAAACCATTTCTAACATGCTTTGCTTCAAACACATGCGTCATCCCGGCTTGATTATTTGCCCCTTTAAAGTACTTTGGGAACCCCTGTATTTCTTTCCATTTTTTTCTTCTTTTTTTCTCTTTTTTTCTTTTCCTTTCTTTTTAATGGCGGTCGAATCTTATGTGGATTGCCTACGTATCACGTCCCCGCGTGAATCAGACCGGGCGTAGTTCTGCCACAAAGTAAAGACACAAAAATTCTTTTGGAATCATTCAATTCATCACCCAAAATTTGCTATTGCAAATTACTTATCTCAAACAAAGAACAGCAATAGTACAGATTCCAAAGTTCTTAACCTGAATCGATGAAAAGAAAAAGAAAACAACATATGGGAAGACAACAAAGCCAATAAACAAGACTCGAACAAGGGATTAAAATTCCAACTTAGGGGCTCGCGAGGCATCGTTCGGCCTTTCCGCAGACTTTGATGTGAGGCCTTTCTGCAAGCTCTTCAACTCATTCATGATCCGGTGGACGTAGCCCATGATGGAAGCAAGGAGGTATTCCGAGGTATTTGCTCACACGATAGGCATCTCATGTAGATGTAGTGCCCAATCTCATCAATCCTTCCTCGAATGTTGTCCCTCTCAACGAACAATTGCTCTATTCGCCGGTTCTTTAATCCTAGTGCTTGAGCATTGTCGGCGAGTCGATCCTGGAACTTCTCCATTTGTCTTTCCATTCTGGTCATCACATCGTAACAGCGCCTTCTGTCAGCTTGGGCATCTCGTGCTTGTTTGAAGATCCGCTCCTGAAGAGTGGAATTTGTTTTCCTTAATATCCCGATGCTCATTTCAGAATCCCTTATGATTTGTTGCAGATGCTTTCTACGGGCCATTGTACCTTTTGCCCATCTGACCTTTATTCTTGCTATGCAAGCTTCCGATCTCTCTAGTTCTTCTTGGCTTTTGCTGACTTGATTTCCCAATTCTGCTATCAATCTTTCGTCGGAGCGACGTTTCTGTCGGTCATTGTTACTCTTACTGACTTGGCGAACGCGGGCTTTTAGTGTCTGGTTTTCTTTGGCTAATTTGTTCTTTTCACCTTGCTCAGAGGCGACTTGCACGTTGTTCTCAAATATAAGCCTTTCAACTTGTTGCTTTAGCCTCCCGATTTCAGCCTGGTAGTCTTGGATGTGAGCTCTCTTAGTTGGTCTGTGGTGCTCAAGCTCTCTTCTGTACCACGTGAGGTATTTTGGCGACACTTCGCCCTTGGCCCGATCTTGTACACAAGTATTTACTTTCAGGGTTTGACATTCATTCCAGATTCTCCGAACGACTGCTTCAGGGAACTGCCCACCAGGCCCGATTTCGACCACCTGGCTACTGAGATCCTCTTCCTTCGGGATTATTTGACATCGCCCCAACTGCCTCAATACTCTGTTTGGCGCATAAGGCTGGATACTTTGGAGACCCATTAACAACAAATGAGACTCGATGGCTGACATGTGTATGACCTCATCTATGGGTAGCCACCCAAATGCCCATTCTATCTGGTTTGCTGAAACAGAGCGCAGTAGAGTAACCCATTCGGCGACCCCTTCTGGCAAGCTGAACCCGTCGACCCTGGTGGAAAACTCTTCTATACAAGTCTTTCGTGATGACCCATATTTTAGAAATTGAGGGCGATGACATAGATGCTCTATCATCCACATTTGCAGTAGTATATTGCATCCCTCAAAGAAACCTCCTCCGGTTTTGCAAACAGTGAGTGCGCGGAAAATGTCTGCTATTATCATTGGTGCCAGAGTGTTGTTGTCTTGCTTGAGCAAAGTGCTGACGACCCCAACGATTTGTATGTTAATTTTCCCATCCTTTCTAGGGAACACCGGAAAACCCAGAAAGGCTATCATAAAAGCAATACACCTATGTCTTTCCCATTTCAGCTGGCTTTCCCCACTGCAGATCTTACTCTCGGGATTGTTGAACCCTCCAAGATGACCGTACCTGTCGTACAGAAATGCCAAACTACAAAACCCTTATGACAACTCTGGGTTGTGTACCGTTCTGTGGATCTTTACGGTATCTAGGAATCTGTGTATGGTCACGGTCCTTGGTGCAATGAGATACTATTCTCTCATAGGGATTTTAGGACATCCGATGTACCCTGCCATCTCCTCTAGCGTCGGGGTGAGCTCAAAGTCCGAGAAATGAAATACATTGTGTGTCGAGTCCCAAAATGAAATTAAATCCCTTATAATGTCCCCTCGCGGATCGATGTCCAGCAATCCAACCAAATTTCCTAAGTATATTTTGACTGTATCTCGCCCTGATTCTTACAAGTCGTTTCACCACATGCGTAAGCCCAAAGGGACTCTGTTTATAATGGCCCCATATGAACTCTTACTCGTGCTCATTCTGCACATTTATTAAGGTGATTTAGACGAAAGCAAAAATCTTTATTTTGACTCCAAAACCATTTTTCCCGTTTTCCTTAATTTTTGAGAAAAGCAAGACTGACTTTCCCAATATGGCCTTTCAGCTCTTCAGGGGTGAAGATTTTAAGGCAGTGGGATTTTAACCGTCCAAAAGGTAAGAAAAATGGCCAAAGGCGGCCGTTGGTGCAAGACAACCTTCCGACGTCCCTTTCGGGAACATTCGGCTATTTCCGCAAAATGGCATCACCCGACTCTTTTATGAAAGAAGCAATATATGTATATATATATATATATATATATATATATATATATATATATATATATATATTATTTGCAAAAATAGGAAGTTGGACCCGATAAGGGTTGCCTACGTATCCCACATCCGGTGAGAATCAAACCGACGTAGTTCGGGTAAGAAAATTAGCTAAATCACGAATCCAATTCTCTTTCCTCAAAAATCAAAATTATTTGGACATTGGTTTTTCTCAAATGAGCAGCTCTTAATTTTTCAAAATTCCCGTTATCACCCACCGGTCAACATGCAAGTTCGAAGCAAATTAAATGCGCCAACAGACAATATGCAACAAGATGGTCTTTTTTGTTCCAGTTTGCTATTCCTAGACGGGCCCAACCCCTGTGTTGAGCCCCCTAAGTCAGATGCAACGTGATGCAAATAAGTGTTTTCCTACTAGGGATCCGGCATGAAGTCATGTTTTACTAAGTTTCAAACTGGGCTTTGTTCTAGACCTGGCTTACCCGAGCGGACAACTCGAGTCGAGGAGGGGGCTACGTACCGGGGACCCGCGGGATCGTCCGGCTTTGTAACTTGTCCGGCCTTTTTCTTATTTCAAGGTATGACACTAACAGAATAGGGAGTCTCGACCAGCGAGCTTCTCCCCGGAGGTAAGAAGAGAAGGGTTTCGGCACAGATTATATACAGTTCAAATAATATCAAAGCGGTAATACACATTATTTTGCACATGAAGCACATATCTCATAAAAATATCAGATAAATCTAAACATAACAATTTATTCTAAGCTCGATTTCTAACCCTGAACCAGTGGTTCTGGGTCTATTTATCCCCAGCAGAGTCGCCAGAGCTGTCACACCTCCTTTTTCCGCCCCCGCGAGGGGTGAAAGAGTTTTTCCAATTAAAGGACAATTGAAACGAGATTTGTTCGTTTATTTCAGAGTCGCCACTTAGGAGATTTAGGGTGTCCCAAGTCACCAATTTAATCCCGAATCGAGGAAAAGAATAACTCTGTATTACAGTCCGCGAACCAGAAATCCGGATAAGGAATTCTGTTAACCCGGGTGAAGGTGTTAGGCATTCCCGAGTTCCATGGTTCTAGCACAGTCGCTCAACTATCATATTCGGCTTGATTATCTGATTGTATATAAATATGAACTTATGTGCAGATTTTAACTCTTTACCGCTTTTATTATTATTATTATTATTATTATCTTACAGGGAATTGCAACATTGTGAAAATGTGCCTCGAACCGCGTCACAATCAATGTACCCGTGGTCGTCGACACACTTTGACTCCGTTGAGATTTGGATTTGGGTCACATAAATGTGCACCCGAGTTTAAGAAGATAACATTATTAAATACGCGCCTAAAGCGATTAGCGTATTATTATTTTGGGTAAGGCCATGGAGTTCGCTAAGCGGCCTATCCCGAGTTCTAAGTAATTAACACATACATTTTTTGTGAGGACCCCGCAATAGGTGCATTTTATTTGGCGAGGCTCGTCTCATTTTTATTTAAAAGGTCGTCCTATAGTGGCTTTGTTTTCTATTTTGTTTGCATCTAAAATAAATGAAAACGTCCTACTTTATTTACATACCTATGAGTTATTATAGTTAAGTTTCAAATGTGATTTGTTGAAAGAGGGACGTGATACGAGCAGTCCGTTTGGCAGTTATGGGCCCAGGCCCAGCGCACACTGTATGGACTGGACCTGGGCCATTCCTTTTCCGATAAGGGCCTGTTAATTCATTTGACTCAGGCCCAACATTTATAAGGCTGAAATGGGAACCGGTGTTATTTTATTCTAACGGTATTGTTGCAATTTATAATGAGGCAGCCTACTAAATGAAGTGAGATTAACTAACAATGGATAGTTCAGCACTTAACATGCGTTAGAAGATATGCTAACTATAAACATAGATAAAATTCAAGATATTGCTTACTACACTATCAGCTTTTTTGTCTACCAGCATACATACACAGTATGATATTAAGTTGCCATACATGACGTTTAGTTATACATGATGGCTACCTTCATTATCCTAATAGAAGATGTGAACTATTATACACAACTTAATGTTCAATATACAGACTATGTATGATTCAAAAAAACAACTTCAACTCTTCCTTTTTTGTATTCATGTTTCAACTTTCAGCTTACATTGACAGTGTATCAGTGGTGTACCTGGTATTGAGAAAAGCAAAAGAAGAAAAGAATGATCAGTGGAAGCAGTAGCATACACAGCAATAGCAGCAACAAGAGAAGCAGTACTCAGCAGCAAACAACCCAGCCGGCAGATGTTTAAAACCAATACAAATCAAGCAAGAAAATCCAATAATAACCAGTAGGAGGAAACAACAACAGATTTAAACCAAGAAGAAGACCAGTGAACTATCAGACCAACAGAAAACCCAAAACAACTTAGCTGAAATAGCGTTCAATCAAGTATTTGCAGCCCAGCAGCATCAAAACAAATACAGGCTAATAGAGAAGGAAACAGATGCAAAAAAGCAGTAGCTTCTGATTGTTATGGTCAAAAAACCAGCACACTCTTAACTATTTATTACTCTGAAACAGACTATCCTCTAAAGGTTGGAAGACCAACCTTGTTTTTTCTTTTCTTTTCTCTCTCACTTAAAACTGTCCAACCTCTAAACTTAACTGTCCAGCCTTAAAACCATTTTTTTCCTTTCCTTCCAGAATTAATCCTTTCTCCAAAAAAAATCCTCTTTCAAACAGTCCTCAATGAGCCTATTTATAGGCCAGCAATGGCAAGCCCTAGGCTGCCTTCCCACTCTGCCCATACCCCCTTAAACTAATCAATTATACCCATGATATTCCTGACAAACTCCCCATACCGCATGTTTTTCTCTTTTTTAATCAAAGTTATGGGTGTTTAACTTATTTTAATCAACCTCCCCCATGCCATTTAATCTTGTTCCCCACTATTGCATTAGTTTAATCCTATATCAGTTCCCTATTGTCAGCCCAACTTAAACTAAACATTTCTGGTCTTTTCAAACCCCCAAACTACCCCTGTTAAACCCTGATTATTATTGTATTACCCTACTGCAGCAGTAGGACATTTTGAACTTCTGAAAGTTCAAATTCAAAGCTTCCCTAAACTGAGTTCTAGTTATTGCATTGTAGTTACAAACCATTCACAGATAATGTCAAACAATCCGATAGACGACAATGATTCGATCCATCATATGAAGCTATACGAATCAGAATATTTGAACATTCAGTCCTATAAAACTAATCGACGACATTTATCTAATCGACTATACTAATTATAACATAGAACAAACAGTCGACCAAACAATCAACATAAATAAGGCATCAACTGTCTTTGACAATTTTGCACGACACAGGGAAACTACAGGCATTATCGATTTGACGATATTAATCAAATTGAAATATGTATATCACTATACGTATTCAACCATAAACAAAATAACAATCGACCGAATAAAAGGTCTTATGAAGATGGGGGACAAATTGGAAAAACAAAATATCAGAAATACCAAATAAACCAAACAAACATGCTGACAAACCCAAACAACATTTAAACAAAAACAGAAGAGAGAAAGGGAACTCACTCTGGAAACTCAAACACAGACGACCCAAGACCGGACTGGATTTGCCCATTTGAGGTCGAACAGACCTTAATCGAGGTGTTCTCAACCGAGAACACTTCGATTAAAGTCTATTAGACCCCAACCCTCTGTTATACTGGCCGGATTCCAAGGTTCTTGTGTTCTAGGGTTCGAACCAGTCCGATTTGGGGCTTGAGGATTTGTGGGTAGATTCGGACCAAACCAAGCTTGGTTTGGTCACGAGTGAGGGCAGGGTAATGGTTGGTATGAATCCGGGGTGGGTTTGTGTAGATCGGGGTTTTGCTCGAACCTTCTAATGAAGATTCGAGACGATAGGGACTGATTCGAACCCAACGGTTTGCAGATCCGTGTTTAGGGTGGTTGGGTGCATCAAGGGTGTTACTTTGGGTGGCCACCGGCATCGTTGCCTCCAGGCTCATGGTGAGAGTGTACGGGGGCGGCTAGGGTTTGGAACGGGGGTTTGGGTTTGTGTTTGGGACGATGGAAGGGGGGGTGTTCGGATAGGGGCGTGGGGTAAAGGTTTAGGCTTATATACGTAGTAGGTGGTTAGATCCTGGCCGTTGGATGAAGTGAGATCGATGGCAGGATCTTTCACTTAATGGGGAATGGCACCGTTTGGCATTGGTTTGGGGGGTCGGTTTGAATCGGTTACTGGGTCGGGTTTGGAAACGGGTTGCTGAAAGGGGTCTTGGACCGTTGGATTGGACTGGATGGAAGGCTCAGATCAAATGCCCTATGCGGCGTCGTTTGGGTAAGTGAATGGCCTGATCTGGACCGTTCATTCGAATCAATCAATGGCTCAGGATAGGGATGCTGATACGGCATCGTTTGGGGCGTGCCTGTGAAGCCTGGGTTTGGACTGGGTTGTGGTAATTGGTTTGGGCCTGATTTTTTCATTTAAATTTTGGCCCAAATCCGGTATTTTCCTTCTTTACAATTAGACAAAAATTCCTAAAAACCAAAATTAAACACACAAGTATTAATTAATACCTAACAACAATTATCACATGAATTAAAACATCTAATAAAGTTACCCTGATAACAAAATAGAAGAACAATGCAATTTTGTGATTTTCGCTTTTAAAACCAAATCATGGTTAATTAATTCGTAAATGTACCATTTTCCCTAAATGCATGCAACATGTATTTTTTTGTATTTAAATATATCAAAGCGAGCATTTACGGATGAAACAATTATCAAAAAATATTACACAAATCCCCAAAATTGTACCCGAAGGTAACCTGTTTTATTTCTTTTCCAATTTCTTTTGGAGTAGTTTGTTGTGAAGCAAAAATCACGTGCTCACCATTGGGATGAACCGTATCTTTTACGGATATGTACCGATGGTGTGATCCGATGATGTGTGCCAGAGGAAGAACAAGTGGAAATTCTTGAGGCTTGCCACTCTTCAACGTATGGTGGTCACCATGGCGGAGCTGGAACGGCCACAAAAGTGTTGAGTTGTGGATTCTATTGGTCTACTCTCTATAAGGATGCTAGTGGTCTGGTCAAGCATTGTGATGAATGTCAAAGGGCCGGTGGGATTTTTAAAAAGAATGAGATGCCCCTCACCATCTTGGAAATTGACATCTTATATGTGTGGGGCATTGATTTCATGGGACTGTTTGTGAGCTCTTGTGGGAACACTTACATTTTGGTAGTTGTGGACTATGTGTCAAAATGGGTTGAAACCTTGGCTTTACCCAACAACGAAGCTTGAAGTGTGGTGGCATTTTTGAAGAAGAACATCTTTACAAGATTTGGTACTCCAAGGGCTATCATAAGTGATGGGGGTTCGCATTTGTGCAATAAGGCTTTTGATACCTTACTCACCAAGTATGGTGTCACTCACAAAGTCTCAACCCCCTATCATCCTCAAGCAAGCGGACAAGTAAAAGTCATTAACCGGAGATCAAGAGTATTATATCAAAGACAGTGAATGCCAACCAGACAGATTGGTCAAGAAAACTTGATGATGCTTTATGGACTTATAGTACGGCTTACAAAACACCGACTGGGATATCTCCATATCGATTGGTGTTTGGGAAGGTTTGTCATCTTCTGGTGGAACTTGAGCATAAGGCCATGTGGGCACTGAAGAAGTTGAACCTTGAGTGGGATGTCGTCGCGAACTTAAGGGTGGCACAATTGAATGAGCTTGATGAATTCTGGTACCATGCCTAAACAATCTTGTCTCTATTCAAGGAGAAGATGAAGCACATCCATGACAAGTACATTCGAAATAAGGAATTCAAAGAAGGTGATCTTGTGTTATTATTCAACTCTCGGTTGCGAATGTTTCCCAGCAAGTTGAAGTCAAAATAGAGTGGCCCGTTTGATGTTGTTCTTATGACACCATTCAGAGCATTGGACTTAAAAAATAAGAATGATGAAGTGTTTAGAGTCAATGGGCGTCGGGTGAAGCACTATCTTGGAAAAGTTGATGATGGCCACATCGTGGCGGTTCTTCATTTCAAGTGATTGGTAATTTGTGTCGTGCCGCGACGTTATATTAGGCGCTTCTTGAGAGGCAACCCATGTGTCTTTTTCTTTTTTCTTTTCTTTTTCATTAGATAGTCTTTGTTTTGTGCTAACTAGTTTTGAAGGGTATGCAGGAATGGGTATGCATTGCAGGGACTGGATCATAAAAATTGGCTAAGTGTTGAAAAAGTGTGGACCGCACATTAATTGTGCACACCGTGCAATTCTGATTGCAACAGCAGAAATCACTCTATGTCCACACAATACTATGTGTGGTCGCACAACTGGAGGACAAAAATTGCAAGCTCTCTGAAGTTGGTCTGTCAAAATTCATAGCCAATCTGCGGCCGTACACAAAATTTTGCGGCCCGCACAAATTCTGTGGCCTAATTCACTTTTGTGCGGACTGCACTCAAAATTGTGTGGCCGCACTCAGCTTAAGTTTGGGGCGACTTGGTCAACCTATATATTGAACCTTAGTGCACTATTCACAACTTTATACAACTCTGAGTTCTTGAGACCTAAGAAAGCACAATGCACATCGAATTAGCTCACACTCCTCACTCATTTCATCTATGTAGATTATTACCTGCATCATTCATCACTGGTATGTTCATTACATCTTTAGATTTTTCAATTTCTCTTAGTTTTCATTCTTCTGTGGAAGAGTATTCTTAGACCTAAAATGTCTAATGTCATTCATGTGGGTAGTATCATATGTGTTCATTGGGGACTGGGTAGATCATTAATCATGTTTCATTGCAACTACAATGTCTCAATTGTGTAAAAAAATTGCAAAACATAAAGTCAGTGGTACGTGATTTCTTATTGTGCATCCGCACATAAAATTGTGCGGTCCGTAGATCTTAGAATTAGAGCAAATGTGTTGCATGAAAAGTGCGGACCGCACTCAAAATTGTGTGGTCCGTGGAAAAGTGTGGGTGACCGCATTGTTAAAGGATCAGAGAACCAGTACTCTGAACCTGAGATTGTGCGGCCGTACTCAAAATTATGGGTTCCGCACATCAGATGTGCGACCGCACTTTAAAATTGTGTGGTTCGCACATGGCAGTCTGCGACCACTCTCATTTTTGTGCGGTCCGCACTGTCTCTCCTGTGGTCTGTTTTCCTACAACTGTAATGCAACTGTTTCCACTTATTTGAAATCCAACTGACCCACTCCTACTTGATACAGATAATGGTTTGATCTAGAGGAAGAGGTGATACTTCTAAAGGGAAGGGTGAACCCTCCCGAGGCCGAGGTAGGGACAACCTCCCACTCTCAGTCCAAACAGAAATAAGCAAAAAGGCAACTGCCAACAGAGTCCCTGAACCCTCAAAATGCATTGTGTATCTCCTGTCTAGGGAAGCCTCAGAGGAAAACTCTGTGCAAGCATAACCTGATGCCTAATCTCAATCCAAACAAGTTCAGGGTAGACTACAATTGAGAGACGAATCCTCCTCCTCTGCTAGTTCTTCTGAGGGTTCGGAAGAGGGTAGCCAAGATTTTGAGCCCTCTTCCTCAAATAGCCCAGCAACACCAATCCCTATTGATGATGATGATGATGATCCTAAAGATAGTAGATGGGGTGACACTAGAGTGGGAGGCCTAAAGAGGTCGAAGAAGAAGGAGGCATGCGAATATCGATTTGTGAGTTTGACAGCCTTCACTAGGTTTAGAGAATGGTGGACCCAAAGATAACTCACACTTGAGTGGCAATTCTTAGTGAAGGATTTGGATAAATAAAATCCAAATGTCCTTCAGCAGTTCAGGGAGCGCAAGGGGTGGATGTGGTTCACCAAGAGTGTCGTGGACGCCAAGGAGCACTTGGTACGTGAAGTTTATGCCAATGTAGCACGCATCAAGAAAGGTACCAAAGTGACCAAAGTAAGAAATTTGAAAGTCAGATTTGATCAATGTACTATGAACACCTATATGGGATTTGAGGAGGTAGAGGTAGTTCAGTATATGGAGAAGCTTACAATGGGTGATGCAGCTCGCCCTTAGGTAGTAGAGATCTTAGCAGCTCTAGGACCACTACCACCATGGATCACATCGGGAGCTCCCATTGCACAAAACACCCTTAATTCTGAAGCAAAAGGGTAGAAAACTTTTGTGTGCGGCCGGATAGACCCGAGCAGAAATGAGAACAATATTCCACTTCCTCGAGCAGTTCTAGTAGCATCTATCATGGGCGGGTACCCAAACAATGTGGGTGCTATCATGTCGGCCAACATATCAGTGGTTTTCTGAAAGAGTGAAAGCTCTTATCCATATCCAATCACCCTCACTAAATACTTTAAGGATGCCAAGGTGGAGCTGAGGAGATTTGATACACAGGTGCAGGCCAAAAATCCCTTCTCATGGTACTCTCTGCAAGGACCCAGGAACCCAAAATTCAAGGGTAAAGTAGCTACCACCAATGGCCAGTCTGATGAGCCAACGATGGTGGTTACAGATTCTTCTGCTGAGCCCTTTACAACTACCATGCCTTTCGTAGTAGTCGATCCTTCTATCAAGACATCTGACATGCTACCACCTCCATCTTCTAGACCATCTACATTAGTACCTGTGCCTACCTCATCCATATATCCACTCATTAAGCTGCGAGTCTCCCAGAAATTGGCGAGTCTCAACAACTGAATGCAGACAGCTACTTCAAAGTTGTCTGATATATCTAGTGCTATTGTAGCACAGTCTTCTACCCTAGCAGCATCACAGGTACCTCCGTCAGTGGAGGAAACATTGTCAAAGATCCTGGAAAATCATATGACCATTATGGATACATTGGTGGCACATGGGACAGTCATTGAGGAGTTGGGCAAATCGGTGAAGAAGATGCAAAAATCTCAAGCTTCGAAGAAGTCAATGGATAGATTAAGAAAAGAAGTTACCAAGATAGCATCTGCTGAAGATATACCACTTGATTTGCTTATGGAGTCAGCACTAGCAGCACCTGCAGCACCAGCAACACCATCAGTGTCGGAGCCATCAGAGGCAGCAGCTGGCCAATTTAAGGAGCCAAACCTTGTTTCCCACACTACTGAGGAGATGTTGCAGATGTTCTCAAACCCTGTTATTCCCTGGCCGAAGGATGATGAGATCCAGTTGGCGGAGTCCGAGGATGATGATGACCCTATGCACACTGAGACCATATAGGGAGTTCTCTTAACTCTCTACCCTTTTCTTATTCTGATTGTTATGAAGCATTGAGGACAATGCTTGTTCTTATTCAGGAGGGTGGTCTATTTTGATTGATTTAATATGAGATTGGATGTAATAACTTTAATACTCTTTTTCTTTTATCTTTATTCTCTTTTTCATTTTGTATATATTCCTCCCTCTCTTTTGATGTATATATTTTATTCCCCTCAGTTTGTATTTTCATTTGTCTTACTTTCAGTAGTTTATTTTATAGCTTTTCTAGTTTGTTTGTCTTAGTAGTATAACTTCTTATTTACTCTAATAGCTTCTTTTTGATTTGGTAGCTTCTTTTTATGTTTAAGTGAGCAATAAGACTTTGGTTTTTTTAATGTCACGATTCTTTCCAAAGGTGGGTTTTGTGTGAACCGGGTGACTTTTCCCAACGATGGATGGCGTGACAACCTTCTTAAGGGACTGAGTCCATTTTTTATGTTTAGGTAAAAATAATAGTATTAATGAATAAAACGGGACATGCATGCTTCACTTGGTACCAACACATTTAACAATGGTCTTATGCTTAAAAACAAGTCTTGGCAAGAAATAACTTTAATTAGTGACCTATAGACTCTTGTATTGACTTGAGCAATCATCGAGTGGTTTAGTTGAACCATTAGCGATTTTCAATCTTGAATATGGTTGTTGTGGGCCCTCGACTCTATCCTCTTTAACATTCCAATCGTGTGAGAAGTGATATTTTTGTAGCAAGTACAAGTACCCGTACGAATGGTCTAGAACTTGCCCCGAATGTATTTCTAGGAGAAATTCTAAGTTTTGCTTGGCTTGAGAAGTGATTGTAGGCTCTCCTTGATGCACTTGAAATTTTCCATGTCCCACCAATGTTGCAATCCCTAGTCAACCCATTTAAGCCTAAGACCTTTCTCATTTGATAGCCACGTTACAAGCACTTACCCATTTTGTAATGACCTTCTCTTGGCACCCTAGCTTTCCTTATCACTCTTGAGTTATCACTCTTGAGAAGTAATTGGCTAAAACATAAGTTCGGGGGAGAGACAAGGAGGTTGAAAGTGGTAAGAAGGCACAAAAAGAAAAGAAATGAAGAAAAAGATAGGCAAAGAAAAAGAAAGAATGAACAAAAGAAAAATGTAAAAAGAAATTGAATAAAGTAAAGAGTTGAAGGGATTCAAAGAAAAGCAATGATGCAAATCATGGAGAAAACAAAGAAGGAGAAAATTACCATCTTGGCCGAAAAAGAGTGATGTTAAGTCTCTCTAGTTCCCCCAAGGAAAAAGAAAATGACTCATAGAGTCGACAAAGTATGAGCCAAAAAGAGAAAATGGAGTATTTAAGGGAAGATGAACCCATTCTATTCCAGCAAATCCTATCTTAGTCCAAAGCCTTCATTACATCCCGAAAATGCCCTACATGATTTCAAGTCGAGTGAGCTTATATTAGAGGCAAGCATATGGTACCTAGAGCCGTACTTGTGACATTCTTTTGAGAGAGATGAGCGAACTTTTCAAAAATCCTTGAATTGAGTGCTACATTCTTAAGTGAGATATGCTAACGGAGAGTAGAGGATGAGGAGTTTGGGATCCATTATGACCTACATGAAAGAGCGAGCTTCCTTGATGAATAAAGTCAACTCTCGATGCTCTAGTGTCATATTTGAACTATTGTATTTGGAAAGTCCAATCGTTGCCTTGTTGAAAATTCATAGGTGTTGTGGGTAATTATTGGTCCCAATTGATGTGTGTTTGATTCACCTTAGGCTAGCTGAAATAGATCTTTTCTTGTGGAGGTGGGAATTACCTTATTTGCTTGAGGACAAGCAAAAGCTTAAGTTTGGGGGAGTTGATAAGTAGGGATTTTGACTACTTATTTGCACCATTTTACGTGTTTTAGCTCAAAAATACTTAAAGGTATTCCCGAGAACTGATAAAATGTACTTACTTGCAGGATTATTGGAAAATGAGCCAAAGAGATAAAAATCAACTCAACAAGGAGTAATTTTTTATAAGGACTAAAACAAAGCAAAAAAAAGAGCAAAGTGTGGATCGCACAATATTGTGTGAGGCTGCAGGCATGAAGAGACCTATAATGAATTTTCTTTGCAAAGTGCGGACCGAACAATTATTGTGCGGCTGCAGAAGATGAGGTTCAGAGAGATGTGATTTTGGACCATGAAGAAGTGCGGACTGCACTATTATTGTGTGGCTGCAGAATCAAAAGAGCGGCCACACTCATAAATGTGCGGACCACAGAAGTCTCCCATGTCAAAGCTCAAAGTCAAGAGTGCGGCCGCACTCAAAAATGTGTGGTCTGCAGAATTTAAAGAAGTGCAGCCGCAACCCAAAATTATGCAACCGCAGAAGTCTATCCTGTCAAGCCAGTTTCAAAGTGCAGACCTTCACAGGGGCAATTTTGTTTGATAATTTCAGTTGTGTATAAATAGTCTTTTTGGTTAAAATTAGGTTAAGTTTTGAACACCTAAAAATAAATAGCCGTTTTTCCTTTACTGCTTTGGGTCACTTTGTAGTAGTTTATCATTTTAACATTGGATTTTCTTCCCTTTATCATTTATTATGAGTTTAATCTTATTTTCTTCTTTAGTTTCTTCAATTTTCTCTATGAGTAACTAAATTTCTAGCTAGGGTTCTGACCCAGCCCTAGTGTGGGTACCTAATGGGTGTTTGAATTAGGGCTTGTGTGTGATTGGGCTAGTGATATTTAGCTTAGTTCTTGCTTGAATTTAAGAATTAATGGTTGCAAGAATTGATTCATACCTAATTGACTTAGTCTCTACTTGAGAAAGAGAGATTAAGTCTAGGAAAACTTGGCTAACAAGGAACTGGGGTGAACTCAAGAAATTGATAGCCCCAATTAAAGGGTTGAATCTAGTGATAGTAAGACCCAACTTGAGCATTTATCACTTGTTTTATGCAATGCCTATTTGGACTTAAGAAAGACAAATTGGGCAAAACCACTCTAAATACCGAGAGGTATTGAGTGGGTAATTGCGTGTGATTGCTATATTACGACCCCGACCAATCAAACTTGCCCTAGAGCCTACAATCCGTTAGGTAACCACCTAGGTGGAAGTCACGATCCTAGATATTTTATAAACTTGAAAAACAACAACACCAAAAATATCATTCTCTAGCTTTTTATTTGCAAATATTAGCATAATCATTAGAAGTAGAAAAAACAACCAAACATGTGGAAGTGCATTTTGGGAACATCATACACTTAGTCTAGATATATACCTAATCCAATATAATCTATTTGTAGAATTGACCCCGACTCACGTTGGGTAATTATAATTGCATCGACCGCTTCACAATCCCAATTAGTGGTGTAAATTGGGCGATATCAACTGCCCTCTAGAAATGCGAGGTGAACTGCGTACCTCAATCAGAAATGATAGACACGGGCACACCGTGAAGAAGAACGATCTCGCGGATGTAAATCTAAGCCAACCACTCTGAAGAATAGGTAACTGCCATAGAAATGAAATGCGCTAACTTGGTCAGCCTATCCACAATTACCCAAACTGCATCAAACTTTCTCTGAGTCCGTGGGAGTCCAACAACAAAATCCATAGTGATATGCTCCCACTTCCACTGAGGAATCTCTATCTTCTGAAGCAAACCACCAGGTCTCTGATGCTCATACTTTACTTGCTAACAATTTAGACACTAAGCTACATATGCAACTATATCGTTCTTCATCCTCCTTCACCAATAATGATTCCGCAAGTCCTGATACATCTTGGCGGCACCCAGATGAATAGAATACCGGGAACCATGGGCTTCCTCAAGAATCAACTCACGAAGTCCATATACATTGGGCAAACAAACACGACCCTGCATTCTAAAAACTTCATCATCTCCAATAGTAACCTACTTGGAACCTCTGTGTTGCACTGTGTCTCTAAGAACAAGCAAATGAGGGTTACCATATTGATGCTCCCTGATGCGCTCAAACAAGGAAGACCGAACGACTGTACTAGCTAGAACACGCCTAGGCTCTGAAACATCCAACCTCATGAACTGATTGGCTAAATCCTAAAAATCTGATGCAAGTGGTCTCTCACCGACTGGAATGTATGCAAGGCTGCCCATACTCACTACCTTTCTACTCAAGGCATCGGCTACTCTATTGGCCTTCCCGGGATAATACAAAATGGTGATATCATAGTCATTCAATAGCTCCAACCACCTCCTTTATCTCAAATTGAGCTCCTTTTGTTTGAACAAGTACTGTAAGATTTGATGATCCGTGAATACCTCACACGACATGCTGTAAAGATAGTGTCGTCAAATCTTTTGCGCATGAACAATGGCTGCCAACTTCAAGTCATGAAAAGGGTAATTTTTCTCGTGAACCTTCAGTTACCGCGCCACATATGCATTCACATTGCCATCCTACATCAATACCGTACCAAGTCCAATACGAGATGCATCACAATATACCGTGTAAGATCCTGAACCTATGGGCAACACCAACAACGGCGTCATAGTCAAAACAGTCTTGAGCTTCTGAAAGCTCGCCTCACACTCGTCTGACTATCTGAATGGGGAACCCTTTTGGGTCAACCTGATCAATAGGGCTGCTATAGATGAAAACTCCTCCATGAACCGACGGTAATAACCCGCCAAACCCAAGAAACTTCGAATCTCCGTAGCTGAAATGGGTCTAGGAAAGTTCTGAACTGCCTCAATCTTCTTAGGATCCACTAGAATCCCATCTGTCGATACTACGTACCCCAAGAAAGTGACCGAGTCCAACCAAAACTCGAATTTTGGAAACTTAGCATGTAACTATTTGTCTCTCAAAGTCTGAAGTGCGATTCAAAGATGTTGCTCATGCTCCTCTCAGCTACGGGAGTAGATCAAGATATCATCAATAAACACGATCAAAAAGGAATTCAAATAGGGCTTGAACACCCGGTTCATCAAATCCATGAATGTTGTTGGGGCATTTTTTAGCCCAAATGATATCACAGAAACTCATGATGCCCATACTGAGTCCAAAATGTTGTCTTAGGGACATTGGATGCCCTAATCCTCAACTGACAGTAGCCATACCCCAAATCAATCTTTGAAAACACCTTGGAATCCTGAAGCTGATCAAATAAGCCGTCAATCTTCGGCAATAGATACTTGTTCTTGATGGTGACTTTGTTTAACTACCGATAATCTATGCACATCCTCATCGATCCATCCTTCTTCTTCACAAAAAACACAGGAGCACCCCCAGGGCGAGACACTAGGTCTAATGAAGCCTTTATCAAGTAAGTCTTGCAACTGTTCCTTCAACTCTTTCAACTCTGGCGGGGCCATATGGTATGGTGGAATAGAAATGGGCTGAATGTCCGGAGCCAAGTAAATATAGTAGATAATATCCATGTCGGGTGGCATCCCCAGCAGATTTGCAAGAAACACCAATGGAAACTCGTAAACAACTGGTACTGAATCCATAGGGGGACCTCCGCACTAGAATCGCGGATATAAGCCAAATAAGTTAGACACCCCTTTTTGACCATATGTTGATCCTTCACATAAGAGATAACCCTATTGGTAGAATGGTCGGAGTCCCTCTCCACCCTAATCGAGGAAACCCCAGCAAGGCTAAGGTCACCAACTTGGCATGGCAATCCAATATAGCATGATAAGGTGACAGCCAATCCATACCTAAAATGATATCAAAATTAACCATATCGAAAAGTAGAAGATCTACAGGAGTCTCAAGACTCCCAATAGTAAACATAAATGAATATTAGACATGATCTACAATAATAGAATCTCGTACAGGTGTGGACACATACATTGGAGCACTCAAAGAATCACAAGGCACAACTAGCTATGAAGCAAAATAGGATGACACGTAGGAATAAGTAGAGCCCAAATCAAATAGAACTGAAGCATCTCTATGGAAAACTGAAATAATACATGTGATAACAGCGTCTGATGACTCAGCCTCAGGCCTAGCTGGGAAAACATAACATCGGGGCTGGGCCCCACCAATCTAAACTACATCCCTAGGATAGCCTCTAGCTGGTTGGCCTCCACCTCTAGCAGTCTGACCTCTACTTCTAGTGGCCTAACCTCCACCTCTGGCTGCTTGACCCCTTCCTCTAGCTGGCTGAGCGGGCGGTAGTGCAACCGGTGCGCCAATCATGGCACGATAACTCTGAAGTGACGTGCCGCCCAATAATCTCGGACAAGTCCTCCTGATATGCCCAAAACCACCACACTCAAAACATCCATCCTGGTGTTGTGGCTGCGGAAACTGAGACTGACCCGAATGAGCCAGATAACCATGGTAATAACTCTGAATAGGAGGTGCACTGATAGGAGTTGACGGTGCACAATAGGCTGGCTTCCCAGAATGAGGCACATAAGGACCACGACTCCCTGAAGCACTGTGGGATGCCTGAAGCGCTAACTGAAATCGCCTGAGAGGATGGCCCCTACCAAAAGTACCCCTGCCTCCAGATGAGGCACCGCTAAAACCACCAGAATGATGAGGCCTCTTATCAGGCCCCTGCCCTCTCTTCTGTGAAAGAACATCCTCGATCCGCCCGCCGACATTAGCAGCCGTCTAAAAAGAAATCTCACCCCCGATCTCCTTGGCCATCTGAAGCTTAATAGGGTGAGTGAGTCTCTCAATAAACCTCCTCACCGTCTCTCTCTCTCTCTCTCTCTATCTCTCGGTAGGAAGCAGAAGAATAGCATGACGAGCTAGATCCACAAAATGGGTCTCATACTCAGTGACTGACATACTGCCTACTGGAGATGCTCAAACTACCTGCGGTAACTCTCTCTCAATGTGACCGGAAGGAACTTCTAAAGAAATAGCTGAGAGAACTTGTCCCAAGTAAGACCAGACGACCAGCTGGTCTGGTCAACATATAATCTCTCCACCATCTCTTGGCGGAACTAATCATTTGAAACACAACAAAATTGACCCCATTGGTCTTAACTATATCTATGTTCCGTAGCACCGCATGGTAGCGGTCAAGATAATCATGTGGGTCCTCAGAAGGTGCACCGCTAAAGTGATCTGGGAAAAGCTTGGTAAACTTGTCCAATCTCAACAAGCCCTCAGAAGACATGGCATGTCCCTTACCAGCCTGTGCCACAACAATTGGCTGAACTACCCCAACTAGCGGGGTTGCTAGAGTCTAATACTGGGGAGATATCTGCTCCAGAGTGTTAGTAGCGGGAGTCTAGAGCTCCTCCCCCAGCCTGAGAGATGACTGGTGCCATAAGAAATGTATCGGCCTGGGCCACACTCTCCATAAGGTCAACACAGACCAAAGCGTTCTGAAGTACTGGGGTGGCGATGAACCCCTCGGGCACCTGAGCTGGCCCAACAGGTACAGTCTAAGTTGGAACCTCCTTATCAAAATCTACTTGAGGCTCCACTACTAGTGCTGCTGCTCAAACTCTAGGCTAAGCTTTGCCTCTAGCTCAGCCTCTGCCATGACTACGGGCTCGGCCTCTGCCATGACTACGTGATCGACCTCTGCCCCTAGTAGGAGCTACCACTGGGGGCTTTGACTATTGTTCAGCTGAAGATGCAGTGCGTGTTCTCGCCATCTGCGAGAGAACAAGAGTAGAAGAGTTCAATTAGCAGTGGCAGAACAAAATCGCACGACAGAGAAGAATAGAAGTGAAATTGTTCCTAACTCTATAGCTTCTATAAGATAAGTACAGACGACTCTGTACCGATCCTCCAGACTCTACTAAGTTTGCTCGTAATTTGTGAGACCTATGTAACCTAGTGCTCTGATACCAACTTGTCACGATCCAAAATTCCCACCATCGAGACCGTGATGGCGCCTAACATTTCACTTGCTAGGCAAGCCAACGTTAGAATAATTTATCCATTTTTAATAGTTTAAATTAAATAATGATAAAGAACTGAAATATATGCAATAATCCAAAGTAAAAATGAGGAAGCTAAAATAGCCAAACTTCTAATACAACCCCAGACCCGATGTCACAAATGCACGAGCTACTAGAATAGTACAAACAAAGGTTTGAAACAACATAAAGTTGTCTAAAAAGAAAGTACATAGCCAAATAAAAAGGGAAGGGGACTCCAGAAGTTGTGGCGCTGAGCAGCTGTACCTCAAGTCTCCAAAAGCTTCCCAATCCGAGCACGCTAATAACTATCGCTGGGAACGACTCCAAAATCTGCACAAGAAGTGCAGAGTGTAGTATGAGTACAACCGACCCCATGTACTCTGTAAGTGTCAAGCCTAACCTCGACGAAGTAGTGACGAGGCTAAGGTAGGTCACTCACACTACAACATGTATGCAGTATATAATAAAGACAGAAAAGGAAATACGAAAAGAAATAAGATAGTCAACTGAAAATAATGGCTATAGCCTTACGAAATAAGCTAGTGACGTTCAGAATTACCAATCCTTAGAGTTTCAAATGAAAATACTGAAAACCAACACAACTCAAGGAAATAAAAACACATAGATTGTTGTTGCGTGCAACCCGACATACAACACAGAATCCTCCCTTATTTTACCATAACAACATCAACAACAATAAATAATATATATATATATATATATATATATATATATATATATATATATATATATATATATATATATATATATTGCGGTACGCAACTCGATACCACCATATAACAATATCAGTATCATAATTCACATTTATTTCACCGTATCAGTCCACTTTTATTCCACCTATTGCAGCTGCAACCCGATCTTACCATATCAGTACAACTTCACCCTTATTCCATCATATCAATCCACCCTTATTTTACCTGTTGCGACGTGCAATCCGATCCCACTATATCAGTACCAAATACTCAATGTGCACAGTCAAATCAATAATTCAAATCACAAGGACCTTTACAATCAATAAATACCAAGCTGAACCAATAAGGGAACCTTGTACAATATGGGAATTTACACGGGTTATACTACACAATAAGTCAAGTTCGGTAAATAACAATTAGAAGGTGCAAGTAAGCCGATTAGGGCAAGTAGTAGTGGATCATAAAAATATGAAAGAGTCCTTCATTATTAACAGGAAAAACAATGATTAACAGGTAGCAAATAAGCATTAAAGGCATTTAGGACATATAATATTTAAAACAAGGAAGGAGATAATCAAGGAAAAGCAGAAAATCAGGGAAAATAGGTAATTCGGTGGTGTATAAGCACTCGTCACCTCGCATATACGCCGCAACACATGAAATACACATAGCACACAGTTCGAGGATTCCTAATTCCATCAAGTCAAGGTTAAACTCAAAACTTATCTCACATCGTAGTCAATTCAGAGCTCTATTATGACCTTTCCTCTAGAATCCGCCTTCAAACCACTTGTATCTAACCACAACTGACTCAATAATATCAAATATTGCTAAAAGAATCAATTACAATGCATAAATTTAGAATTCTACCGTTTTCCCAAAAAGTCAAAAATCGACCCCAGGTCCGCTTGGTCCAAACCCAAAATTCGGACCAAAACCTAATTACTCATTCACCCCTGAGCCCGGTTAGGTAATTTGTCTTGAAATCCGACCTTAATTTGAGGTCTAAATTTTAATTTTGCAAATATCCTTGATTCTACACAAACCACTAATTTTCACCATGAAAATTCTAGATTTTAGGTTGAAAACTTATTAAATATAATGGAAAATTGAAAGAAAATAGGTTAGAATCACTTACCAATGAATTGGGGAAGAAGAGTTCTTGGAAAAATCGTCTCTAGGGTTTTCTAGTTTTGAAATAAAGAATGAACAAAAATCCCGTCTAACTCAACTTTTACACAGTTGCAGATGTCGCAATTGTGATATCTTGTTCGCAATTATGAACATCGCAATTGCGAGAAAGAGGTCGCAATTGCGAACTCCTCTCAGAATCCCAGTAATCGCATTTGCGATGGTCGCAAATACGAACCCTGATGCCCTCACAAATGTGGATCTTTCTTCGCAAATGCGAAGATCATCACAAAATGTGTTGAGTCGCAAATGCGACTCTACCTTCACAAAAACGGAAATGGAAAGTTTGCAAATGCGAACTTTCACCTCACAAATGCGAGTACCCCTCCTACCATGCCCAGGCTCGTAAGTGCGATGGTTTCTTTGCAAATGCGAACCAAATTTCGCAAATGCAAGATCTGCAGCAGACACCAAAAACTAAATGCATCTGCTATGTTTCTAAGTCCAACTCACCTCGTCGCCTATCCGAAACGCACCTCAGCCCTCGGGGCTCCAAAACAAACATGCACACAAGTCCAAAAATAGAACTTGCTCACGCGATCAAGTCCATTTTTTTGGAAAATTGAATCAAATTGTACTTTTTTTTATAATTCTGCAAATTGATAAAATTTATGTCAATTTTTACGTCCTTTGTTCCTCACATTCTTCCACTTCAAAGATAAGATCCAAAGACAGAGGTTTTCTATTATCTCCATGTCGTACTCACTAGTTTCTCTTTTAATGTCTTCCCGCATTTCTTTATTTCGTATTTTCATCTTTAGGTAAAAATTCAAAGGCTTATATTCTTTTTCTTTCTCATTAGTTGTCACTTCTCAATATTAAGGATATTGATTTTATTGTGGATGGGAGATTCATCATTACAATGAATAAGGCATTAGTATCTAAACGGTATAATGAAACAAAAAATATACGTGTTATAGAAATGTAATTTTATAAAAGAAATTATCGTTATAATAATGGATAGGTAATATACTATTATAAAGAGGTATAATATAACATAAAAGTTTGTTTTCAAAGATGAAATACAGTCATTGTGGGGTTTTTAGAATCTCACATAAATGCTTGTGGCAAACGTAACAGCAAACTTTTTTTGAAACCCCCACAATTTATTTTGTAAAAAATCATCACAAATCTTAAAAATAATCCCACAAAATGAGCTTTTTCTTGTAGTGCCTTTTGCAAATATTATGCAAACCGGTATAGGGATTTTAACATTTGATTAGTGCGATTAAAAAATATGTCACAAACTTGAAAGATAACTCGTAAAGTCACAGAATGGTTGAATAATTCATTGTACTACACAGGATATATCGATAATAACACAGCAATAAACTAATAATTTAATCACATAATTTTCTAGCAAACTGAATGTAAAAAGGGATCGGAGTTCATTCTAAAACTTATTTTAGGCAAGTTTCGTATCGGAATGTGAGGGGAAAGTTAGGAGCAATATTTTTTTTAAACCGCCTTGTAGTAGCGAGGGGTTTGACATCGAACCCTATCATGTATATTAATAATCAAAAGATGAATATATAATGAAGGGGGACATTAAACTTAACCTCCTCAGAATATGGATGAGAGTTCGACATGCCCAGCTCTTTACAGTTAGCTTGCAAACATTGATGCAATGAAAGATATTACACATTGGAGAATGTACAGTATAATACATTAAACTTCTCTCCATAATATATGTTAATGCTGATTCTAGGAAAATGCTAGAAACAAACTTAGCTTATCCATTAGCATCATATACAAAAGTAGTCTTGGAGTTTCTTACTCAGAAGCTTGTCATCCGGTACTTATCCATGTACTGTTAGAAAAATAACGGGATAAAATTAATCTGGCTTCGATAAAGTAATCACTATCCTTAAGGAATTTAAGCTTCCCACTTTGTTGCTGCATGGATAATAGCAGAACTCCTCCAGGATTTTACAATGCCACTGAAATCGAGTTTCAGCAAATAACTTGAATTTCCCATAAGAACAGAATATTTGTGAGTTATAGAAAATAAGTAAAAGAGAAAGAGATGAAAATTGGTAAATCTTTCTCTTTTCTTGACTAAAGAATGCATTTTATGGGTCTAGCACTCCCGTCATAAGACGTAGAAGCAAAAAATAAAAAAGCCTAGGCGGATCATCCAACACCCATTGATTCTACTCCAACAACTACATCCCCGAGTGCAACCAAGTCCATTTTTGAATAAGAAAGCTAAATCATCACCTTATTTGAGGAAGTAGCCATGGAAGATTGGGTTTGTATGGCTTCCTGGGGTCGAAAGATCTTCCTTCAACCTTGGGCAAGGACAATCGATGATTGGCTTAATTTCCTGAGGGACTCTAGTATCAAAAAATTTCGGCTTTCATCGTGAAAGTGTCACATTTAGATTGTTCTTATTTCCCTCAGGAATGTTTATCATGGAGCCCAGTGTTGCCAATGCATCTGCGAACTTATTTTTTCTCTAGGTAGTGGAGAGAAACTGATTTTCTTGAATTGCTCATTGAGCTTTTCAGTACTTTCGTAACTGATCTTTTTGTAGGTGATGGGTTGGGGAATTTTTGGCTGTGGCAAGTCAAGGAAAGGTTAGGTCAAGGTATTTCAGACAGAAGTCCCATCAATCAGAATCTGAAGATGTATTTTGTTTTGGAGATGATATCGATATTTATAATAATCTTAGGAGTCTGTTGGAATTAATAGACTCATCTTTTCATAAACAGGCACCTTTTAAAACCAATGGTCACCTATTTTGAATTTATAAAAAAAACTATTGAAAAACATTTTTCCTGAAATTAATTTAAAATATTTTAAATTAATTAATAAAATAATAGGTAATAAAATATTAATTCAGGCTACTTAATTGGCTCAATTGTACCAAGTGCCCAATCTTGACTATTAATAATAAAGTCAAATTTCTATTTACCTCCAAAATATTCTTTAAAATATTCAAACTATATGAGACAAAGAAGTGCTTTTAACAACTTCTTCCTTTCTTTAGTTTCTCAATGAGGTAAGAAACAACCTCTTCTCAAATACGTCCATCAAACACTAACTAATCTAACAAGTACTACTGGGCTCTAGCTCGACTTGGAAGCTCTTGAGCAGAGAAATTCGTTTAGTTGGTCCTTTCTTATCCTTCTTCAGCTAGAGCATCAGCAACTCTATTAGCCTCCCTTTAGCAATGTGTGATATGGAAAATCTCAAATTGTGATATGAATTTTTATATTTTCTCTGTAACCCAATTAATTACCAATAAGGAATCTAAGTCAACACAAATCTTGTTAATGCCTTCATCCATGCACCATTCAAGACCATCACATAAAGCTATAGACTCTGCTGCATTATTACCCTGGATACCAAAAGGTGCTGTAAAAATAGGTATTATCTCACATTGATGTCCCCGAACATCTCCCCCACCACCGTTGGTTCCTGAATTGCCCTTGGAGCATCCATTAGTATTGAGTTTAATCATATCGGCCTGGGGAAGTTTCTAGATAGCAATGGTGATGTTTAGTTTTAGCTTTGTTGTTTCACAAATAGTAATCATTTGGTTCCAAGTGGTGTCTATATTGACTTGTATAAACTGTTTGTGAATAAGAATAGCAGCTTCACAGCATATCAAGTGAGCTATCTTAGAAATGTAAATTCTTTCTTGTTCATAATTTTTCAGCACCTAGTCTTCCAAATATGCCAATTGATTAGAAGAGGAATAACATGTAGAATAAGCTTATGAATTGGATTCTGATAATTAGCAAACCACCATGTTAACATCTCATGTCTAATTTTCCCTCAAGATTCTTTAATTCCAAACTGGTTCTGAAGATATTCCATATATTCTTGCTAAGTTTGTTACTTCTAAAAATGTGATTCACATCCTCACTCATAGGAATATCACAACAGTCACACCTAGAGGGATATGAAAAAGTAAGATTCCTGATATTATCATCAGTTGGTAGTTTATATATCAATAGCTTCTAGTTAAAGAATGAAATTTTAAAAAGGGATAGCCTTATGCCACAGATTCTTGTTAATAAAAGTGACACCTTTCTTTGTCTCAGAGCATTCCAGGTAGAGGAATATGTGAATTCTCCATTAGTAGCTCCAGTCTATACTGCTTGGTCAAGTTTGTTTGAGATAACAATTTTGATCCCTTTGATATGGTTGACTAGATGATCTGGGATGCACTAGGATAACTTAGCAATATCCCAATTGTTGTTAGGGATGAAATGAGAAACCATAGTTTTATGGAGTACGTTATAGTTACATAGAGTTGATATAGATCCCAAACTTGTCCAGTTATCCCAAAGGAAGGATGAGTTACCCTTTTGGATCCTCCAATATGTTTGGTCTATATCTTTGTTTATATTCATTAAACTCCTCTAAGGTCTAGATTGCTTAGCTTTCCCTTTTTTGGCCACTGGATGTAATCTGCTACTATATTTAGCCTTCAGAAAAGTTAATCACAATTTCGTGTCCTGAATAGCAACCATAGTGTAGCTATAAAGGACTTAGAAATATCATATAATCTTTTAAAACCAATTCCTCCCTCTTCAGTAGGGTAACATAGTTTGGTACCAGTGATGTTTCATATTACCTTCCTGCTGCCCCCAGAAGTAATTTTCAAAGTATCTCTCAAGAGTTTTGTGTACAGTCTTTGGGGTTTAGTAGATATATAGGAGATTTATAGGAATATACAGTAGATAATACATGTTTAATCAGTATGGCTTTTCCACTAGTAAATAATTGTGATGACCTAATAAGTCACTTTAAGCTTTAGCCTTTAATTTCGTATTCCGAGATCTCAACTAGTACCATTTAGTATTTCTCAATTTATGTGTATAGTCCGTGTCATGTTCATAAAGTTTTTATGTGAAAAATTTAAGAAAATGTAAAAACTTGCCTTAAAACTCATTTGACCGTGGTTTTTTGCCTTAAGAAAATGTTTGGAATCGAATTCGCAAGTCCCTAACCTGAATTAACATGGTTTGTTGAAAACTAGTGATTTGAAGGCTTAAAGAATTCCCAAGTTTGACCGTGGGTTGACTTTATTACTACCAAGTTCATATTTCAGTTCTGAAACATGGAATGGGTTAATTTCACCATTTATGACTTGTTTACAAAATTTAGTGCAAAACGGAGTTGATTTGACGTAATTCGGACGTTCGGTAGTAAATTTGTATGTTTTTTAGTTTTTTTGAAAGTTTTATTCATTTTAATGTTTGATTCGTAGTTCTCAGTGTTATTTTGATGCTTTGATCGCACGATCAAGTTCGTACGATATTATTATACTTATGTGCATGTTTGGTTTGGAGCCCGAAAGGCTCGGGTGAGTTTCGGATAGGCTACGGATCAATTTTGGAATTAGGAGGATTACTGGTTTCAAGGATTCTTGATTCTGGTGCTTTGTTCTTCGCGATCGTGAAGCCACTCCCACGATTGAAAAGAGTAACCAGGGATGGGGTGGGATTTCCTCTATGCGAACGCTAGTTTGAGGTCGTGAATGCGAAGCAATAGTGGGATCACTCTTCGGCCTGGAAGGGGATCAGTTGTGTGTTCTACGCAAACGCAATCGAAGGGTCGAGAACGCGAAGTCCAGAGGGGAAGAGTCATCTGAATGCGTAGGACATCTCACGAACACGAAGGCCACTGGGACCGCTGCACTTTGTGATCGCGTTGGCCCTTCGCGAACGCGAAGAAGGCTTGACGCCCATTGACTTAAATGTCCTAAAGACGGGATTTTCTTCATTTTTCACCATCTTCACATTAGAGCTCGACCTAGAGGCGATTTTCAAGAAACATTTCTTCTCCACTCCGTAGGTTAGTATACTTAAACTCGTTTTCTTCCATTTCCATCAATACCCATTGATTTCTAACCTTAATCTACGCTCTTTCATGGTAGAAAATTAGGGATTTGGGTAGAATTGGAGACTTTTGTAAACTTGAGTTTAGACCTCAAATTGAGGTTGGATTTTGAAACTAATCACATAATCGGGCTTGGGGTGAATGGATAATTGAGTTTTGGTCTTAATTTTAGGTTTTGACCAAGCGGGCCCAGGGCTAACTTTTGTTGACTTTTTAGAAAAAGTGTAAAGTTCTTTGCTTTCTCTATTGTAATTGATTTTTCTAGAATTGATTTTTCTAGAATTGATTAATGATATTAAGTCGATTTTGGTTAGATTCGATTGGTTTGGAGACGAATTTTAGAGGAACGTTCCCGGTTGAGCTTTGAGTTGATTGCGGAGTGAGGTAAATGTTGGATCTAACCTTGATTTGAGGGAATTAGGAACCCTTAAACTATATTTATATGAATTACATGGTAACAGCGTATATGCATGGTGACGAGTGAATATACGCCGTCAAAATAATTATTTCCATGTCCTTCTCGTACTTCATGAATTATCTTACTCTATGCCTTAATTGTTACATGCTTTAATTGTCTTCTATGCCGTAATTTATTACTTGTCATTAATTATATTTGTATTAAATTGTTCGTTCCTTCTATGACTCCATGATTAATTGTTACTTGCCTTAATTGCCTTATTTGTATACCTTAACTTTCATATATTTGGCTTGTCTTGTTGCTTTTGTATTAATTGTAGTATTTCTTGATTTGGTACAGGGTTCCTTTATTGCTTTGCTTTCATATTCTTTTATCGTAGAAATTCTTGTGAATTGAATTGTTAGGTTGATTTCATTTATTGAATTTTTGTATGGATCGAGTTTCACGCCGCAACGGTTGTGTACGTAATACTTGATATTGATAAATTGTGACATGGTGAAATAAGGGAGGATTATGATATTGATTATGATTATATGGAGGGATCGGGTTGCGCGTCGCAACGGATTTAATATGTGATTCTTGATATTGATATGGTGGAATAAGGGAGGATTGTACGTGTATAGTGGGATCGAGGTTGTGTGCCGCAACGGATTGTGTGTGCCGCAATGGATTGTGAATGATGTATTCATTGTTGTTGTTGTGTTGATTTTCAGTGTTATTACATGAAATTATGAGGTCGGTTATTCCGGGTTCTCTGATTACAAGAATGTCACGACCCCAAATACCCCGGTCGTGATGGCGCCTATCACGATACTAGCCAACCCAAACAAGTAACTACAGTAAATTCTTTTATAAAATCATTTTCTAACACTAATTAAGTCTCAATTTTTCATAAGAAATATCTAAATCACTTAAATATGCGGGAAAAAATAGTAAAACATCAAATCAACACAGCCCAACTACTTGGTATCACAAGTTTAGAGCCTCTAAATACAACAAGTCTAACTAGCTAATACATAATAAGCCCTAAAATGTAGAAAACAAAGATAGGAAGGTGGAAAGCAGGGCTGCGGACGCCGTGCAGCTACTTTGCAGCCTCCGGTAAGCTCCGATAATGCTGGGGACCCTCACTCTACTGCTCGGGCACCTGAATATGCACACAAAGTGCAGGGAGTAACGTGCGTACGCCAACTCAGTAAGTAACTAAAGTAAATAAGGTCTGAGTGTAGCGACGAGCAGTTAAAAATCATATATAAAAGTATACAACAGAGTATCAAATCAAACTCAAAAGTTTAAAAGCCAATTACTTCGTAAAAACTTTAGTTTCAATTGAGATACTTTGAAATCATTTACTTAGTAGTTTTCAACAGAGGCACCTCATAAAGGAAGAGTGAAATCAGCAAAAATTCATAAATGGGCCCCTCGGGTAAGGAATCACTCATAAATGTAGCCTATCGGGCAAGCCTCTCAGTCACTTGTGAGTCAGCTCTTGTCACACAGTACTCACACTCAGTACTCAGGCTCAATAATATCTCATAATAGTAATAATCATAATAATTGTTGCAGCGTGTAGCCCGATCCATAGTTTATAGTCGACTACGCTCACTGGGGGTGTACAGACTCCGGAGGGGCTCCTACAGCCCAAGCGTCATATCTCTGCGGCGCGCAGCCAAATCCAATATATATATATATATATATATATCGTTGCGGCGTGCAGCCCGATCCATATAAGTATCACTGCGGCGTGCAGCCCGATCCATAATATATACATTTATTATTGTTGTAGCGTGCATCCCAATCCATAATATATATATATATATATAATCCTCACCATTAGGTCCTCAACCTCACTCAGTCATTAACCTCACAGCCCCTCGGGCATAACAGTGGAAATCAGGGAAACTCAGCCCAAACAGTTTTCACATTTTAAGAAGTAGAGTGATAAAAACTAGGTTTAAACAATAAACAGGTCAAATATGATTGGGATATGCTTTCAAACAAATAGAGTGAGGAAAACAGTAAAATGCCCCTAAGGGTCTCAACAGGTCGGCACAAGGCCCCAAACATGGCATACAGCCCATAATATAGTATCAATCTCTAAAATACGTGATATCATAAGATTTCAAATGAAATACGTGGCTTACTAGTCGCTATAGGACGAACCAAGTCACAATCTTTACTGGTGCACGCCCACACGCTCGTTACCTAGCATGTACGTCACCTCATTTATCAAAACAATACGAAATACCGGGGTTTTATACCCTCAGTTCCAGATTTACAATGGTTACTTACCTCAAACCGGATGAAATACTACTCTGCGACGCTATTGCCTCTCGCCTCGGCCTCAACTCGCACTGAATCTACCCAAAATCAGAATCATAACATTAGAATATGCTAAGGGAATGAAGCCATCGCGAAAATAATCAAATTATACCAAAAATCCTGAAATTGATCCAAACCTGACCCCCGAGCCCACGTCTCGAAATTCCATAAAAATCACATCAATAGAATCCTTATCCCCACCCCCCACGAGTCTATTCATACCACAAGCATCGAAATAGGACCTCAAATGGCCCCTCAAATCCCCACTCAAAGTTCTCCAATATCAAGCCTTAATCCCTCAATTTTCTCCCTTAATGTCCACTAATACCATAATTAAACAATGAAAAAATGATCATAAACACAACTAATGAAGCTTAGGTAGCTTACCCAACTGATAATCTTCGATTCCCCTTGAAATTCACTGCCCTAGCTCACTTCCCGTCTTCAAAAATGGAGAACTTAGGAAAAATGCGCAACCTTATATACTTTCTGACCCAGGTATTTCCCACCTGAAGTCCCTTTCTCCGCTTCTGCTCTACTGCTTCTATGGTCCTACCCACCGCACCTGCGGAAATAACTAAAAACCTCATGACCGTACCTGCGCCATCGCAGATGCGTCCATAAGTTCGCTTCTGCGGCTCCGCCTGACTTGCCTCTTGGCCGCTTCTGCGGCTTGCTTCCGAATCTGCGGGAGTCGCGCCTGCAGCCTCCCAACCACAGATGCGGTTATGACAGCAATCATAAAACTTCAGCTGCCAAACTCAACTCCAAAACCTCCCGTCAACCATCCGAAATCACCCCGAGGCCCCCGGGGCCTCAACCAAGAGCACGAACTAGTCATATACCAATATCCAAACTTATATAAATCTTCAAAACACCTCAAACAACATCGGATCGACCAAATCACATCGGATTCAAGCCTAAAGTTCTAAAATCTTTGAATTACGCTTTTGTTCAAAAAGTCTAACAAACCACATCCGAATGACCTGAAATTTTGCACACACATCCCAAATGATATAACGGACCTACTGTAACTCCCAAAATTCCATTCTGACTCCTATATCAAAGTCTCACCTATCAACCGGAAAACACCAAAATTCCATTTTCGCCAATTCAAGCCTAAATCTACTCCAGACCTTCAAATCCATTCCAATCACGCTCCTAAGTCCCAAATCATCTCCCGAAGCTATCCAAACCATCGGAATTCACGTCAAGCCTTGTTCACATATGTCAACATCCGGTTGACTTTTCCAACTTAAGCTTACTCAAAAGATACTAAGTGTCTCAAAACTCACCAAACCTCTCCGAACTCAAACCAATCCACCCGATAACATATAATACCACTAAACAAAACAATAAGAAGTAAAAATGGGGGTAAACGGAGCGGTAACTCATGAAATGACCGGCCGGGTTATTACATCCCCCCTCTTAAACAAACATTCGTCCTCGAACAAGTTAAGAAACATACCTGAAGCCTCAAATAGGTGAGGATATCTGCTCCGCATTTCCCGCTCGATCTCCCAGCTTTCCTCCTCTATGGGTCGACCTCTCCACTGCACTTTCACTGAAGCTATATCCTTCGATATCAACTTTCGAACCTGATGCTCCAAAATAGACATTGGTTGCACATCATAAGTCAAATCATCATCTAACTGAACCGTGCTAAAATCCAAAACATGAGACGGATCGCCAATATACTTCCGAAGCATAGAAACATGAAATACCGGATGCATACTCGACAAGCTAGGTGGAAAAGCAAGCTTATAAGCCACTTCCCCAATCCTCTGAAGTACCTCAAAAGGCCCTATGAATCGAGGAGTCAATTTACCTTTCTTCCCAAATCTCATAACACCCTTCATGGGTAAAACCTTCAATAGAACCTTCTCACCAACCATGTAGGACACATCTCGAACCTTCCTGTCAGCATAACTCTTTTGTCTCGACTGCGCTATACGAAGCCTCTCCTGAATCACCTTCACCTTGTCTAAAGCATCCTGCACCAAGTCTGTAACCAATAGCCTAGCCTCACCGGGCTCAAACCAACCGACCGGAGATCTACACCGTCTCTCATACAAAGCCTCATATGGAGCCATCGGAATACTCAACTGATAGCTGTTGTTATAAGCAAACTCTGCGAGCGGTAGAAACTGATCCCATGACCCTCCAAAATCAATGACACAAGCACACAACATGTCCTCCAATATCTGAATAGTGCGCTCGGACTACCTGTCCGTCTAAGGATGAAAAGTTGTTCTTAACTCAACCTGAGTACGCAACTCTCGCGGCACAGACCTCCAAACTGTAAAGTAAACTGAGTTCCCCTATCTATAATGATAGAAACTGGGATACTATGCAAACGAACAATCTCCGGATATAGATCTCTGCCAACTGCTCTGAAGAATAGGTAGTACACACAAGAATGAAGTGCGCGGACTTGGTCAGCATATCCACAATCACCCAAATAGCATCGAAATTCTTCAAAGTCCGTGGGAGCCCAACTACAAAGTCCATGGTAATCTGCTCCCACTTCTACTCTGGAATACCCATCTGCTGAAGCAAGCTACCCGGTCTCTTATGCTCATATTTCACCTACTGGCAATTGAGACACCGAGCCACAAATCCCACAATATCTTTATTCATTCTCCTCCACCAATAATGTTGTCTCAAATCCTGATACATCTTCGCGGCACCTGAATGAATGGAATATCGCGAGCTATGGGCCTCTTCTAAAATCTACTCCCAAAGCCCATCCACATTGCGCACACATATCCAGCCCTGCATCCTCAATACTCCGTCATCACCAATAGTCATATATCTGGCATCGTCGTGCTGAACTCTATCCTTAAGGACAAGCAAATAAGGATCATCATGCTGGCGCTCTCTGATGCGATCAAATAAGAAAGACCGAGAAATCATATAAGCCAATACCCAACTAGATTCCGAAATATCCAACCTCACGAACCGATTGGCCAAAGCCTGAACATCAACTGCAAGAGGTATCTCCCCAACTGGAATATACGCTAAACTCCCCATACTTACCGCCTTCCTACTCAAGGCATCGGCCACCACATTGGCCTTTTCCGGATGGTACAAGATAGTGATATCATAGTCCTTTAGCAGCTCCAACCATCTCCGCTCCTCAAATTGAGATCCTTCTATTTGAATAAGCGCTAGAGGCTATGATGATCAGTAAACACCTCACAAGACACACCATACAAATAATGCCTCCAGTTCTTCAATGCGTGAACAATGGAAGCCAACTCCAAATCATGAACAGGGTAGTTCTTCTCATGGGGCTTCAACTGATAAGAAGTATAAGGAATAACTCTACCCTCCTACATCAATACACACCCAATACCAACCCTCAAAGCATCACAATACACGATATATACATTGATGGCAAAACTAACACTAGAGTTGTGGTCAAGGCAGTCTTGAGCTTCTGAAAGCTCTCCTCAAACTCATCCGACCACCTAAATGGAGTACCCTTTTGAGTCAACTTGGTCAAGGGAGATGTGATAGAAGAAAATCCCTAAACAAACCAGCGGTAATAGCCCGCCAAACCAAGAAATCTACGAATCTTTGTGGCTGAGGACGGTTTGGGCCAACTCTGAACCGCCTCTATCTTTTTTGGATCAACCTGAATACCCTCGCTGGACACCACGTGCCCCAAGAAAGCCACTGAACTGAGCCAAAACTCACACTTAGAGAACTTTGCATAAAGCTTCTCCTCCCCCAATCTCTGCAACACAACTCTCAAATGCTCCGCATGCTCCTCCTGACTACGTGAATACACCAGAATATCATCAATGAAAACTATGACAAACGAGTCGAGATAAGGTCAAAACACGTTGTTCATCAAATGCATGAATGATGCTGGGGAATTGGTCAGCCCAAAAGATATCACCCAGAACTCATAATGACCATATCGGGTCCTAAAGTTGTCTTAAGAATATTTGAGTCCCTAATCTTCAACTAGTGATAACCTGAATGGAGATCAATCTTAGAGAACACTCTCCCTCCTTGAAGCTGGTCAAACAAATCATCAATGCGAGGTAGGGGATACTTGTTCTTAGTTGTAACCTTGTTCAACTGCCTATAATCAATGCACATCCTCATCGTACCATCCTTCTTCTTCACAAATAGAATAGGCACACCCCAAGGCGACACACTAGGCCGAAAAACTCTTATCAAGGAGTTCCTAAAACTGCTCCTTCAACTCCCCTAGTTCCATACGATATGGTGGAATAGAGATGGGCTGAGTGCCCGACACCAAATCAATACCAAAATCAATATCCCTGACTGGTGGCATGCCCGGCAGGTCTGCGGGAAACACATCGGGAAAATCCCTTACAATAAGAATAGAATCAATACTAGAAGTCTCTGCACTGACATCTCTCACAAAGTCTAAGTATGAAAGACAACCTTTCCCAACCATTCGCTGGGCCTTCAGAAACGAAATCACCCTACAGGGGACAAAATCAGTAGAACATCGCCACTCCATCTGTGTCACACCCGGCATATCCAACATTACTGTCTTAGTGTGACAGTCCAATATAGCACGACACGGAGATAGCCAATCCATGCCCAATATCACATCAAAGTCCACCATACAGAGTAACAATAGTCCACTCGGGTCTCTAGGCCCCCAATAGTCACCACAAACGACCGGTACACACGGTCCACAATAATAGTATCGCCCACCGGAGTAGATACATGAACAGATGAAACAAGAGACTCACGAGGCATATCTAAATAACGAGCAAAATATGATGACACATATGAAAAAGTGTAACTGGGATCAAATAACACAGAGGAATCTCTGCGGCAGACTGAGACAATACCTGTAATCACCACATTTGAAGCAACAGCATCTGGTCTAGCTGGGAGTGCATAGAAACAAGCCTGACCACCACCTGATCGACCTCCCACTCTGGGGCGACCCCTATCTGACTGACCCTCACCCCTAGCTACCTGAGCGAGTGGTGAAGTAACTGGAGCTGAAATCGAGGGCTGACCCCTCTACTGAGATAGACCCTCAAGAAGACAAGGACATTGCCTCCTCATATGCCCAATCTCTCCACACTCATAAAAACTCCCCGGTGCTGGAGACAGGGACTGAAGGGAACCCCTGGCACCGGAATGACCAGTAGAAGGACCTAGCATGGAAGAACCCTGAACTGATGGAGCACGGGACGAACTCTGGGCTAGAAGGGCACTGAGTGATGAATGGCCCTGATGAGGAATGTGAAAACCATGACCCGATGATGCCCCACGGTAACTTGGATGAGCTAACTAAGCCTGCCTGAAGGGATGGTCTCTACCTTGCTGAAATTGAACTCTCGAAAGAGCACTACCAAAGCTGCCAGATCCCCGAGGCCTCTTGGCCTCTCTCTCCTCTCTCTCCATGCAATGAACTGACTCAATCTCACGGGCGATGTCAACAACCTCCTCAAAAGTAGCACCTGACACCCTCTCCTAAGTCATGAGAATCTGAAGCTGATATGTGAGGCCATCAGCCAACCTCCTGATCCTCTCTCGATCTATGGGAACCAACCAGACCGCATGATGAGCTAACTCAGAGAACTGCATCTCATACCGTGTCACAGTCATATCTCCCTAATACAACTGCTCGAACTGCCTATGTAGCTCCTCTCTACGAGACTGTGGCACATACTTCTCCAAAAAAAGAACGGAGAACTACTTCCAGGTAAGGGGCGCTGCACCAACAAGCCTACGCCTCTTATAAGCCTCCCACCAAGTAAATGCAGCTCCAGAAAATTGAAAGATAGTAAATGCTACACCACTGGTCTCCAAAATACCTGTTGTACGAAGAATCCTCTAACATTTGTCCAAGAAACCCTGGGCATCCTTGCCCTCAGTACCACTGAAAGTCGGAGGCTGAAGTATACCAAACCTCTCCAATCGACGCTGCTCGTCGTCTGGCATAACTATTTCCACATACTCTTGATCTGGTGCAACCAGCTGGGCTGGAGGTGCCTCCAGTGTCTGAAGTCCCTGCACAACCTGCTCAGGTGTGCGAGCAACGGGAGTTTGAGTACCTCCCCCGACCTGAGAAGTAGCTACGGCCGTAGTAACTGAGACCGCCTGAGCCAAACTAGTGCACACTGATAGAATTTGAGCTAGAGCCTCCTGAAGGCCTGGAATCATAATAGGCACAACCGATGCCTGAGCTGGTGATGCTGGAGCGTCCGTAACTAGGACCTGATCGTGAACTGGGGTGGCTAGTGGATCTGTAGGTGGTGCCCTAGTTGATGTGCGGGCTACACCCCTGCCCCTACCACGGCCTCGACCACGTCTTCGACCTCTAGTGGCCCCAACTGGTGGTATTGGTGGTCATCCATCCTGACCGGTAGCACGTGTCCTCACCATCTGTGAGAGAATAGAATAACAGAAGTTTAGTACTCGGATCAACAGATTCGCACAACAAGATTTCAAGAATATAAAGTTTTTCCTAAAGGTTCTGTAGCCTCCTGAGTTTAAATGCAGACGTATACATACCGATCCTTAAGACTCTACTAAACCGGCTCATGACTCGCGAGACCTATGTAACCTAGGCTCTGATACCAACTTGTCGCGACCCCAAATACCCCGGTTGTGATGGCGCCTATCACAATACTAGGTAAGCCAACCCAAATAAGTAACCACAGTAAATTCTTTTATAAAACAATTTTCTAACACTAATTAAGACTTAATTTTTCATAAGAAATATCTAAATCACTTAAATGTGCGAAAAAAAATAGTAAAAACATCAAATCAACACAGCCCAACTATCTGGTGTCACAAGTCTAGAGCCTCTAAATACAACAAGCCAGACTGGTTAATACATAATAAGCCCTAAAATTTATAAAACAAAGATAGGAAGGAAGAAAGCAAGGTTGCGGACGTCGTGCAGCTACCTTGCAGTCTTCGGTAAGCTCCGATAATGCTGGGGACCCTCACTCTGCCGCTCGGGCACCTAGATCTGCGCACAAGGTGCAGGAAGTAATGTAAGTATGCCAACTCAGTAAGTAACTAAAGTAAATAAGGTTTGAGTGCAGTGACGAGTAGTTAAAATCATATATAAGAGTATACAATAGAGTATCAAATCAAACTCAACAGTTTAAAAGCCAATTACTTCGTAAAAAATTCAGTTTCAATTGAGATACTTTGAAATCATTTACTTAGTAGTTTTCAACATAGGCTCCTCATAAAAGAAGAGTGAAATCAGCAAAAATGTCACAAATGGGCTCCTCGGGCAAGGTATCACTCATAAATATAGCCTCTCGGGCAAGCCTCTCAGTCACTCGTGACTTAGCTCTCGTCACACAGTACTCACACTCAACACTCAGGCTCAATAATATCTCAGAGTAGTAATAATCATAATAACCGTTGTGGCGTGCAGCCCGATCCATAGTTTATAGTCGACTACGCTCACTGGGGTGTGCAAACTTCGGAGGGGCTCCTACAGCCCAAACGTCATATCGCTGCAGCGCGCAGCCCGATCCAATATGTATATTGTTGCGGCGTGCAGCCCGATCCATATATATACATATACTATTGTTTCGGCGTGCAACCCGATCCGTAATATATATATATATATATATATATATATATATATATATATATATATAATCCTCACCATTAGGTCCTCAACCTCTCTTAGTCATTAACTTCACAGCCCCTCGGGCATAACAGTGGAAATTAGGAAAACTCGGTCCAAACAGTTTTCACATTTTAAGAAGTAGAGTGATAAAACCAGGTTTAAACAATAAATAGGTAAAACATGACTGGGGATATGCTTTCAAACAAATAGGTGAGAAAAACAGTAAAAATGCCCCTAAGGGTCTCAACAGGTCGGCACAAGGCCCCAAACATGGCATACAGCCCATAATATAGTGTATCAATCTATATGTAATATCATAAGATTTCAAATCAAATACGCGAATTACTAGTCGCTACGGGATGGACCAAGTCACAATCCCTACCGGTGCACGCCCACACACTCGTCACCTAGCAGGTGCATCACCTTATTTATCAAAACAATACGAAATACCAGGGTTTTATACCCACAGTTCCAGATTTACAATGGTTACTTACCTTAAACTGGATGAAATACTACTCTATGATGCCTTTGCCTCTTGCCTCGACCTCAACTCGTGTCGAATATACCCAAAATCAGAATCATAACATTATAATATGCCAAGGGAACGAAGCCCATGCAAAAATAATCAAATTATACCAAAAATCTAGAAATTGATCCAAACCCGACCCCCGGGCCCACATATCGTAATTCCATAAGAATTACATCAATAGAATCCTTATCCTCCCACGAGTTTATTCATACCACAAGCATTGAAATCGGACCTCAAATGGCCCCTCAAATCCCCACTCAAAGCTCTCCAATACCAAGCTTTAATCCCTCAATTTGCTCCCTTAATTTCCACTAATACCATGATTAAACAATGGAAAAATTACCATAAACTCAAGTAACGAAGCTTAGGTAGCTTACCCAATTGATAATCTTCGATTTCCCCTTGAAATTCACTACCCTAGCTCACTTCTCGTCTTCAAAAATGGAGAACTTAGCAAAAATTCGCGAAGGAAACCTTACATACTTTCTGACCCAGGTATTTCGCACTTGCGGTCCCTTTCTCTGCTTCTGCACTACCACTTCTGCGGTGCTACCCACCGAACCTGCGGAAATGACTAAAAACCTCAGGACCGCACCTGCGGTCATTCTCTAGCACCTGCGCCATCACAGATGCGTCCACAAGTCCGCTTCTACGATTCTGCCTGACTTGACTCTTGGTCTCTTCTGCGACTTGCTTCTACATCTACAGGAGTCGCACCTGCGGCCTCCCAACTGCTGATGTGGTTATGACAGCAATCATAAAACTTCAGCTGCCAAACTCAACTCCAAAACCTCCCATCAACCATCCGAAATCACCCCAATGCCCTCGGGGCCTCAACCAAAAGCACGAACTAGTCATATACCAATATCCAAACTTATAACAATCTTCAAAGCACCTCAAACAACATCAAATCAACCAAATCACATCGGATTCAAGCCTAAGGTTCCAAAATATTTTGAATTATGCTTTTGATCCAAAAGTCTAACAAACCACGTCTGAATGACTTAAAATTTTGCACACACATCCCAAATGACACAACGGACCTAGTACAACTCCCGGAATTCCATTCCAACCCCTATATCAAAATCTCACCTATCAATCGAAAAACGCCAAAATTCCATTTTCGCTAATTCAAGCCTAAATCTACTTCGGACCTCCAACCCAAATCATCTCCCAAAGCTATACGAACCATCGGAATTCACATTCGAGCCTTGTTCATATAAGTCAACATCCAATTGACTTTTCCAACTTAAGCTCACTCAAAAGAGACTAAGTGTCTCAAACCTCACCAAAACCTCTCTGAACTCGAACCAATCCACCCGATAACATATAATACAGATGAACAAAACAATAAGAAGCAGAATGGGAGAAACGGAGCGGTAACTCATGAAACGACCGGCCGGGTCGTTACAAAGAATTGGGTTCTTTTCATGAGTTAACTGCCTTACTTTTTTTGTTTTCCTTTTCTATTACTATTACTGTAATGCGTACAAGTTATTGTGAGTGACCCGCCTTAGCCTTGTCACTATTTCATCGAGGTTAGGCTCAGTATTTATAAAGTACATGGGGTCGGTTGTACTCATAATACACTCTGTACGTTTTGTGTAGATTTTGGAGTCAGTCCTAACGGCGGTCAGTAGATTGATCGGATCCAATGCTTGTCGGAGACTTGAGGTATAGCTACACAGTGTTTGCAGCCCTGAAGTCCTCTTCTACATTACCTTAGAAGTTTATTTTAATTCAAACAGTTATGCTTTCATTCAGACTATTATTTATAGTACTCTAGTCGCTCGTGTACTTGTGATACCAATTCTGGGATTGTATCTAGATATCGTTGTTATTTTAGTTTATTCACTCTATTTTAGTTTATTCCACTTATTGGTTTTCATTTAGTTTAAATTGTTAAAAAAGACTAATAACTATTTCTAATGTTGGCTTGCCTAGCAAGTAAAATGTTAGGCGCCATCACGATCCCAAGAGCGGGAATTCTGGGTCGTAACAAGTTGGTATCAGAGCATTAGGTTTCCTGCGTCTCACGAGCCACGAGCAATCTTAGTAGACTCTGGAGGATCGGTACAGATATGTTTGTACTTATCTTTTATAGGTTGTGGAGTTTAGAAAAAACTTCACTTTTTTCCTTCTCTATCATACGATTTTATTCTATCATTGATGATTGAACTATTCTATTCTTGTTCTCTCATAGATGGCGAGAACACGTACAACACCTACAGCCGGATAGGAGCCGAAGCCCCCTATGACAACTACTACTAGGGGTAGAGGCCGAGGTAGAGCCAGAGCTCAGTCTAGAGCTCGAGCAACAGCACCCAAAGTGGAGCCTCAAATTGGTCACGAGGAGGAGGTCCCTACTCAAACTGTGCCCGTCGGACCAGCTTAAGCCCTGGAGGGATTCATAGCCACTTTAGTGCTTTAGGATGCTCTAGTCCACTTGGTGGATCTTATGGAGAGTGTGGCCCAGACCGGTGCATTCCTGGTGGCACCACCCGTCTTCGGGATGGGGGGGAGCACAAATTCCTGCTACTCACACCTCAGAGTAGGCGGTGCCCCTATATCAGACTCCAACATCCCCGTCGTTGGGATGGTTCGGTCGATTGTTGTGGCACGGGTTGGTGATAGGCCCGCTATGTCTTCTGAGGCTTTGTTGATGATGGATAAGTTTACCAAGATCTTCCTTATTCATTTTAGTGTATCTTCTGAGGATCCCCAGGATTACTTGGACCATTGCCACAAGGTGTTGCACAACATGGGTATAGTTGAAACCAATAAGGTCGACTTTGCACTATTTTAGATGACTGGTTCCGTCAAGAGATGGTGGAGATATTATATGCTGACTAGACCAGATAGTTTGCCTGCACTTACCTGGGATTAGTTTTCATAGCTATTTCTAGAGAAGTTCATCCTGGTTACTCTGATGGAGGATTACCCCAGGCGGTTTAAGCGTCTTCATTAGGGTAGTTTGACTGTTACCCAGTACGAGACTAGATTTGTGGACCTAGATCACGATGCCATTATTTTACTCCCTACTGAGAGGGAGAGCAGGAGGAGATTCATTGATGGGCTCACTTTTACTATCAGGATACGGATAGGCAAGGAGACTGGAGATGATATTTCTTTCTAGAGGACCGTAGATATTGCTAGACCGATCGAGATAGTCCATGGTCAGGAGAGGGAGCCGGTGTCTAATAAGAGGCCTCGTCATTCTGGTAGTTTCAATGGTGCCTCATCTGGAGGCAAGGGTATTTTTGATAGAGGCCATCCTTCCAGGCTATTTCAATCAGCGCTTTAGGCATCTCACAATGCTTCGGCGAGTCGGGGTCTTTATGTATCTCATTCTGGACAGCCAGCCTATAGTGCACCATTAACTCCTATTAGTGTGCCTCCGATCCATAGCTATCACCGTGGTTATCCTGCCTGTTCGGGTCAACTTCAGTTTCAGCATCCACAGCAATAAGATGGGTGTTTTGAGTGTGGAGGTACTGGTCATATGAGGAGGTTCTATCCAAATTGTTGAGCAGCATGCCATAGCAAAGTTCTTGTGCTATGGTCCTAGCACCGGTTGTTCCATCACCCACGCAGGTAGCTAGAGGTAGGGGTCAAGCAGTAAGAGGTGGATCTCAGGCCATTAGAGGTGGAGTTTAGGGCATTAGAGGTAGAGGCTAGCCAGATAGAGGCCGTCCGAGAGACGGAGGTCAGAGTGGTGGGGGCCAGCCCCGATTTTATGCATTCCTAGCTAGACCTGAGGCCGAGTCATTTGGCGCCGTTATCACAAGTATTGTTCCAGTTTGCCATAGAGATGCATTAGTTCTATTTGATCTGGGCTTTACTTATTCCTACGTGCCATCCTATTTTGCTTCATATATGGTTGTGCCTCGTGATTATTTGAGTGCTCTTGTATATGTGTCTATCCTGTGGGAGATTCTATTATTGTAGATCGTGTATATCGCTTGTGTGTGATTACTATTGGTAGTCTTTAGACTACTATAGATATACTACTTCTTGATATGGTAGACTTTGATGTTATTTTGGGCATGGATTGGTTGTCACCATTGTCATGCCAAGACAGTGACCTTAGCCATGCTGTGGTTGCCTCAATTAGAGTAAAGAGGGACTCTTAGCCATTCTACCAGTAGGGTTATTTCTTATGTGAAGGCTCGACGTATGGTCGAGAAGGGGTGTCTAGATTATTTGGCCTATGTTTGTGATTCGAGTGCAGATGTTCCTTCCATGGATTCAGTATTTGTTGTGCTTGAGTTTCCAAAGGTGTTTCCTGCAGATCTGCCGGGGATGCTACCCGATAGAATATTGACTTCTATATTGATTTGGCTTCGAGCACTCAGCCCATCTCTATTCCGCCATACCGTATGGCCCCGCCAGAGATGAAAGAATTGAAGGAACAGTTGCAAGATTTTCTTGATAAGGGCTTCATTAGACCTAGTGTCTTGCCCCGGGGTTCACCCGTGTTGTTCGTGAAGAAGAAAGATGGGTCGATGAGGATGTGTATAGATTATCGGCAGTTGAACAAAGTCACCATCAAGAACAAGTATCCATTGCCGAGGATTGATGACTTATTTTATTAGCTTTAGGGTACCAAGGTGTTTTCGAAGATTGATTTGAGGTTTGGCTACCATCAATTAAAGATTAGAACATTGGATATCCTTACGATGGCTTTTCGGACTCGGTATGGGCATTATGAGTTCCTAGTAATGTCATTTTGGGCTGACAGATTCCCTAGCAGCAGTTATGGATTTGATGAACCGGGTGTTCAAGACCTATTTGGATTCTTTTGTGATCGTATTCATTGAAGATATCTTGATCTACTCCCGCAGTCGAGAGGAGCATGAGCAGCATCATCGGATTGTACTTCAGACTCTGAGATATAGTTAGTTATATGCCAAGTTTTGAAAGTGTGAGTTTTGCTTAGACTCAATCACCTTTTTAGGGGCATGTTGTGTCGAAGAGGGTATAAAAGTGGATCCTAAGAAGATTGAGGTAGTTCAGAACTGGCCTAGACCTACTTCAGATACAAAGATTCAGACTTTCCTAAGTTTGGTGGGTTATTATCAGCGGTTCATGGAGGGTTTTCATCCATAGTATCCCCATTAACTAGATTAACCCAGAAGGGTGCTCCATTCAGGTGGTCGTATGAGTGTGAGTTAAGCTTTCAGAAGCTCAAGACAGCTTTAACTATGGCGCCAGTGTTGGTATTGCCCACATATTCAGGATCCTATATGGTGTATTATGATGCATCTCGTATTGGGCTCGGTGCAGTATTGATGCAGGAGGGCAAGGTGATTGCCTATGTGTCACGGCAGTTGAAGGTACATGAGAAGAATTACCATGTTCATGACTTAGAGTTAGGAGCCATTATTCATGCGCTGAATATTTGGGGGCACTATCTCTACGGCGAGTCATGTGAGGTATTCATAGATCATTGGAGTCTACAGTATTTTTTCAAGCAAAAGGATCTCAACTTGAGGCAGATGAGGTGGTTGGAGTTATTGAAATACTATGATATCACCATTTTGTATCATTCGGGGAAGGCCAATGTGGTGTCTGATGCCTTGAGTAGAAAAACGGTGAGTATGGGTAGCCTTGCGTATATTCCAGTTGGTGAACGGCCCCTAGCATCAGATGTTTAGGATTTAGCCAATCAGTTCGTTTGGTTAGATGTTTTAGAGCCCATTCGTGTTAAAGCTTACAGGGTCCCTCGGTCTTCTTTGTATAAGCGCTTCAGAGAGCATCAGTATGACGATCCCCATTTACTTGTATTTAAGGACACGGTGCGGCACGGTGGTTCCAAGCAGGTTACTGTTGGAGATGATGGGGTTTTACGGATGTAGGGTCGGATTTGTATGCCCAATGTGGATGGGCTTCATGAGTAGATTCTTGAGGAGGCCTATAGTTCCCGGTATTCCATCCATCCGGGTGCGGCCAGAATGTATCAGAACTTTCGGCAACATTATTAGTAGAGGAGAATGAATAAGGATATAGTTGCATATGTAGCTCAGTGTCTGAATTGTCGGCAAGTAAAGTACGAACATTAGAGGCCTGGTGGTTTGCTTCAGAGGGTGGAGATTCTTGAGTGCAAATCGGAGCGTATTACCATGGATTTTGTTATGGGGCTCCCACGGACTCGGAAGAAGTTCAACGTGGTATGGGTCATTGTGGATAGGTTGACCAAGTCGTCACATTTCATTACAGTGGCAGTTACCTATTTTTCATAGTGGTTAACCGAGATCTACATCCGTGAGATCATCCGTCTTCACGGTGTGGCCGTGTCCATCATTTTTTATCAAGATACACAATTCACCTTACACATATGTAGGTCCATACAATGTGAGTTAGGCACACGGGTTGAGTTGATTATAACATTTCACCCCTATTCAGATATTAAAGGATATGTTTCGCCTTGTGTTATGGATTTTGGGGGTTCATGGGATCAATTCTTGTCGCTTGTGGATTTTTCCTACAACAACAGCTACCAGTCGAGTATTCAGATGGCTCCCTTTGAGGCATTGTACGGGAGGTGGTGTCGTTCGCCAGTTACTTGGTTCGATCCGGGAGAGGCTCGATTGTTGGGCACCAATTTGGTTCAGAATACCTTGGAAAAGGTCAAGATGATTCAGAATCGACTTCGCACAGCTCAGTCTAGGCAAGCATTATGCCGACCGTAGAGTTCGTGATGTTGCATTCATGGTTGGAGAGAGAGTATTGCTCTGGATTTCACCTATGAAGGGTGTAATGAGGTTCGAAAAGAAAGGCAAGTTGAGCCCTAGGTATATCGAACCTTTTGAGATTATTGAGAGAGTGGGTGAGGTGGACTATAGGCTTGCATTGCCATGTAATTTATCAGTAGTCTATCCGGTGTTCTATGTGTCCATGCTCCGAAAGTATCACGATGATATGTCACATGTGTTAGATTTTAGCTTGGTCCAATTGGGCAAGGATTTGACTTATAAGGAGGAACCGGTGGCCATTTTACCCCTGCAGATCCAAAAGTTGAGGTCTAAGAGTTATCTTTCAGTTCGAGTAAAGTGGAGAGATCAGTCGATCGAGGCATCTACGTGGGAGTCTGAGTCGGACATGCGGAGTAAATATCCACACCAGTCCAGATACCTTTCTATGTCCGTTCGGGACGAACGTTTGTTTTAGAGGTGGAGAATATGATGACCCAAAAGGTCATTTTGATTTTTAGCCTTTAATTCCGTGTTTTAAGACCTCGACTAGCACATTTAGTGTTCCTCGATTTGCATGTGCAGTCCATTTCTTGTTCTGAAAAGTTTTTATGTGAAAAATTTAAGAAAATGTGAAAACTTGCATTAAAACTCATTGAGTTGACTACGGTCAAAATTTTGTGTAAACGGACCCAGATTAGTGTTTTGACGGTCCCAGTGGGTCCGTATCGTAATTTAGGACTTTGGCATATGCCTGGAATCAAATTCGGAAGTCCCTAACTTGAATTAACGTGATTTGTTGAAAACTAGTGATTTGAAGGCTTAAAGAATTTCCAAGTTTGACCGTAGGTTGATTTTGTTACTACTGGGTTCCGATTTTGGTTCTGGAACTTGGAATATGTTCATTTCACCATTTATGACTTGTCTGCAAAATTTGGTGCAAAACGGAATTGATTTGACGTCCGGTTGTAAATTGTATGTTCTTGAGTTTCTTTAAAAATTTCTTTCATTTTGATGTTGGATTCGTAGCTCTCAGTGTTATTTTGGTGTGTTGATCATGCGAGCAAATTCGTATGATGTTATTACACTTGTGTGCATGTTTGGTTTGGAGTCTGAGGGGCTCGGATGAGTTTCTGATAGGCTACGGATCGATTTTGGACTTAGGAGCAGTGTTGGTTTCAAGATTCTGGTGTCTGGTGCTTTGTTCTTCACGATCGTGAAGTCACTCCCGCGATCGCAAGGAGTAACCTAGGCTAGGGTGGGATTTCCTCTATGCGAACGCTAGGTTGATGTCGCGAACGCGAAGCGGTGGTGGGATCACCCTTCGCGAACACAACCAAAGCTATGTGAACGCGATGGGTATGGACCTGGAAGGGGGATCAGCTATGTGTTCTACGCGAACGCGATCAAAGGGCCGCGAACGCAAAGGCTAGGGGGCAGACGCTCAGTGACTTAAATGTCCCAAAGACGGAAACTTTCTTTATTTTCCACCATTTTCACATTAGAGCTCGACCTAGAGGCGATTTTGAAGAGAAAAGTTATCCCCACTTTGTAGATTAGTATACTTTAACTCGTTTTCTTTCATTTTCATCAACACCCATGGATTTCTAACCTTAAGCTATGCTCTTTCATGGTAGAAAATTAGGGATTTCGGTAGAATTGGGGGTTTTGTAAAATTGAGATTTAGACCTCAAATTGAGGTCGGATTTCGAAACTAATCACATAATCGGACTCTTGGGTGAATGGGTAATTATGTTTTGGCCCGAATCTCGGATTTTGACCAAGCAGGTCCGGGGTTGACTTTTGACTTTTTGAGAAAAGTGTAAAGATCTTTGCTTTATCTATTATAATTGATTTCCCTAAAATTGATTGATGATATTAAGTCAATTTTGGTTAGATTCGATTGGTTTGGAGGCGAATTTTAGAGAAAAGGTCCCAGTTGAGCTTTGATTTGATTGCGGAGTGAGGTAAATATTGGATCTAACCTTAATTTGAGGGAATTCGGAACCTTGAACTATATGTTATGTGAATAACATGTGTAATAGCTTATATGCGTGGTGACGGTGTATATAAGCCGTCAAAATAATTGTTTCCATGTCCTTCTCGCTCTTCGTGAATTATCTCTCTATGTCTTAATTGGTACATACTTTAATTACCTTCTATGTCATAATTTATTACTTGTCATTAATTATCTTTGTGAAGAAGATTGAGGAGAAAGTGGAAAACTAGTTTTTGTAAGAGATTACTGTTTGACCAAAAATTAGTTTTGAGAATAAACAATTAAATTTCTATTTTTCAGGGCTACTAGCAATTTATTTGATCGAGACAGTTACAAATAACAAACAATGATAAATAAGAAATAGCGAAATAGATTAAATAGAATGGTGAAGAGGAGAAAATGCTTCTAAATTTTCAATCCCCCAGCGATCTCCGATAGCAGGTGTGGTCGAATTGCGAAGCTATTTAAAAGAATCTAATTCAAGATGATGCTTTGTATTCAAGAGAGTTTTTCTTCTATTTCTAATGCTCCTACCTTGGAGCATTGGGGCAGCCTTTATAGTGGTGGGGAAAACTGTCGTTCCGAGTTTCGGGCCAGTACACCAAGATATTAGCTAAGAATCGAGCCAGTACGCCAAGATATTAGCTAGTGGGAGCAAGATCCTCGATAGTAAACGTTGATATCCACGGCCTACGGATAAGGTTGATCGAGTCTCCGAATATACGCATCCACCTTTCGGATGCTTGACATTCCGATGACCACTATGAGTATCTCATCATAGAAGACGGATCATGTTACATCTCAAGCAAAAGCTAGTACGACTTAAACTAATTTACATATGTATTTCTCATTACAAGTAAAACTTACTCCTCAGCAAGAAAAAGAAATTTACTCTCAAATAAAATACACAAGCAAACATAGAACCTAGTTACACAAATAGTTTTCTTGGTGTTCCGTTTTCAGATGACGACTCCGGCGAGTGCGAGCGACGCCTAGGGTTCACTCTAGCCGGCTCCGGCATGCCTGAGCCGACTAAGTGAGGAAAATTGAGCCGTGCTTTCGAGCCACGAATTTTGAAAGCGGCTTGATCATAAGCCAATGCTGCATCCTCCGGTGTCTCATATGTTCCTAACCATAATCTTGCATTTTTCTTATTCGGATCCCTTATCTCCGCCGCGAACTTGCCCCAAGGCCGCCGCCTTACGCCTCTGTACCGCTTCCAATCTTGTGGCGCGTTTGCCACCTTCGCCGCCACAGTCTCCTTATTATTAGTCTCTTCAAATTCATGAGACTTTTCAGTGGCGCCTACTAAAGTAGGGTTTATCAATGGTGTTAATTCACCATAGTAAAAGTTGTTTTCTGTAGAAGGAGAGTTGCTAAAACTTGAACTAGGGCTATTGGAATCCATAGCTGAAAAGATTTCTGGAATATTAGAATCATTTAGAAGATGATGCTGTATGGATTCAAGGAGGGAAAGATCAGCTGAATTCATTTTTTCTCTTCTTCTTTTTTTTTTTTTTCCTTTTGGTGGAGTTTAGGGTTTTAGAACGTACAATATTTATATATATGCCTGACAGATGGGAACTAAGAAAGGAATTCTTTCTAAATAAAGTTTTTTGGAAATGCCCGCGAAGGTTCCATTTGAAGCACCTGCATGGCATGGTTATTTTTGTTTGAATATATATTTTCCTACAACAATATTAAATTTATATGTTTATTTGACAATTAATTTGTTTTTGTTTTTTTGGTCAGGAGTGGTCGATGTAGATCATGTCTTGTAGTAATTTATTTATTTATTTATTTGGGCAAAACCCCACGTTTCACGTTTATTTCTTTTGGGTATTATAATCTTAGCTCTTTTAGATCGATCTCAAAGCTGGAAGCTTCTTCTCTATATCTCAAAAGTTGTACGGAAGTTAGCAAATGAAATGCAAGTTTTGTAAAGTAACGTTCTCGAGAATATGATTATTGTAGCATTTGTCTTTAAAAAAAGTCGATTTGATATCTTATTTCAAGGATTTTAGATTGAAAAGAGATAACTAGAAACGTACAGGGGATATCTTATTGTAGCATTTTGAATTTATTAACATTTCTGAATAATGACATAGAATCTTAGAAAAACAAAACCCGCGTTAATTTCTACATTTTAGTTCTTTTTTGCTTTTTTCTCAAAGGTTGTGTGAATTTTGCAAATGCAAGTTCTGAAAACTGAAGAGCTATCTTTTAAATTTAAAAAAAAAATCTCATCTTACTTCCGGTGTTTTTGATTGAAAAAGAAAATTGTAGATTATAATGACTTTGAAATTTTAATATTTTTTAACAAAAAGCATAGATTCTTAGAAAAAATTACTATCTCATCTCTTGCTGTGTAACCTGACAGGAGACAGTAAATTCAGTTTCACAAACATGTTCAGTCGTAGTAATAGAGGGAGGATATTGTGGTTCATAACAATAATTCCCAAATAAATAATCTTTTCGATCCACAGATTTAACAAGACAATAGAGAATATCGAATTGAACAATTAACCGGAAAATTGGTACCAACAGTTTGCTTATATTGAATTATCAAGATTGTTTTCCCCAATAACTAATTTTTCACGAAAGAAGAAATTAAATGATTTTCCTTATATGGAACTCAGGTTTTCCTTATAAGTATGTCAAATCTTACTTCATAGTATTAATTTTAAGCATTAGACATTGTCGTCAATCTTTAGTACTCAAAACTATCACCAAACACTACTTAACCATATACATATCTGTATTGGGAAAAAACTGAATTTACATTGTAGGTGACGTGGCATGACACGTAGACTGGTCAAACGGTCAAAACACAATAAATAGCCAAGAGGCACGGGTGACAACAGATAAGGGAAAAAGAAAGTAACATTGGTGCGGACCGTTACTAAAATAGGTACGAGTCTCGTACCTATCCAAGTCATCTAAAGACCGAAGAGCGGAAGAAGTTGAAGATACGAATCTGATGATGTAAAAGAGTTTAAATATAGCATTAAATATCAAATACGTTAGAATATTTGTTTTAAAAATAAATGATTGTGTAACGTTTCTTTTAATGTCATTTATTGCTCATAATTGCCTCATTAAGACAAAGGCATTACCTCTTCTCCTAGGATTAGCTATAAAAGGAGAAGAACTCACCATCTGTAAGGAGACGAAATATTATTGGGATCTTACTGAAATACAAAACTATTTACTGCTTTACCATCATTCTCAAAAGTATTTTGTTTTCGTCTCCTGATTATCAGTAACCCGAATTTCTTTTTAGCCTTGACCAAAGACTCAGATTTTTGGTTAAACAAATTGGTTCCGTTACCGAGAATCTGATAATCTTTTCCTTTAAGCTATATCTTGTCCATTGTCGTCACCATGTCAAACAACAACACCGACAATAACAGTAATAACACATTGGGAAACCATGAAAATCAAATCCATCAAAATCAAGATGACGTGGTTCCCTCCCCTCCAGATTCACCACGTCAATCTCGTGAAGGCACTCCTGTTACTGAATCCCGTGCTGATCAACAAGAACAATCTGAACACTTTGAAGGAGTTACAACTGAAGCTTTACAAAAGCTAATTGATGCACAGGTCGGCAAAGCTCTTCAGGCACTTGTTAGTCGATTGCCTGCTGCACCACCCACACCAACTCCTAATAATAATACATTGGAGAATCCCCGTTCTGGTCTTGATAATTCTGGAAACGGAGCAACCCCCAGTGAACCACAGGAAGGGGGACCAGGTAATTCAAATAATTCATATTTGCAAAATTTAGTACTAACCTTGCAGAAACAGATTAAGGAACAAAATGAGCGTATTGAACAAATCCCTGGAGTTCCGCCTGTAATAAAAGGAGTAGACATGGACAAATACTCACAACAACCATGGAAGCCAAGTGTTTCTCCCCTTCCAATTCCGAAAAAGTTCAAAATGCCTGACATCCCGAAATATGATGGTACTACAGACCCACGTGACCACGTGACTGCATTTACAACAGGCGTGAAAGGCAACGACTTGACCAAACAAGAAATTGAATCAGTACTGGTCATGAAATTTGGAGAAACATTCACCAAGGGTGTATTAACTTGGTATTCTCTTTTATCTGAAAATTCTATTAATTCTTTTGCTGAGCTTGCAGATTCTTTTATTAAAGCACATTCGGGAGCACAAAAGGTTGATAAAAGCATGGAAGATATTTTCAAAATCAAACAAGGGGATTCGGAGTTGCTTAGAAATTTTGTTGATAGATTCCAGCGTGAAAGAATGACTCTACCTCGTATGCCTGACAACTGGGCTGCAATAGCCTTTGCAAGTAATTTAAATGACAAAAGTTCTGAAGCCACGAGACGACTCAAAGAAAGCCTTCGAGAATTTCCTGCAACCACGTGGAATGATGTTTACAACAGGTATAGTACGAAGCTGCGAATTGAAGAAGATACCGTACCTAAGTTTCATCATGAAGAAAGGGGTGGTCCCCGAAGATCAAAAACCGAAAAAAGATCAGGTAAAAACAAGTACGATCCATATATGGGACCTGCAGGAAAAGACCCACGGTCGAAACAAGATAGCCAGCAATATGATCAAAAATCGAGGAACATGGACTCTGGTTCTTCTTCAAAGTTCAGGAATGATCGGAACAGACAAGAATCACGAGATGATGACAGAAGTTTAAAGGCACGATTCGGTGGATATAATTTTAATGTCTCTACCTCCGAGCTCGTAGCTGTTTTATGAAGCATGGGAGATAAGGTACGGTGGCCAAAAGAGATGCGGTCAAATCCAAATAGACGCAATCCAGATCATTGGTGCGAATTCCATAATGATCACGGGCACAAAACTTCAGAATGTAGATTCTTGCAGAGTGAAGTGGATCATCTATTGAAGCAAGGGTACCTCACTGAGTTATTTAGTGAAAAAGGAAAACAAGCTTATATGAAAAACAGGCAAGAGCCACCACAACCTCATTCACCCAAGAGGACAGTGAATGTGATAAGTGGGGGAGAAGATATTCACGGCATAACCTACACAGCCTCCAACAAGGTTTCTAAGGTAACAATTACACACGGGAAACGGGTGCGGCAGGTCCTAGAAAATGAAAGTATTTCGTTCGATGATGCAGATACCGAAGGAGTGACAACTCCACATAATGACGCACTGGTAATATCTTTACTTGTACATGATACTAATGTAAAACGAGTTTTGATTGATCCAGGGAGTTCTGTAAATATTATACTACTAAGGGTATTACGTGAAATGCAAGCTGAAGACAAAATGATACCCAAGGCGCACACCTTGTCAGGCTTCGACAATTCAAGTGTGGTAACAAAAGGAGAGGTAATTCTAACAACTTTTGCTACGGGTGTTGTTAAAGAAACTAAATTTCAGGTAGTTGATATGGAAATGGCCTACAATATGATCATGGGGAGACCATGGATACACGATATGGATGTTGTCCCATCAACTCTACATCAATTTATTAAATTTCCATCACCATGGGGAATTTGCCAAATTCGTGGGGATCAGCAGATGGCTAGAAGTGTCAACGTTGTAACAAGTACGAGCACCGTAAATAAAGAAAAATAGCAATTACAGGAAACAGTTGAAGGTAAAAAAGATCAAACTTCAACTGAACAAGAAAAGACAGATTTGGACTCAAGGCCTGACACAATTCAGGAACCTGAAGAAAATGAAAGCATCAAAACGACAATTGAAGAGCTCGAGGCAGTGATATTATTTGAGCAATGGCCTGAACGGAAGGTTTATGTCGGAGCCAATTTAAGCTTAAACATGCGAGGTATGATAATCGAATTTTTAAAAGCTAACTTAGACTGCTTTGCTTGGTCCCACGCTGATATGACAGGGATACCACCGGATGTGATGACTCACAAACTCAATGAGGACCCTTCTTTCACACCAATAAAGCAAAAGAAAAGAAATCAAGGTGCTTTCAAGAACCAGGTGACTCAGGATGAGGTCCAAAAATTATTAAAAATTGGATTGATCCGTGAGGTAAAGTATCCTAATTGGCTAGCTAACACGGTGGTCGTACCCAAGAAAAATGGTAAGTGGCGCGTTTGTGTGGATTATACCGATCTAAACAAAGTTTGTCCAAAAGATTCCTTTCCTTTACCGCATATAGACCAACTAATTGATGCAACCGCAGGTCATGAACTTTTAAGTTTTTTAGATGCATACTCGGGATATAATCAAATTAAAATGGATCCTGGTGATGAAGAAAAAACTTCTTTCATCACAGACAGGGGGACTTACTGTTATAAAGTAATGCCATTTGGTCTCAAAAATGCTGGGGCAACCTATCAAAGGTTGGTCACCAAAATGTTCCAAGAACATTTAGGGTAAACAATAGAGGTATATATAGACGATATGCTCGTCAAAACCCAGCGATCTCATGATCATATTTCTCATTTATCTGTTACATTTGAAATTTTGCGAAAATTTAATATGAAACTCAACCCAGAAAAATGTGCATTTGGAGTTGCATCAGGTAAGTTTTTGGGTTTTCTTGTTTCTAACCATGGTATTAAAGTGAATCCTTCTCAGATCAAAGAAATAGAAGAAATCCCTGATATCCTTATTAATAAAAAGGAAGTACAAAGATTAACGGGAAGAATTGTAGCTTTGGGGAGATTTATTTCCAAATCCTCAGAAAGGTGTTTTAAGTTTTTCTCTGCACTCAAAAAGCAAGATCATTTTGAATGGAATGAAGATTGTCAACAAGCCCTTAGAAATTTGAAAGCTTATTTGTCAAAACCACCGTTGTTGGCAAAACCAAAGGTGGGGAAAAAACTTCTCATCTATCTGGCCGTATCTGAAGTCGTGGTGAGTGTTGTTTTAGTCCGCGAGGACCAAGGTAAACAATCTCCTATTTATTATGTAAGTAAGTCCTTATTGGATGCTGAGACACGATACCCACAGCTAGAAAAATTAGCATTAGCTTTGATCATGGCATCTAGAAAATTAAGACCTTATTTTCAATGTAATCCCATTAATGTAGTTACTGCTTTTCCGCTTCGAAATATTTTGCATAAACATGAACTTTCAGGAAGATTAGCAAAATGGGCTATAGAACTAAGTGAATATGAAGTTGTTTATCAACCCAGGACTGCTATAAAATCTCAAGTACTAGCTGATTTCGTGGCTAATTTTAGCCAGGGGATGCATTTAGAAGCAGAAAAAGAATTACTAGTTTTTAATGGTGCAAACCCGGGGACTTGGGTTTTATTCACTGATGGTTCATCTAATGTAAAAGGGGCAGGCCTAGGGATAGTCCTCGTACCACCTGCGGGTGAGACTATTAGACAGGCTATAAAATGTCATTCTATAACTAACAATGAAGCAGAGTATGAGGCTGTAATTGCAGGTTTAGAATTGGCACGAGAACTCGGCATAACACAGATTATAATCAAGAGTGATTCTCAACTCGTGGTCAATCAAATGCTGGGGACTTATACAGCCAGAGAGACACGAATGCAAGAATACCTCGCAAAGGTACGGGAGTTAATAAAGCAATTCCAAACTTGGAAAGTAGTGCAGATCCCAAGAGATGAGAATGTAGAGGCAGATGCTTTAGCAAATCTCGCATCTGCAGCAGACGTAGCAAACGATACAAATGCTTCAGTCATACATTTATTTCATTCCGTTCTCGAATCTGATAAAAACGAGGTAAATTTTAATCATTTAACATGGGACTGGAGAAACGAAATTGTTGCCTTTTTACATCACGGTACCGTGCCTAATGACAAAGGAAAGGCTCACGCGCTTCACAAAAAAGCTGCTCGATATTGTTTATATCAAGGAAATCTTTATTGAAAGATGTTTAGTGGACCACTAGCAAGGTGTCTCGGACCCTCTCAAACAGAATATATGATGAGAGAAGTGCACGAAGGACATTGTGGGAATCACGCAGGGGGACGGTCACTGGTAAGAACATTAATTCGCACAGGATATTATTGGCCTAAGATGGAAGAAGAAGCAACCAGTTTCGTGTCCAAATGTGATAAATGTCAAAGGTACGGCAACAATATGCACAGACCAGCTGAGTTACTACATCCTGTTATAGCCCCGTGGACCTTTATGAAATAGGGAATGGATATCGTAGGTCCACTTCCACAAGAAAAAGGTCAGGTAAAGTTTCTACTTGTGCTTACAGATTATTTCACTAAATGGGTAGAAGCAGGGGCATTTAAATAGGTACGAGAGAAGGAAGTTAAAGACTTCATATGGCGAAATATAATATGCCGTTTTGGAGCACCAAAGGAGATCGTGTGTGACAATGGACCACAATTCATTGGAGCTCAAATCACAGAATTTCTTCGAAGTTGGCAGATCAAAAGGATAACGTCTGCGCCATACCATCCAGTAGGTAATGGACAAGCGGAATCTACTAACAAAGTCATTATCAACAACTTGAAGAAGAGGTTACAAGATTCAAAAGGTAATTGGCCTGAGGTGTTACCTGGAGTATTATGGGCTTATCGTACAACGACCAAAATAGGCACTGGAGAAACACCATTTTCAATGGTTTATGGTGCGGAAGCCTTAATTCCAGTTGAAATAGGTGAGCCAAGCACACGGTACGATCAGGCAACGGAGGAATCTAATGATGAAGAGATGTGGGTCAACCTTGATTTACTTGAAGGAAGAAGAGAAGCTGCATTGATAAGGATGGAAGCACAAAAGCAAGTAATTGAACGATATTACAATAGGAAAGCACGCCTCAGATTTTTCAAAATTGGGGACTTCGTGCTTAAAAAGGTGTTCCAATCTGCAAAGGCTGCTAACTCAGGAAAGCTAAGTCCAACATGGTAAGGACCGTACAAAGTCCGTGACATTGCGGGAAAAGGAGCATACCAGTTGGAGACAATGGACGGCAAAGTTTTACCCTCACATTGGAATGCCGTCCACTTAAAAAGATTACTTTTGAGAAAGTACCTACGGTCAGGTATCACCATGTTAAAATTTCTCTCTTGGATTATTAATGTTTTACTAACGATTTTAGATGCTAGGCAAAACACCCTAACTCGTGCCAAATGATGAATCACAACCTGCAAGGCAAAATGGAGTATTCTTAAATTCCCAGCCCAGGGTTACAATTAATCTGATGGAAATACACACGAGTTAGGCAGTCTTCATCTATAATCGCACCTCCGAGTCCCGTATATATTTCTGTTTCAGGAAAAGGGCCAAAGTAAAAGAAATAAACAAGTGCTCGAGGCTTCATACTTCACCGCTCAAACACTTGGGGGACTACATATTGTACACAGATACGTGTATAAGTGCAGATACGAATATCGAACAAAAGTCGGCCACAAAGAGACAAGTGTTGAGAAAAAGTTACGAAGTCTTCAGCATTCATGAGAACAACAAAGTCATCTCTCAAAACTCATAAACAAAGTCACCTCTCAAACCCTTCTTAATATATAAAGATAGGGTCATGACTATGTACTGAAACAGGTTATGAAGAAAAACCTTGTTTATTCTATGTTATGTACAAATCTGTTATAAAAAAACAGTTACGAGAAAGTTGTAGATGTATTGTAATACATGTAATAGTCAAACACTTGTTAAAGTTCATGAATAGAAACTTGCCAAAGTTGTTTCATACAAAACGTGTGTATTCCTATTTCTTTCATCGTATTATAAACACCATTATGAAGTTGAGACGTCTTCTTCATTAAGTGTCGATAAAATAAAAGGGCCCTCTTTTATAAGCCTCATGTTGATAATCCATGAGAAGAATCATTAAGCATTTTAAAAGAATAAAAATGATAAGCTATTCTATAAGTCCTAGATAAATGGGCAAGAATAAAATATACGGAAGTACCAATAAAAACTTCTTAATATAAAAGACTAAGTACAAACTTAGTCAGCAAAATATTTGTTTTTTACAAATGCCCCATTATGATAACTGGGGACTTCGTCAAAAGATCCCTTAAAGTTGCCAAGGGATAACACCACCAATTAATAAAAACAAAAACAGCAATTTCATTTTCAGCTAGTCACTGAAGGGGTTAGAACATCAGAAGTTGCAATTTCATTTTCAAGAGCAATTTTAATTGGGCTTGGAATATTGAAATCACCGAGGGGAGCAAGAATCACAGGAGCTTCAGCTTCCATGGAAGGTGTCATAGAAGTTTCACCCTCGGGAGCCGGAATTGCAACCTCAATTGCTGCAGTAGCCACTTCTTCATTTAAAAGCTCTTCCGTTCCAGGAGCTTCAAGTGCAGGAGAAGGAGTATCAATAGGTTGTTGACTTTTCTCGATAGTGTCTAAGACTTTGGCTAATTCAGATTGCAAATCGAAGCTTTCCTGAGCAGCTTCCATTCAAAGCATCACGGCGAGATTTCAGGAAAGCCCAACTCACCTCTATGTTGAAGTTCTCCTCCAGAAGTCCATACTCCCTTTCCCACATAGCAAGATCATTCTTCAATATTTGATGTTCAGCTAAATGGGAATCAAGGGAAGCTTCAAGGGAGGCATGAGAGCTCTTCAAAGCTCGAATCTCGTCAGAGGAGGTATGTAAGTCAGCTTGAGCTTGAGTCAAGCTTTGCACTAATTCTCCTGCATATTCTTCTTTCTTGGCTAAAAGTGCCTTAAGCTCCCTGACTTCTTCACTAGCCTTTGATAATTGTTCTGACATTGAGCACTCCAAAAGCTCTTTATCTCTTTTAAATTGGCTTGAAGAAGCCTTGGCAGTCGCTAGTTCAGAAGTCAAACCACGCTTTTGCTGCTCCAGGAGATTTCTACTTTCTTGCAACTCCTCTATGGTCCCCTTAGCATTCTCAAATTGTTCTTTCCAATTAGCTGCTTCAAGCTGGGCTCCCCTGGCTATTTCCTCGGCCTCATGGATGGATTTCTTAGACTCACGGGTTTTTCTTTCCAGAAGGGAAATTCTTCCCATCAATTCGGTACCAATAAGGTTAGCCTACAGAGACAACTCATAGAAATGAGGATTTGTATATCGAAAATAAAAAACTTGTTGGTAAAGGAAAAATAGCTTCAAAGTAGAATGAACTATGTCATTCATCAGAGTCAGGCAGCTGTGGCTCTCCATCTTCTTCTTCTCAATATCACCGATTAGAGGCTCGAGCCAAACATCAGCTCTACCAGTCTTTCTCAAAAGGTTATGGTTGGTAGGAACTTCAAGAATAACACTTCTCATAGCCATGGTTCTACTGCTAGAACCCGCCTCTGTATGCTGAACGAAGGGAGGAGGAGCCATGGAATGAGGAGTAGTAGAAAAGGAAAACACAGCAGCAGGAGCCATAAGAGTCAAAGAAGGGATGGAAGGAGAAGATGAAGAAACTGACACAGGAACGGAAGCAGGTGCAGTTGAAACTGGCAAAGGAATGGAGGAAATAGGAACGAATGAGGAGAGAGGAGCTTCATCAAAAACAGGGTCGGGCTCGCCACTCTCAAAACCACTATCAAAAAGACGCTGAGTTAATTCATTAGTATCTTTTGGCACGGTGTCCTCGTCAGAATGAATCAAAACAGGCTCGGTGGACAAAGTTTGAGCAGGGGTATCCTCAATTTCATCACTATTAATGACTCGTCTCCTATCTCTTGGCCTGGCAATTAAAGAGGTATCTTCCTCTTCCTCATTCTCAGAACTTTCTCCTATAGCTTTCCTTTTTGGAAGCGAAGCTCGAGCTTTGTTCAAATCAAGTGCAGCATTAGCAGACATGCGAATGGTCATAACTACTTCAGCTGTCATTCCTCTAACACCAAATCCTGATCAAAAGAAGGATACATAATCAACATTGAGAAAAAGGTGCTTGGCATGTAAAAAACGTGTAAAAAGGGACATACCATGTGTTGTCACCTTCCAGCCATGTAAAGAAGAAATTGATTTCCAAGTTCTTTGATCTTTAGGAGCAATCTTCAAAATTGAATCGAACCAACCACGGAAGTTAGGAATAAGTTCCACATCTCCCATGGTTGCTACAAAAAAACCAAAAAGAGACGAAGTGAGAAAAAGAATCAGAATTCTCAAAAATAGGTGCGGTAAATAAAAGGAAACTTACGTGCAAAATTCCACTTCTCAGGGAAGGGAATATTTGTTTCACCAAGAAAGTCCACCGTACGTACAGCAATGTAACGGGTGTACCATCCACGATCCTTGTCATCTTCAGGGTTTACCAAAACCTTTTTGCTTCTTGCAGTTAAGGTAAAAAACCCATGGCGCATTAAATTGGGATGGTATAAATGAATAAGGTGAGAAAGGGTGAAGTCGACATTGGCTTTGGCAGATAAGTATCTCAGACAAGCCACTGCTCTCCACACTAGGGGACCGACTTGGGCCAAACAGATTTTAAAGAAACGACAAAAGTTAATAATGACTGGGTCAACCGGAGGATTAAAACCCAAAGTAAATGGGTAAGTATAAACGAAAGAATAACCATTTCTAAAGGAAGAAATTCTTTGATTTGGGGAAGGAATTGACATTCGTAGACTATTGCTCCAGTTACAATCCCTTCTGATGGTAGGGATTGTAAGCTCGGTTACTAATGAAGGATAAGTGTCAGCTTTTTCTAAATTTGCAATTTGCCTTTGAAGAGACGTTCTATCACTCCCAAAAGACAAATTACTGGGAAAAATTTCATCGACTAAAGGTTCTTGAGAAGAATCAAGGATTTCTTTACCTTTAGAAGAAGGGGTCTTCGGAATAGAACTCCCGATATTAGGAGAAGAAGAAGCAGGACCAGATAAACCATCACGAGCGGACCCTAGGCCCAAGCTCCGAAGCCTACCTCCTCTGCCTCTCATATGTCTTGTAGGGGCATTGGGGAAGTGATCAAGAATTGGAACTTTTCTAGGGTTAGGGTTTGGAGATGACATTGTTGAAGAAGGGTGTACTAAAAGGGAGAGAAAATACAAGTAAGTAAGAAATTGCTTGTTGAAGATCTATGAAGAAGAAGGTAAACGAAAAAGGGTTAAAAATGCTTATAATGACAACCGTCAAACTTAGAAGTGCAATGAAGGAAAGCTTATAATAAAGGCAACTATCATTTCGTGAATAGTGTAAATGAAGAAGTCTCGAAAAAAGGGGTAGAATTGCAGAATCAATCAGAAGGTGACACGTATGTAAAGCATTAAATGGAAGGGACAATTGAAGCGTCAGTATTTGTCATAATATTAATTACGGCAAAAATTTCCTTTTTATGAAAATCCACTTCCCAATTATTTACTTGATAAATAAATGGAAGTGGGGGGACTATCTGTATTGGGAAAAAACTGAATTTACATTGTAGGTGACGTAGCATGGCATGTGGACTGGTCAAACGGTCAAAACACAATAAATAGCCAAGAGGCACGGGTGACAACAGATAAGGGAAAAAGAAAGCAACATTGGTGCGGACCGTTACTAAAATAGGTACGAGTCTCGTACCTATCCAAGTCATCTAAAGACCGAAGAGCGGAAGAAGTTGAGGATACGAATCTGATGATGTAAAAGAGTTTAAATATAGCATTAAATATCAAATACGTTAGAATATTTGTTTTAAAAATAAATGATTGTGTAACGTTTCTTTTAATGTCATTTATTGCTCATAATTGCCTCATTAAGACAAAGGCATTACCTCTTCTCCTATAATTAGCTATAAAAGGAGAAGAACTCACCATCTGTAAGGAGACGAAATATTATTGGGATCTTACTGTAATACAAAACTATTTACTGCTTTACCATCATTCTCAAAAGTATTTTGTTTTCGTCTCCTGATTATCAGTAACCCGAATTTCTTTTTAGTCTTGACCAAAAACTCAGATTTTTGATTAAACAATATCATCAATGGCATGTTGTACGGTTAACACATGTCATCTATGTCCCAGCCAAATACTAAAAGTTGATCGAGCTAGATTAATGAATTCTCAGGTAAAAACCATTTTTAAAATAAAATAGTTTCTGAGAAAAACATTTAATCTCAAATCACACACACCCTTAATTCCAAATAAAAGTTGATAGTTTTGAGGCAAAACACATTATTAATGCCAATTATTTCACCTTTTCTACATTTCACTGTAAAGAAATTTCAGATTAATAAATTTCACAGTAAAACTGAATAAGAAAAGATTAATACTTTCTGGTTCTCGAGTTAAATTTGAATGTCAAGTATGTGCTCTATTTTTGTATTTAGAAATCATACAGATATATAACTATTACTCTACGAGTTTTAGAAAACACTCAGACGTACCTTCATAAACTAGTGTTTGATTGACGCTTACCCTCAAAAGTGGGATTTTTCGGCATAAATCTGGATTAATCATGACCCAAAGCAGATATAGGACTACATCAGGCGAAAAAAATCAAAAATATGAAAAATAAATTGGTGTTTGATCTAGATATCATCAGAACTTAAATGCTATAACTAATCAAAGTTCAAGTGATATATAACACGATGCTATATCATTTTTCTCGTAGCTTAAAATAAAAATTGAAATAGAAAAAAAAAAGTATTTGTAACTTAATTCTGAAATGGGCGCCATATCCTAATCCCGTCCTTTTATATATAGAACGAAGAAGCAACTTTACAACAACTTAAACTAACAATATTTCCCTCTACGACTTCTACAAGTTTAGCCTCTAATTCAATTTTCAGCCAATTTTCTCTTCTTTAGAGGTACATTTTTTACAAATGACAACGAAAAAGAAGATGATGAAATCTCCGGCGAAAGGCAACGCCGCCTCGGAGCCACTCTAACCGGCTCGGATATGTTCGAGCCGATTAAGTGAGGGAAGTTGAGCCGAGCCTTAGAGCCACGGATCTTATAAGCGGCTTGGTCATAAGCCAATGCTGCATCTTCGGGTGTCTCGTAAGTTCCTAGCCAAAGCCTGGCGCCTTTCCTATCAGGGTTTCTTATCTCCGCCGCAAATTTACCCCACGGCCTCCGCCTAACACCTCTGTACCGGTTCCAATCCTGAGGTGCGTGCACACCACGCGCCACCACATGGTTCTTCTTTGTTTCCTCCTTGTACTCCAAATTATCGACTCGTTGCCACGTGGTATTGACACTAGTTAACATATCGCCCCAGCTAATTTCTTCTGTTGGAGAGCTACCAAAACTCGAGTCCGGGCTATTAATAATTTCTGCATTACTAAAACATTGATCAAACGTGGAATATATCTGTGAAAAATCATTATCGTTTAGAAGATGGAATTTGATGTTTTCAAGGACGGAGAGATCAGAATCTGAGATGGTTGTTTGTTCGTACATTTCTTCTTCTTTTTTTGAGTTTTAAGGAATTTTTTTGTTTTGCTACAATGAAGAAGTTTAGAGGTCAGTACTGTGAATGATTGATAAGGTTTGCATTTGCATTTTATATAGAGCAACCACACTGTCCACTATTTTAATTATGTAGATAGAATAATATTATTTGTTTAATCGAACACATGGTCTTTTCCTTTAATTATAAGGAGCGTAACTTATAGGAATTTCTTGGAAGCTACAAGCCAATCACTCAGAGTAGTTATTTTGAACATGTGTTATAAGAAGTGCTCCATTATTTTTTTCGAGCAATAATTTGTTTTTCCTTTCTTTTTATGATTTATTATATTTTACTCTCGGAATGGACAACGCATCCTTTGTTTAGTATCATAAATTACGAACACCTATACACATTTGTTAGGAAATATTACTTGTTTAAGATTATTTTAAGAAATATTACTTGTTTAAAATTATTTTATTCTAACATCTTTCAGAAACTAAATTAGCTAAAACCAAAAAGCTTTCAGTTGGTAATATAATGCTTTTCCGATTCACAGTTGCTTAGAAAATGAATTCTTTTTCTCCAAACGATTGACATTTTTTTATTTAGTGGGATAATCAATAACCATGCATGTTCAATATGGTAACTTATTTAAGTAAGACTTGAAGATTTTGATTCGAAACAAATTATAGAAGTATTCTTATTCTTAGGGAAAAGTTGATTTAAAAAATTGAAAGCCAAAAGATTATGACATGTGATGATTTGAAATAAAAGAAATTTGTAAAGCTTTTATTTAAAGAGGAATAAATTGAACTCGGTCCCTGTTTTATATGTTAATTTCAATTTTAGACCCTATTGTTTAACCAGCACATATAGAAGTTCCATTTGTTGGAAATCAATTGTTAGAATCTAACGAGTTGATTTTTCCCCTTTTCTGTGCTTTACTGAAATAAAGAAAGGTAGAGTATCTTTCAAATAAATAAATATATGCGAAGTTTGAGAATACTAATTAAAAATTAACTAAAAAGTAGAAGAAAATGTTATACAGTGAATGAATATTGTCCCCAAAAAAAGAAAAAAATACAACCGTCCAAACGGATCAGAAGTCATAGTTACCAGTCATACATTCGTCTTAATTTTCTTTACTTAACCATAACGTGTATTTGGAGTCGTGCAAAAAAATTAAAGTCAATAAAAAGGAGATTGGTCAAAGTCATCAGTTGGTACACTATTTTATATATCCTCCGTACTTATAAATATACTTGTCTGCTGCTACCACATCATAGTCGAAGAGCAACAGTTCTAATAAATGTACTATTAAAATGAAGGCAGAATAGCCTTATAGACCAATGTACTTGGCCGATCCGTGTATTCTATAAAGTTTCATCTAGACACTTATAGTTGCTAAAATACATTATCTGATCCGTATATTCTATAAAGTTTCATCTAAACACTTATAGTTGCTAAAATACATTATCTTACACCTCTCTGACCCTGCGTATAATATCTACCTCAGATAAAATATGCCACATCATTTTTTTTTATTTTATTAAAGGCAAAATGACCACCATTTTCACCTTCTTCACCCTCCAACACCATTGTAATATTCAGTCACCTTCCCAGTTAAAACCTCACCATCGAACCACAAAAGAGGTACTAGCAAACATCAAAAGCTTGTTTTTTTCTTACCTCTACCTCTATAAACAAAGAATAAAAAGAAGGATTTGTGAATAAACACCACAAATTTTCGAGGGATTGAAAGTGGGAGAGGAAGCAATTGAAGTTGCAATCACTTCAAAATCTAATAATTTTCACAAACCAAGCAATTGATTTGGGTACCCACACGCTATTACAGATTAGATTCGGGCACCCCATATCTTTCTTCCTTCTTTATGCTCTTCGTATCCTTTGGTATTCTTCACCTGATTTGACTTGAACTGCTAGGGTTTCTCTTTTTTTGTATTTTTTTATTTTCTACTTAGAAGGGTGATGTGGAAGAAATAATTGTGGTGGACATTGTATTGGGAAAAAACTGAGTCTGAATATTGAAGATGACGTGTCATGACACGTGGACTGGTCAAAAGGTCAAAACGCAATAAACAGCCAAGAGGCACGGGAAACAACAGATAGGGGGGGAGAAAACAACATAGGTGTGGACCGTTACTCAAATAGGTACGAGTCTCGTACCTATTCGAGTCATTTAAAGACCGAAGATCGGAAGAAGTTGAATATACGAATCTGATGACGTAAAAGAGTCTAAATACAGCATTAAATATCAAATACGTTAGAAAATTTGAATTAAATAGAAATTATTGTGTAACATTTCTTTTAATGTCATTTATTGCTCATAATTGTCTCATTAAGACAAAGGCATTACATCTTCTCCTAGAATCAACTATAAAAGGAGAAGGACTCAACATCTGTAGACACACGAAATATTATTGAGATTACATTGAAATAAAAAACTACTTATTACTTTATTATTCTCAAAAGTCTTCTATTATTTTCGTCTCCAGATTATCAGTAACCCAAATTTCTCTTTATTTCTAGCTTTGACTAAAGACTCAGATTTTTGGTTAAACAGTCATCGGTGGTCTCCGTCGCTGGTGATGGCGAACTTTTCCAGTGTGTTCTTTGTCATTGATGATTCAGAAGTTTCAACACTAGCCAGCGATGATTGTTTGACAGACTCCGATGAAATTCTTATTCTTCTTGATGTTGTTGGTTGAAGTTCTTTTTGCGAACCATGAGCTCTTAGCTGATCTTGTCTATTGGTTCATCTTTTGTTGCTCTTTAATTATGATGAAAAGAAAAGCTATGACTACAGCAACAGGAAGAGAACCATGGGTTCTTCGTCTTTTGTGTTTTCTTTTTTTCTTTTTTCCCCCTCTTATTTTAGTCATTTTCTGTGGAATCCTTGTAATCACGCTCTTTTTGTGTGTGTACCAAGCATTTTATCCACCTCAGTCTTACCTATGCCACATATTCTAGGTCAACCGTCAGAGGGATGTAAGATAGTGTGTTTAGCAATGTAAGTATCTAAATGAAACTCTATGTAGTATAGGAACCGAGATGACACCGGAACAAATACAATGGTCTACTGAGCTATTCTGCCTAAAATGAATAAAGAAAAGAACAAACTAACCTCTATAGCCCCTCAAAATTTTAATAGCTCATGTTTTGTCCTACTTACAAAAAATGGCCCTTCGGCCTAAACGTATTGCATATAGTAGCCGAAAAGAATAAACATGACGACACAAGCGCCTGTAGCTCAGTGGATAGAGCGCTTGTTTCCTAAGCTGAAGGTCGTAGGTTTGACCCCTACCTAGCGCGCTAGAGCAACCCTTTTTTGCCTTTTTAAATGTACTTTTGGATCCGATAAGTATTAGCTAACAATTGAATGAAATATGTAATGTAGGTCATATACGAAATGTCTATTTTTGTATATTATAACAGTCTATTTTTGTATATTTTTGTATAATAACAGACTATTTTTGTATATTTTTTGCATAGTGATAGTCTATTTTGTATATTTTTTGTATAGTGACAGTCTATTTTGTATATTTTTTGTATAGTAACAATCTATTTTGTATAGTGACAGTCTATTTTGTATATTTTTTGTATAGTAACAGTCTATTTTGTATAGTGACAGTCTATTTTGTATATATTTTATATAGTGAGAGCTAATTGTATATAAATTGTATAGTGGCAGTCTATTTAGTATATTTTTATATATTGATAGTCTATTTTGTACATGTTTTGTATAATGACAGTCTATTTAGTATATTTTTTGTATAATGACATTTTATATTTATATATATTGTATAGTGACACTCTATTTGTATATAAATTGTATAGTGACAGTCTGTTTTGTATATTTTTTGTGTATTGACAGTCTGTTTTGTATAGTGACAATTTATTTTGTATAATTTTTGTATAGTAACAATCGATGTTTTATATATTTTGTAATATACCAATATTCAAATCTATTTTCGAAAGAAATATATAAATATCCATGTAAATATATACTAATGGTGGGCCTAAAATTATAATTCCCATCAAAATCAACTAATGACATACATGTGGAAATGGAAATTTATTTGGTGAAACCCAAAGGATTTTCCTAGCAAAGAAAGTTAGCCCAGAAAAAAATAAAGCAATAACAGAGAGCTTGGAATTTTTATTCAAAGAGTGGTTGCCCCTCTCTCTTTAGCCAATGATTTTCCTTTTCCACTTTTTAAACAAAACCAACGGCCCTTGAATTCCTGAAAATACGTACTACTATACTGTCATTTCTTCGGTATCAATCAACAACAGCCATATCTCTCTTTTTGTCTCTGTTTTTGTGATTTTAGTTCCTTTTTTTGGTACATAACAATTGAGGCAGTGATGATATTTTATCTGGATTCTAAGCTAATTGGATCGAGCATATAGATTATCCAACTCGTATCTTGGCCTGGCAAATCACTGGACGGCAAGCGATTCAAAGGTTTTTTCTTTGGATGCAATCGGTGATTTTGTAGCCATAGCGTGGTCGCCTCTCTTTTTCGCGATCTGTCTTTACAGATCTGAGCCTCAGTACTTTTGGGCTAGCCACTAGAATTATTTTTGGACTATAAAATGTATGTTGCAGTTTTTGGGCTACCGGGTGAAATATGTTTGGGCCGATGGGCTCTTAATGAAGTTTGCTCTAAAGAAAACGCCTGCTGATTTGGGCTACCTTTGGATCAAACCTTTTGGCATAATACTTAACGAATAATCTTCTACCTTTGAAACTTGGAAATTCTTTTTCTTTTTCAGGCTTTCTTTGATGTTGTGTACTGCAAGTTGTATAATAACACGCCAAACAAAGTAGGGTTTGGACAAAAAAAAAATAAGAATTCTAAAAAAAAGTAGCTTTTGAAGTTAAGTTGAAAAATTATATTTGGAATTTGAAATTGTATTCGACATGCATTTTACTAGAAAAAAATGATAAAGTTTAACAAGTGAAAACCAAATTTTCATGAAATTTTCAAATTTAAAAACTCATTTTCAATTTTTTTTGAAACTCATCTTCAAAAATTTAATTAAATGTATAACCACACATGATTTGAAAATATTTTCCAGAAAAAGGAGGGGAAATTATGTCCAAACGGCTCCTAAATTAAACATTAAAATCCAACTGCTATACTCAAAAATATAGGCGGGAAGAATGCAATCCCCTGACTAATAATTACATCTAAGACAAATCAATAATATTGATGGACTAATCGTTTTATCCTTCTTACTTTTTGGTCCTAGTCTAGGCCATAGAGTTCATCAACCTACCATCAAAGCCCTCACTGTTACTCATAGTATACCACATTATGAAGATTAACTTTTATACACCGACACTGTAAAAATAATTTACATATCAGAATCTTAACCTATTGTAGCAAGCAAACTACTTTGCTTTTAATGTTACTGATCTTGCTTTAGTTATTTAGATGACTAGATAGTGTAAATCAGCTGCTCTTAACTACATACTCTCAGGAAATTTTTATCCATCTACAGCAAAAAGATCCTCCACCTATGAATATGGCATTACCTGTATCCCATATGCAACTTTGGGAAAAATCATGAAAGCATATCGACTTATAAGAATGTAAAAGGAAATCAGCTCCACAAGTTTCAGCCGCATCATCCTATTTGAAGATCTTACCAACTCAAAGGCAAACAAGATGAAAAATAATGGAGTTCAGTACAAAATATATTTGAGTCTACAAGTTCCATTCACGGCAGGTTAAACTTTAAAGAGGTGAAACCATCCGCTAAAGCACAAAGCATCTATGGTCGGAATGCTATCAACAAAAAAACTGGCCATGCAGCCTCTTTAATTCATCCTAACATAGCCCTACTCCATCACCTTAACCAATAGGGTGTCGTCTCCTGCAAATTTTACAAGTAAAAAGATCAGCAGACGAGAGACAATTCTATAAAGATTTAAGTTATACACTAACAATATAAGAAATCTTTGTGGATTCTAACTACCTTACTTTCCAGGTTTACTAATTCTACTTTTAGTTACAGACACTCACCTGTAGTGTTATCTCTTAGGTGACCTTATAATGTAAAAAATACTTTTACACGGCCAGTGTATAGATGTTAAACTCATTCTACAATTTGAAAGTAAAGGCTTCCAGGGTCTCTAGCAGTCAACACGCATGAAACAATAGATCCAAATTTTTGGTTTGAAGCATCTTTACAATGGCATTGGAATTGACCTGAAGTGACCCAGCAGTCCCCCCGCCCCAAGACACTATACTCCATTGGTTGCTCTTATGGATTAGCAAATAATAGGACTTAATCACATGTTTTAATATGACATATCTCACACGTCAATATACAGACCATGACTAGCTGCTAAAGGACTATAAAGTTTAATCCCGGGAATATTAGACTACTACTACCTCTTCGGTCGACCTCGGTCCTCCTCATAATCCATCACTCCACCAGATTCAGAGTAGATCTCCTCATGCCCTCTGAAGTCAACATCGGCCTGCTTACAGTTTGTAGCTTCTGCCACAGAGTAAGTAAGACACATCGACAAAAATATCCCAGTGCTTAATTATAAAATGAGTCTTCAACATAACGAAGTGCTTAAATATGAAATGAGGGTTACTAAGACTCAAATGAGCGAACTACTAAGGCATTCTCTACCCAAAAGAATCACATCCCAGGTTGACCAAGCCCATCCTATGAAAGGCACGATCACCAATGGTCTGGTGCATTGTGGAAAGCCCATTTATGGTTTAGAATTAACAGAGCTCATCTTTTGAAACACAATACTTGACTCACCTTCAAAGAGAGTGACTTCTTCACTTCGTCAACCCTTTCCTCAACTTCCTTCCGGTGCTTCCTGTCAGATTCACTCATTGTATCTGCCCATTTGATTTTCTCTTGAATTGAGATAAGAAGATTGTCTGATGTAGTCAACCTATGTTTTTCATCAAAAAAAATGAAATGAATTAGCAAGTAGGTTGAAAAATTACAGTTAAATTTCACAGCTTTTTTTAATCATCATGGCTATGTCTCATAGTTTGCATGGAAAACATTCACAGTTCACAAGGCCCTCCTCATTGTAAGAGGCATACACCACACTGTACAGAAAAATGTCAAACACCTATAATCTTATCCCTCGCCTAACTACGGTGGTATACCTCAACTCCACAGACTCAATTTACATTTGATTTATGGCTTAAAAAGCTGAGTGGGACTGTACTCAGTAAGTCAGATTATCACATAATTTCAGCCGGCAGTTACTATTTACATTGCCAAAATTGTGTTGTTCATAGTTGCAAGAAGAACACACATGTATATATGCTTATCGAGAAAAAAACAAGTATATATAACCATTGTGTAAATTGACATGAATGAATTTGGCAGGATGCCTTCATTATTAGCTCAAATAAAATGTATGATCATCTTGACATGATGAATAACATTGACAAAATGATGTTTCCAAAATTGGGGTCCAAGATGGACTTGTTAATGGGTTGGTTCAAAGGATACTAACCTTAAAACCAGAACAGGTAAGGAATAATATGCTTCTATGTCAAAAATGGCTACTAATAATGGGTTAAAATCTAGTCTATATTCCTAAACTAGAGGACAGAGATCCATCACCTAGGAAAGTTTGTGTTGACCGCTCTTAGCACAACTTTGTGTCAAACATGACCTGAGGACATGTTAGACACAATTCATTCTTATCCAATTTCTTGACTACTAAATCATTCAACAGACACAAGGACTCCACAAGGACTCATCCAAACATAAATCTGAACTAAACAATTTTTTGGTAGCTAGACATGGAAATTTTGGTAGAAAATAGAACCCAACATGAGTTCCATCACCTAGGAAATTTTGGTAGAAAACTAGAGGACAGAGATCCATCACCTAGGAAAGTTTGTGTTGACAGCTCTTAGCACAACTTTGCGTCAAACATGACCTGCGCACATGTTAGACACAATTCATTCTTATCCAATTTCTTGACTACTAAATCATTCAACAGACACAAGGACTCCACAAGGACTCATCCAAACATAAATCTGAACTAAACAATTTTTTGGTAGCTAGACATGGAAATTTTGGTAGAAAATAGAACCCAACATGAATGCAACTAAGTTACAGAAAAAGCCAAAGAGGAGGCGCAAAATGATCCAATGAGATAATGACTTGTTGCATGCCTCCAAGTTCGCTCAAATTAAAGTACCCCAAAAACCTCATTCTACCTTGTTTTCTTTTGACATTTTCAACAACCACAACATTTCACTATTGGCTCTTCCCTTGAAAAGTCGAACACCTTTCTACTTTTCACCTTTTCAAAGCAAGGAGCAGAATTCCCAGAACCCCACAACATTTCCGCACTGGACAGCAGGGCCCAACCTTTTCCTCCTCCTGTTTGGGGCCAAGATCTTTGAGCTACTACACCAGCATATGCAATGCTGCCTGCCTTACCTTCTGCATTTCAAGCTCCATCAATAAGACAATGAACTGATCAAAGGCAAGACCCCCCAGCCAAAAACCTTCACTCTTTCTTCAAATCTCAGTCTTCATTAGGGCTTTTAGCCCTTGATCGATCGAGGGCATATCACTCCTAGTCCAGAAGGGAAGAGCTTGTTTGCGACAAGCAGTAGCTGGCAACGGTCTTTGACACATCTATTAGGTAAAGAGGCCTAAGGCTGGTCTCTTTCCTCTCATACCATGCCAGTTAAAAGTTCCTTGCCTTTTCCCTTCAACCGTGTATGAATTCCTAAATCCATTTACCTCGACCAGCATAAACTCTTTTTATGCCCTAGGAAAAAGCTAAAAGTTAGTCATTCATCAAGCCAGAGCAAGTTTCACAGCTACCGATTCTCGGCCGTGGGTCAAAGAAAACAAGAGCTTTTTGCGGGGAAACTTGCAAGTACAGTTTGGGGGGAGGGGGTGTTGACCTACCTTATGAGTATTCAGATTGTAACAGTTCCAATGAACAGTCACTCACTTTTGACATCTTCATGTTTAATCTTCCTTAATCAAATCTCAGTCTTCAAGCCTATCTTCCTGTTTTCATCTTCCTTAATCAAAACTCAGCCTTTAAGTTTTCTGCCCATCTTCCTTAATCAAATCTTACTTCAATAAAAAAACCGAACCTCCACTGGAAACTCATGTCTTCCTGGGACCCTGGTTGTCTATCCATATGAGGAAACACCTCCCCCCTAACTTACTATATAAGAGCTTTACCAGAAACACTGCAATCTACATATCCTATCCCATAGTCCTAAAAGATTTTCTTGTTTTTTACCAGCAGTGCTGAACTTCAAATAACAGCAACTAAATCTCTATATGCCATATGCTCATCAATAATGTAGGTCAACAAGAATGGCATCTCCATAACCAAATAGAAACAGGCTGCACTCGCTTTTCTTAAAAAGGGAAAAAGAAATGATGAAGAATAAAGAAGAACGATAAAAATAAGGTGACTGAACTCAACTTTTTCACTAACTGCTTCTCTGCCCTTCAATTATTAATTGAAGAGAATTCCTTCATCAAATGCTTATTCAATCTACTAATAGCATCTACTTGTTTATTTCTCATCCGGTGATAGATATACATAATTATCTTATTTAGGTACCCAGCATTGAATTTTTTTCAAAAATCAGAGCATTCTTTTTTGAACTCAGGTATCCTGCTTTGAGAAATTTAAAGACTTCAGCTTAATTTTTTTCTGATAAGTAAGAATTCTACTTGAAATTACATAGATATGTTTCCATTAAACACCAAGTTCTTATAAGTTAAACTGGAAAAATGGCAAGATCCCATAAGCAGGTGTAACTCAAATCACTCCTATAGCCTAGCTGACTGCTTTGTTTTAAGAAAGAAAGAAAACATCAGTCTTTACAAATTGCAGCTCAGTAAGTCATTATGAAGCACAGGAGATCAAGACATGGAGGAGAAATACAGAAAAAGAACTTCAACAACAACCCTTAAGACCAGCTATTTGTGGACAGAAGATGTTTGCTGTATAAATAGGACAACAGAATCTTGACAGGAAGGATCAATGCACAGCCAAAGCCCACAAAGAAATAACTAAATAATATACTCACACTCAGAAAATACGATAAGATACAATGGCATCGCAATTAGACCCATCTAGATAAAAGCATAAACATAACCCCTTTTGAAGGGAAAAAACATAAGCATACCAGTCAGTTAATGTTTGTAGCATATTCCCCAATTGACCAGGTCTGAGATCCCTCCCTGCAGCAAATTGTACCTATAGTTGTATGATGACAGTTAATTACCCTATTTCAGCCCATTGCAACCAAGAGTTGGCAAAACAGGAAAAGCATAGTACCAACCTCAAAGCATCTTTTCAACTGATCAAGCTTTCCTCTAACTATGCCCTATCCATGGATACAGAAAGATGGGAGTTAGTGAATTTTTTAACAAGAGCCTGAAACATTAAATCAATTATTAGCAGCAAAGCCCACCCCACCCCCCCCCACACACACACCCCACCAAATCGCCCCAAAAAAAAGGGAAAGAAGTGAAGAAGAGAAGGAATAGGAAAAACTAGGGCCAGAAATAACCTATGAGGCAACAGAAACCACATTAAAAGATTGAGTTGAACTTCTATCCAGAAGGCAAAAAACTACCACTTGAACATCAGCAGAAGCAAATTCCAACAATAAACTTTAGCCCAACACACTTTCAATAGAGGACGGTACAATGGTACCTCCATTAATAACACAATGATCCAGGGATGAGAGGTGATACTCACCACATACATGCACTCATTTATGAGAAAATCTTCAAGTTCACGCACATTTGTGACATCCAACTCCTGCATAAGTTGATCATATGGAAGCTCCTGGAAAGACGAAAGGAGTCATTATTGGCAGTGACTAACAACAAACGGTATCAGTGAAACAAAAGTCAAACAAATACTCAATATGAATATCAAAGGTTTTGATATATGAACAGGTTATAGTGAAGAAACACAAAAAAAGAATGTCAAAGACTCGAAAAAATAATGCATAAAATTTATTCTATTCCGCTATGAGAAATGTACTTGAGAGAAATGCTAATCATGCAAGTCGCAGGAGACATCTCATGAATAGTACGATATATAGCTGTTGACATTGAGCAAAGTAGGCATATAACAAAGTATCCCATTATTTACTTGAATGGCATTATTTGAGTCATGGCCAATGATGTACTTTATTATAGTGGGTTGAAGTAACACTCAAATGTTACACAGCAACAAAAAGAAGGAAGCAACAATGAACTCATTCAAACTCAGGGAGGCCTAAGCAAAACAACTTTAAGAATACTGATTCAATTCAACGTCAATGTCTTAAATTTACCAATAAATAGATTGTATCCATTATCCTGATCAGGTACCAAAAACAAAATTTCAAAAGCTCCAACAAACAAGCACCAGAAAGCTAAGACATTTCTCTCATTCATTACAAGCTTCATTTCTGAAATTTTAGCAATAACCAACTGAAGAAAGGATGTTAATAAGGATGCAGCAATTGCTCACTTTCGCCAAAGGATAAATTACAACGCCAAATGTTTATTACATTTCAATATACTGTACCTTGCTTGTCTCAGCTAGCGTAAGCACAGTAAGCTGCTTCAACTTGAGAACTTGGTCAGGCACCAACTGAGGAAGACGGCCAGCAATACCTATAGAACCACATACATGCTAAAACTGACAAATTTGAAATGCAGGTAATATAGAACTCCGGAGTACATCATCTTCCTCTTACAAGACAACCCTCTTCGGTAATATGTTCATTGGCAATTCACAAACGATATTTTCCCTAATTTGTATGTTTAGCACTTATTGCATATGAAATTCCATCCCTTTCACACTAGGATCAATAGAAGGAAATCACTGCTAAATGTGACACTTGTCACTCAAGAGAAGTATTAAGGTAAGTGACACGAGCACTGGCATAGTTAAGGATGTAACAGTGTTACTTACCCATGATAATGAAAAGAATTCACAGCAGTAGAAAGGGCAGCTAAGCCATGCCCTAATCAACTTTCTAGCCAGTAATATACTCAGTTTTGGAGATACAACATTGTAATAATGTGATGTTTAATAATTAGAAGAATCTTCAAGATATTATACAGATGGAAAAAATAGCATAGTCTTTTAGAGTCAAAAAATATCTCAAGCTGATAAGGTACAAGTTCCCCGTACTATAAAACTTAAGGCATTTAATCTGACAGCGGGCAGATGAAGAGTTACAAATAAAATGGCATAAAAGCAATAAAAAGAACTTTTCCTTATAAAAAACAGCATAAAAAGAACATTGTTGAAATCTCAAACATGAAAACCTCATCCAATCAGCTACTCACCGTCCCACCCCACCCAGTAAAAAAAGAAGTGAATCAGATGCAAAAATGTATGCTTACTTTTGTAATCACTCCACGTTCCATGAGCAAACAAACGGAGCAAATCAAGGTATATTGAATTTTCAGTTCCTTCAAGCTGCATACAGGTCCAACAAAAAAACAAATTAGCAGCAAATGTGAAAGGGATCCTAAAGTGTACATAAAGCAACAAGGCAACAGAGAGTTACCAACACAACTTGCCAATAGTATATCAAGGTGACTTATTCCCAGATTTATATCTAATTGACATAAAAGGAACTCTAAAGAGAATCACAACCTGGGATAATACCCATCTCAATATGCTTAGGGCCTAATGCTCTGAACTTGATGGGATTGGGAGGACAAATCCAAGTTGTTTCCTCAACAATCTACTGTATCCACTATGCTTCCTTAACCTCCACTAAAATTTGTTCAATTTCGTAGTATCTCGATTCTATTTACTTCCACTCTGCATTTCATGATTTTCATTCCTTTTGTCTCTGCTGGGGTTTGATTCCAATATTCACTTACTTGGGGTTCTGACACTACATGTTCTTTATTTTCTACTGACATAAAGAAAGCACACAGAAAACCAGCAAGTGATTCAATGTGACATGAAAACCCAGTAGCCAAATTATCAGAAAAAATGCCATCATATTCTAGATATTACCAAAGCAATAACATAACATAAACACAACACAATGTGTACTGTAAATACCACGAAACCTAGAAAAAAACACAGAAATACAAACAGTTCGACACAAAACCGACTAATCCAAATCAGAAAAATAAAATATAATCAAATCAAATCAATAGCAGAAAGAACAAGCAGGAACCTCAACAACGTTGGGAACAGAAAGAATCTCGGAGAAAGCGAAAAGTGAGGGATGCGAAGTGGCTTCACTAATAACGTTGTTAAGGGCAGAACCCTTGAGCGCTGATGTTTGTTTCACAAAGTAGTCGATGTGCTCCGCTTGCTTTTGTTCGATATCCATCTCTCAAGGGATTTGAAATTCTCCAGACAAATTAAAAAGTATTAATCACAAAAAATGTCAGGGATGATTAGGGTTCAATTACATTTATATAGAAGAAAAATATTAGGGTTTCCGAATATAGTTTATTTCTCGACTGAAATATTTGAGTCCTGGCAGAGGAAGGATCAAGGAATGAAGCTCTTTGTTGGTCTGGTAATCTGATTTTATATGATGCGCCCGTCGATGGTCGTTTTACTTAGGTGGGCTTTGGATATTTTTTTTGGAAATATTTTTCAATAAAACTGAAAATTCTGAAATTATTTTAAGACCACTTAAGTTCTATATTTTCTAAAGTTAATTGTGAAACCGTATTAGAAGTTTACACTAATAAGCATTTGGAATGACTAATAGATCAATACAGTAACGTAGAGAGATTAGTTAATATTGTGATATTGAGATAACAATTCATGCACACACATTTTATGCAAATTGATTTAGAGTACTGTTGGTTGGGATATACTATTGGCCATGCGTTTTAGATATAGTATTATGCTTTATTCTTTATGAAACAATTATTTATTTGATTTATTTAATTCAATAAATTATTATTTTAAATAGATCAGTTGTTACATGTATGTCTTTTAGTTATGTAGTAGACAATTTAGTGAATGGAGTCTTAGCTCATGCAAAGAAGATTAAATTATCGGTTCTCATAATTAATAAACTATGTTCACAATCAAAGATATTGTTGGGCAAAATATCTTGATGATTGTAGCACAAGATTAAAGTATAATTTATCTTGGTTATGGGAGTGGTTTTGCTCCAACTTCTTGTGCTAGTATACTTAGTGTATATTGAACAGACCAAATAGCGAAAGGATGTTTTTGTACTGAATATATATAAAACATCTTCTCTAATTCATTAAATGAGCTTATACTCCTAATCTTGATATAGTTATTATGATCAATGTGATTTGTTTATTATTTTATTTATCAAAAGGTACAACTCTATTCAGAATTAGTGTATGCCTAATAGATTGGACAATAACGGATAGCAATTGTAAAAAAATAATGAGGTGATAGAATCCGTGATTCGGTTTTGAGTTTGATGACACCCCTTTATGTAAGCTTATAAATTTTCATGTGAACCTGGCCGGTGAATTTTGTATCCGTCACATGAAATAGTTTAAGCGGAATTGTAACGGATTTAATTAGTTGATTAAATTAAATTATAAGTGATTTAATTTAATTAACTGGTATTTGTAATCTTAACATGAGGAGTTAAAATAAGCATTAATAAATTTTGAAATTCATATTGAGGAGTTCAATTGCAGCTTTTTAGTGGAATAAACAGCGATTAATTATAGTAAGATTTAATTCATCCGAATTTCGAATTAATACTATATTTTGTAGCCTCTTAATGTTTTTGTGGTCCCTGCTATACCTAGTAAAAACCTGGACAGACTTGGATAAAAAAGTGGCTTGGGTGAAAAGTTATCCTTTTGGAGTTAGAGTACGATTCTACTTGCACTAGCAGAATTCAACATGTTTTTTAGCCCTTTTTTTGCTTAATTGTGGGTCTACAAAAAGGAAGACTAGTTTCACCTAATAACTCACTCTTCAGAGTTATATTTGTAGGATATAAAACTAGTCTTGAAGATTTAATTGTAGGCAAAAAAGACTAGCCTTGAAGTAGGGGGTATTTGTAGGCATATAAATTTTATTAAAATTAAAGTCATAAAATAATTTGGACTATATTTGAATTCAAGATATATTGGTCCAAATAAATATTATGGGATAATATAATCGAATTAATTATATAATCTGATATATATGGATTAAATAAATAAGTCTTAATCCACTAGGCTAACCCATTTAATTGGGCTAAAGTGATGAGTTCACTTCATTAAGCCCAAGATGTCATCTTATTAGAGGCCCGATTTGGTGTCACGTGTCAAATGACGTGGCACGTCAAGTCAACCAGAAGAGCCAATGGGATCATGCCACGTGTCAAAATGACAAGGCATGCCAAGTCAAATTAAAAGGCCAATGAAATCTCGCCACGTGTGCAAGTGACATGTTCTAACCAATCAAATGCGGTCTTGTCCCACTTCAATATGATTAGTCAGAAATAGTTTGTTCTCACCACAACTCTTCCCTCCCACGACTATAAATATGGATCTTTATAACTCACAAAAAGGACTAGAAGTTATAACAAGAAGACACAAGGGAGCTCGTGGATCAAAGGTCACAATTCTTTGCAAACTGCAAGTGTTCAAGCATTCAAGCACTTCAACACAAATTTCAAGTATTCAAGATCAAGAACGAAGTCAAATCAAATACAAGGCGTTCAAGATCAAGTCTACTTGTTCGTGATAAAATTTGTGGAACAATCAAAGCGTTCACGATAGATAAATCAAATTCAAATTCAAGATCAAGCTCAAGCTCAAAAGGCCCTTGAATTTATATTGAGAAAGAAGAATCAGAGGAATCATGGAGATTATAACACTCAAACTATTTGAAATAAAAGACTGCGATTGTCGCAATATTTTTCGGCCTCGATTATTTTCTTGACGCAATTTTATTGTCTAAAAATTCTGGTACGCCCAGTGGGACAATCTCTACCTCTCATCTCAACTTTTCAATCACCAAAGTTCAAGAACATTGAAATGTCTTCAAATAAAACCAACTCCAGATCAACTTCCACGAAGGTTGCTAATTCCAGGTTTTATGTTGATGTTGAAAGCATTCTCGATGTTACCTTTGGAAGCTTTGGACCAATTATGAGGATCAAAGCAAGCTCTTTAGAATAACAAGCACTCCAAGTGTCGTCTGCATCAACCCTTATTTTTGGATCTTTATCCTCAAAAGGAGCAAGATCCTCTATGAACGTATCCGAAGGAGGAAGCGATATTGCTGAAAAGATTAAAAAAACTCTAGCTCTACTTGACCTCTCCGGATCCCAGAACTCTGTTGTGAAGGAAGATGATGATATTTCAAGTGATGGATCTTTCCCACTTACACCATATAGCATGAGCCATTCGAGAATTAATTTGTGTGACAATCCTTACAACTCCCCATCATCCACAACAATCATGTAAGGCATGGTGACAAACACTTCATATATGGAGGAGCAGTTGGCAAACTTGACGGAAGCAATCGCTGGCTTGACCAAGTGCATGCAAAATCAAGATGCTAGAATTGACAAGTTAACAGACAGGGTAGGAATCTTGATGGAAGAAGAATCCACCCATGCACTTGGTAAGCTCCTAGAGGTTCTAGAGAGTAATTCTCCTCCAAGACAAGTAGCATCCGCGAAGGCTATCCCTGTCTCATCTGAAGGGATGATTCCAATCGATAAACTAAAGAAATTCATTGAAGAAACTATTAAAAGCAAGTATGAAATTGCTACCAAGTCCTCTCTTACATACGCAAAGCCATATACTGCGAGGATTGATATGTTGAATATGCCTAGTGGCTATCAACCTCCAAAGTTTAAACAGTTTGATAGAAAAGGCAATCCAAAGCAACATGTGGCACACTTCATTGGGACATACAACAACGCTGGGAATTATGAAGATTACCTCGTCAAGCAGTTTGTCTGCTCGCTAAAAGGAAATGATTTTGATTGGTATACAGACTCGAGGGAGGATCTATTGATAGGTGGGATCACCTAGAGCAAGAGTTCCTCAATCGCTTTTATAGCACGAGGTCATTGTAAGCAGAGGCGGACCCAAAACTTGAAGATGACGGGGGCACTATTAATAGAGAACTTTACCAATAGTTCTTGGGTCCTGCCGGATGTCGCAAACTTTCGGTAATGACTGACATATATAAGTAAGTTAGGAGGTGAAGTTGGGTATGGATTTTGGGAAAAGGGAAGAGAGAAGTGATTTAGAGCTTTTAAGGTTGGGATTTAATCAAAACAAAAAACAGTTGAAAAAATAATTAAAAGAAAAAAAAAAGAGGTTTGGGGGGGTTGTGAATCCTAATCTAAAAACGGTAAGACATAAATAAATGAAAAATCTAGGCTACAGTTAATATTTAAGATAAAAAGGAAAATTATTTAAGGAAGTAAGATAGTCCAGATTCGAACCTTGGACATCCCACATGGAAACAGAGGTGAGTAGCACATTCGACTAGTGCCCCCAGCACGATTTTGTGCTTCAGGGTGCCTAATTAAATATAAACTCGTTTCTCAAGGTATATATACAGAATTTTCCCAAGATTTTCGGGGTCCTGTGACCCCCTACCATCCACGTAGGTCCGCCTCTAACTGTAAGCATAGTGGAACTTACAAATACTCGTCAACGGAAGGGCGAACTAGTTACCGACTTTATCAATTGTTGGAGGAATGCAAGCCTCAACTGCAAAGACAAGCTTAGTGAAGCTTCTAGCATTGAAATATGCATCCAAGGCATGCATTGGGGACTGCGCTATATCTTGCAAGGTATCGAGCCTAGCACATTTGAAGAACTTGCAACTCGTGCCCATGACATGGAATTGAGCATGGCCTCCGCTGGAAATAAAAGGTTGCCTATCTATGAGCCTCGCAAATGGAACGACAAGCAAGAAGTCAGGAAATGGAGCAAGTTTATACCCAAGTCTAAAAACAAAGAAGCTATGAGTGTCAACACATCCCATGCGAAGTTCACGACAAAGGCGAGCAAGAAGCAGAGTATGAAGTCCATTTCTTTCCAAGATAAGCCAAGTGGAAAGTTGACTCTAAAAGAAATGCAAGAGAAGGAGTACCCATTTATGGATTCTGATGTGCCTGTAATTTTTGAAGAGCTACTCGAGTTAAATCTCATTGAGCTTCCAGAAATAAAGCGGCCAAATGAAGTTGGGAAATGAATGACCCAAATTACTGCAAATACCATCTACTTGTGAGCCACCCTCTGGAGAAGTGGCTTGTCTTCAAGGACAAAGTTATGGACTTGACTCGTGAAAAGATGATCATGCTTGAAGATGAGAAAGCAAGCTTAAACCAAATTTCTATAACCTTTGTCTCATTCAATCCAGATGAATTATACAGTTTTAAAGAAAGTAAAGATGAAGAATTACTGGAGAATAACAAAGCGGAAGTAGACCACCATGATGATGATGATGAAGGTTGGACGTTGGTGACTCATCGTAGGCACCATAAAAGGAGCCTACGAAAAGAATCAATAGAACAACCAACAAGGAAAATGATGATGAAAAGACCAAGGAGATGGAATCCAGTTAAGCATTTGAAAAAAGCAAAAGTGGAGGTGCATCACCCTCAGATGCCACAACATCCAGTGACCTTGGAAGAGTCCTTGCCAAGTTGGTTCCGCGTGAAGATTTATCGTGATGGTATTGAGGCCTCTTGTTGCAATGTTGATAAAGGGGAAGAAAAGAGTGATGACCTACCGTTGGCACCATCTTCAGAAAAGCTCATCGAGTCTATTCCTCAAGAAGTTAATGCTTGCAAGAAAAAAGTTACATTCACAAATGGCACTCTTCTACCAGGAGACAGTACTCATAACCGCCGGTTGTACCTGGTTGGCTATATGCGTGATGAAAGGGTGAATCGAATTGTAGTTGATAAAGGATTCTCAGTCAATATCTTGCCAATTTGCATTGTGAAAGAACTTGGTACTCCCATGAACGAACTTTCAGAAAGTCATGTCATGATTCAAGGATTCAACTAAGGGGGCAAAGAGCCATAGGTGCGATCAGGTTAGGAATCACCATTGAAGATATGCAATCAAGTGTGTGGCTGCATGTGATTGATGCAAAGACTTCATACAACGTCTTGCTTGGAAAGCCTTGGATATATGAGAATAAAGTGGTTCCATCTACCTCTATCAATGTTTGAAGTACTATGAGGGAGGAATCAAGAAGAAGATAGTTGCTGATGACGAGCCATTCACCGAGGCTGAATCACACTTCACCGATGCAAAGTTTTACTTGAAGAACCACATTGTGAAGAAGCTAAAAGCTGATGATGTCATAAATGGCAAGAATGATGAGTCCACGACTAAGAGAGCTGCAGTGGTTGCCGACAAAACCAAAGATGTTGCTGAGGAGGTGCACCCTAGCTCAAATAAACCTCATAAAGGGAACATCGTGTCTCACAGCAAGAAAGTAACTCCTGCTCTCCACTATGTCACTAAAAAGAAGAAAGAGGAGGGTGAATCATCTAATCTCCAAACCAACATTCTAAGGGAATTAACTCTTCCGATCAAGCAAATTGAGGCAGTAAAGCTATCCTCAACGCTACTTGGAGGGTTTGTCGCCTAAAATCATTCTCAGAATGTGGTTCTCCCAATGAGCCGTCAAATTTAGGGAAGCTCCCATTAGAAGTTGATACAAGGCAACCACGTGAATGTTTGGAATACAAGAAACCTCCGCCAGTTTTCATCTCCATAAGAAGAAAAATCAATAATTATATCAGTGTAGAAGATGAATCTGTTGCTTCTAATAGACCTTCAGTCTTTGATCGACTTGGAAAGCCAATTGCGAGGACTTTCGTATTTGAGAGATTGGTTATATTAAAGAATGGGAACAAGTTTCATAGAAATTATCGAAATACAAGAACACCCATTTCGCCTAAAATTCAGAAGATCTCTAAGGATTTCCAAAGTCTGGTTCCTTCTAGAATGAGGCGACAGACGAAACTTGTGGTTTCGTGTGATGAGGTACTTAGGGTGAAGTCATACAATGTGGTATACACTAGGTAACATGACGAAGACGAAGAAAATGTAGGTAACATGACAAAGCGAGCATGGCGTTTTATCTCTAATGGAGGATGACGAGAAATTCGAGGATGTTTCACCGTGTTATCATATATCCTTCAATGATGGGTACCCTCAAGAAGATGAAGATACAAAGGATGCTCCGCCTGAACTTGAAGAAGGGGTAAAGCCAATAGTGGACACTTTGAAATAAGTAAACCTTCGCACTGATGAAGAAACGAAGCCCACGTATCTAAGTGCTTTACTAGCAACCGATGAAGAAACAACTTATATGGAGTTACTCAAGGAGTTTAAGGATGGCTTTACTTGGAGTTACAAAGAAATGCCTGGCTTGGACCCTAAAGTAGCAGTCCATCACCTTACAGTCAAGAATGATGATCGTCCTGTTAAGCAAGCTCAAAGGCGTTTTAGGCTAGACTTGGTTCCCTTGATTGAAAGTGAAGTTAACAAACTCATTGAAGCTGACTTTATTCGTGAAGTTAAATACCCAACATGGGTCTTAAGTATCATCCCTGTAAGGAAGAAGAATGGGCAGGTTCGGGTGTGAGTTGACTTTAGAGATCTCAACAATGCGTGTCCCAAAGATGAATTCCTGCTTCCTATTCCAGAGCTGATGATCGATGCTACTATTGGTTATGAGGCAATGTCTTTCATGGATGTTTTGTCGGGCTATAACCAAATATTTATGGCACCAAAATATGAAGAGCTTACCGCATTTCTCACCCCCAAAAGTATTTATTGTTACAAGGTAATGCCTTTTGGCTTGAAGAACGCTGGAGCTACTTACCAAAGGGCTATGCAGAATATCTTTGATGACCTTCTCCACAAGAATGTCGAATGCTATCTGGACGACTTGGTGGTAAAATCAAGAAAGAGGGGCGACCATTTGAAAGATTTGAGAATGGTGTTTGAATTGCTTTGGAGGTACCAACTAGGATGAATCCATTGAAATGCGCCTTTGGAGTTACTTCTGGAAAGCTTTTTGGTTTCATTGTCCAACATCGAGGGATCAATATTGATCAAGCCAAAGTGAATGCCATTTTGAAAATGCTTGGGCCTCGCGATATTCATGAATTGAAAAGTATGCAAGGAAAGCTAGCATACCTTAGGAAATTCATCTCAAACTTAGCTGGGAGGTGCCAACCATTCAGTCGCCTCATGAAGAAAGGTGTCCCTTTCAAGTGGGACCAAGCTTGCAGCAATGCCTTTAAAAGTATCAGAACCTACTTGATGAAGCCTCTAGTTTTAGCAGCCCTTATACCTGAAAAGCCGTTGATACTATATATTTCAACACGAGAAAGCTCTATTGAAGCGTTGTTGGCCCAAGAAAATAGTGAAGGGAAAGAAAACTCGATTTACTACTTGAGCATGATGATGAGTCCAAATGAGCTGAATTATTCGTCAATTGAAAAGTTGTGTTTGGCGTTAGTCTTCTCAATTCAAAAGTTAAAGCACTAGTTTCAAGCTCATGTTATTCGTCTTGTTTCTAAAGCAAATCCCATCAAGTCCGTGATGTCAAAACATGTTCTTAGTGATCGACTAACGAGATGGTACCTCCAATTTCAATATTTCTGCTACATCTCGTGTTTTTATACGTTAAAGTTTCATCTTCAATTAATCGACGTAGACTCGGGGATGAGATGTTCTTGAGATTATAAGCATTAGGCTATTTCAAATACGTGGTGAGTAAATTCGTGAAGGAAAGAATGTAAGCAAATAAAATAAAATGAGTTTCGTTAAAGGATGTCGATTTGGGATAAAATACAGACCGAGCGATAATACTCGATATTTATGGACTAGTACCATACAAGGTACCATATGACCGTGATAGTATGATGTATAAAGTGTATTAAAATAAGTAGAATTTTTAAGTAATTTGAGACAATTCCTAATTATGCAGGTAATTGGTTAATTACCGGGTAGTGAGATATTACCTAATTAATTAATTAATTAATTATTGGATAATATTAAAATTCCACCCCACCCCATGTGGCAGCAAGCCACTAAACCAAACAAATGACTCTTAGTCATTTTTGGTTAAGTGGCAAAATAATGTATTAAGTGCAAGACACTTCATTCCTATTCTTGAAAAAAAAGACTTAAAAAGTAGTGTGTTATATACAAACACTTCATTTCTCATATTTGGATACAAAGACTACAGAACGCTAGAAATTCTTTCTAGTTTTCAACAAGGCTTCTTGCAACCAAATAATTCCAGCAAGAATTATTAGAACCTTAGCTTCGTGATCCAAATAACGATACGTAAATGTAATATTATTCCATAAGTGATCCTACTCTTAGTAGTTAAGAATTTCTATGTTATTCATTCCGTTAAAGTGAGACAAAAGTGAATAGAACAGGATATGATAATTATGCTTAAAGGAGCACATAAGGAGGGTGAATGTGATTTGTGAATATTCTGTGGCTTTTATATAATGCAAGTTAATGTTTTTCCTTTATGCATTAACCACCGAGCTACGACCGGTCGGGCAGTTACACATCTACCACCGAGCTATGGCCGGTCGGGAAGTTATGTATTATTATTTACCACCAGTTAGGCAGTTATGCATTTACCACCGAGCTATGGCCGGTCGGGCAGTTACCACTGGTCACTTGGGCAGTTAACATCATAAAAATGAGGTAACTAGAACAATTATAGTGTAGTTTTATTTATATATACGAGATGGGATTTAATCTATATGTTACGACCCTTATTGGCAAGTCAGAAGTTATAAGTTGACTCTTATCTCTCCCCGAGATAGTATTTTATTATTATTACGTTTCATTGCTGCCTTACATACTCGGTACATTCTTCGTACTGATGCCCCTTTTTCTGGGGCACTATGTTTCATGCCACACAGGTGTAGGCAGGTGAGGTAAGGACCATCCACTGTAGGCTGCCTCCAGATATCAGCTTTTGGTTTGTGAGCTTCACAACTTCCTGGAGTATTGCCGACTCACGTTCTATACATGTTACTTTGTTTTATGAGGATGTCGGGGACCCTGTCCCGTCTTATATGTTATGGTCATATTTTCTTAGAGGTTTTTCAGACAATGTCATGTGTATAACTTTAGGTATGACATGTCAACGGCCATGTCCGCCCCTATGTATCTATATAAATCTTTTTGAATTAGATAAGTGAGTTAAGTTCTAATACTATTAATTAAATATATAAATGTGGCCTATCATGGCCCATGACGAGTCTTATAGAGAAAAAAAAGATAAGGTACGTGGCGCTCGGTTGAGTAGGCATCGGGTACCCATCGTTGCCCTCTGACTTGGGTCGTGACAGATTTGAGATTGTGTACGTTCCTCAAAAGGTTGTAAAAGGACAAACATTAGCAGACTTCTTGGCAGATCATCTGATATCTGATGATTGGGAACTAACTGATGAACTACTTGATGAAGATGCAATGGTCATTGAAGTACAACCTCCATGGAAGATATACTTTGACAGTGTTGCACATCGCGGAGGAGCCGGTGCTGGCATAGTATTGTCACTTCTCAAGGGGTGGTTCTGCCCTACTCCTTTACGTTGACATAACTCTGCTCCAACAATATTGCTGAATATCAAGCACTAATACTTGGGCTTGAAATGGCTGTCGGTATGAAATAGTTGCAATTGCAAGTCTTTGGTGACTCCCAATTAGTGATCAACCAGCTTTTAGGAAGCTACGAGGTCAAGAAACCTGAACTACGCCCTTATTATAATTATGCTAAAAAATTAATGGTATGGGTTGGTGATGTGACTATTCAACATGTACCTAGGAAAGAAAACAAGATGACTGATACTTTAGCTGCCCTAGCTTTATCGTTAACCCTGCCTGATCAAACGCAAATTACTATCTACCAAAAATGGGTATTACCGCCACCAAATGAGGGTGAAAGTGAAGATAATGAACTCGAACATATTGTCGCTATTTCTGAAGCTGAGAAGGAAGAATGGCGACAACCCATTATCGACTACTTGAGCTATGGGATGCTCCTAGAAAATCTGAAGAGAAAGACTAAAATCCGTCGTCTTGTGACTTCCTTTACTACAAAGATACTTTATATAGAAGATCATTTGAGGGAGTACTTTTGCGCTGTTTAGGAGAAGATGAGATACTCCAAGCTTTGCAAAAAACACATTCTGTGGTATGTGGATCACATCAGTCTGGACCAAAGCTCCACTTCCATATAAAAAGGATAGGCTATTATTGGCCAACGATGGTAAAAGATTGCTTGGACTATGCTCGAAGATGAAAGGCTTGCCAATTCCATGCAAATTTTATTTATCAGCTTCCTGAAGTGTCACATCCAACTGTTGCATCATGACCATTTGACTCTTGAGGGCTGGATGTTATTGGACCACTGCTAAAATCCTCTGGTGGGCACTTATACATCTTGGCTGCAACTGACTACTTCTCGAAGTGGGCTAAAGTTATTGCTCTTAAGGAAGTAAAGAAGGAAAATGTTGCAAGTTTCATCCAAGTAAGCATAATCTATCGCTTTGGCATTCCTCGTTACATAATAACGGATAATGGCAAGCTATTCGACAATAGGTTGGTGAACAAGATTTGTGATCTCTTTGGCTTCAAGCAATATAACTCTTCTATGTACAATGACGTCGCCAATGGTCTAGCCGAGGAATTCAACAAGACTCTATGCAACTTGTTAAAGAAAATCATCTCTAAATCCAACCGAGATTGGCATGACCGTATAGAAGAAGCTCTGTGGGTGTCACACCTCCTTTTTCCTACCCCCGGAAAGGAAGTATAAGAGAGTTTTTCCAATTTAAGTGAAAATCGAAATAGGATTATTTATTCATATTTCAGAGTCGCCACTTGGGATAAATTTATGGTGTCCCAAGTCACCGGTTCAAATCCCGAATCGAGGAAAAAATTGACTATGTATTACAGTCTGCGAACACAGAAATTCGGGTAGGGAATTCTGTTAACCCGGGAGAAGGTGTCAGGCATTTCCGAGTTCCGTGGTTCTAGCACGGTCACTCAACTGTTATAATTGGCCTATTATCTGATTTTAATACATGTTTTAGCATATGGTTCAATTTTAACTTTATAACCTCTTTTATTTAAATATTTTTAGGAAGATCCAACGTTACATAAAACGCGTCTTGAACCACGTCACATAAATGCACCCGCGGTCCACGACACATTTTATTTAACATTGTTGAGATTTGGATTTGGGTCACATAAATGCACACTCGAATTTAGGAAAATAACTTAAATTACGCGCCTAAAGCAACTACGCATTTTTAAATTTACGAGGGTCATGGAAATTTAACTAAATGGCACGCCTCAGATTCTAAGGATTTAAGATCAATTAAATGAGGTCCATGCATTTTGAGATTTTATTTGGCACGACGCACCTCAATTCCAATTTTTAAAGGGAATTCAAAACTAAGCTTTTGAAGGCCATAAACTATATCTTGCCTAATATGGCACGCCCCAAATATATTTGCCTAAATTTATTCGAAATGTTGAGGGCCATAAGCTAGTCGTGTTATCTACTATGACTCACCTCAACTATTAACAAAGAGACTAATTAATTAATTAAGGGAAAAAAACTTTAAAGAGATTATAACTACTTTAATCTAAAGTCTAAGCTTAATTTGCTTAATCAAGGAAAACGAGCACACGGAATCTGTTCCGTTTTTATTCCAAAGCTTGGCCTGGCTTGAAGCCCAATTGCCAATGGCCCATAACTTCACAAACATGAGCACCATTGGGCTCATAATGTCGTCCATATCGAGAACCAAAGTGTAGTAAAGGGGAGAGGGAGTTTGGTGCAAAGGGATTGATATTGATAGCCCAAATTGACGCTTTAACCTTAACAAATGATGGGGACACTGCAGTTTTTCATAAAATCTTTGAACCTGAACCAATTCTATGTTGAAATATAGTCTCAGGCCTTATGCAAATTAGGCATCATGTAACAACAAGGTTCAGAGGCCTAAATTCATGCAAAATTCCAGCTTCAAACCATCATTCTTAACAAAACTAACATGGCCCTAAACTTTATAAAGAAAACCAACTGCAAATAGTTGAACCAAATTCAAAGGTTCTCTAATCTGATTTCAAACTCAAATTCCATTTAAAATCCTTTTAAAATTCAAAGAGTCTATGCATGAATAGAGGCAACACTAAGTTATAAGCTTTCTGAAATCAATAAACCAAGTTTCAAGCTATACATAAGTGAATCTGAACACATGATGGATGGAAAAATAGACCTAGCTCAGATTCAACTGTCCCAAACATAAATGATTCAAACTAACAAGGATATAACCCATAGCCACACTCAAAACCAAACAACCTCACAATCAAGCTAATGAACCAAAGTCTTCAGTTAATACACATACCTAATATCTTTAGTTAATACACATACCTAACATCTAATATATTTCTGAATTGAATACATTCGAGACAAAACTCATATTTTATCTTAAGATGCACGTGTAGTATTGGTTACATGATTAGCTACACATAAGAAAACTTGGCTAGGAAAAAAGCATAAAATACAATGCAACAAACTTAAAGAAAAGAAATTGGTAGAGCCATGAAGAGGTAACAAAAGTCCCTTTCTTCAACTGGAATTACATATCTTCACACAATAGCCTAAAACAGACATCATTTCCATTCATGGCTCGAGAGAAATACCTGGGAACAAGAGGAAACAAGGAGGAGTGAGGATTCAGCAAACAACAACAGTAGATCAGTACCCAGATTCAATGAAACAGTAACCCAGAAAACCAAACAGCTTCAAACTAAGCCTTTAAATTCCCAGAATCAAACCATTTTTCAGCCAGGTGCAGGGATTTGAAATGCTTCAAAACTTTAGCTAATAGGGAGGATCAGCAAACCTAGACTAAGAAGGATTGAGCTATTTTCCACAGAGAAATGTGATGAATCTAAGTGTCAATTCAGAGTTTTCTCAACAAAAAAATTCCAACCGTTTCAGTTTAGCAGGATTTTTTCTCTTCCTTTTTTTTTGTTTTTTTGCTAGTGAAGTAAGGATGCCTTTATAGGTAAGGTATTAGGGCAGCAATGCTGAAAATAATTTTGCACTTTAAACCTTTTGAAATTTTGGTTTTAGCTTAGATACCCCTAGTGTAAAGATCAGAAATTCAGTTAAGTCCTAATGACAACTTCTAGGAAGCTTCCTATTTCAGTTATAGAGAGATTCTCTACTTACAATTCCCATATCACCCTTAAAACCCCTTGTTATTTACCCTTCAATTATTAACTTGAGTTAAGCTAGACCACAGTCCAAATAAACCAGTCTCTTAACTAGGTCAGTGGTGTCCATAGTTACTATGAGAGACTTGAATACTCAGAAATGATTAAACAAAACCATAGAAAAAGAACTAATCCAAAACTGGAGGGCAAACTCACACAATTCTGATTTTAGTCTTAAACTAACTTTAGCTAATCTAACTAAAATCGAACTTTACTAACTAAAGATAATCAGTCACAAACAACGAAAAACAAAAGAAACAAATAAAACTGAACCAAATGAAAACAGAAAGGAACTACAATGTATAAAATTAGTGGGAGAAAGGAGGGAGAAATACCAAACATGGTGGAATGCCTTGACGACATGAGGCATATCAATGAGAGTGAACAATTGGCTCGGAACTTGATGAACTCGTCAAACTCTGACATCCCCGGAATGAACTAAAATCAATGTCGATTGATTGTTCTTGTTAAGAACAATCAACCCGCATAGACTATAATTCAAAACGAAGCCAGCCCTTGAACAAAATCAGAAGAAGAGAGAGATTAGGGTTGAATTTTCTCAGATTTGGAACTAGGGAGGTCTTGTTGGGGTTTTCGGGAAATAGGCGTGTGGATAAGCTTTGGGATGGTCTGGGCTTTAACTGGTATGAGTTTGGGTGGGTTAAGGTTTGAAGGTCCAAACTTCGATCAAATATTCGACGAGTTCCACGATGATTCGAAGGCAACAAATGACAGATTCGTTAAGAGGGGAGGAAGAGGGTGCTACGATGTAAATCTGGTGTGGATTGTAGGTCAACCGCCGCCGCTGGCGATTTCCGGTAGGCGGCGGACTGTGGTGAGAGGAGGGTGTGATGAAGAAGATGATACTATGTTAATGTTCTAAGGTTTTCGGATAGTCTTATGTGATTAGGGTGAGGCTTTGCTGGCCGTTCGATGAAGAGCAATGAAAGGCTTAGATTGATTTGTCTTTAAGAAACTCAAAATGACGTAGTATTGGCCTGATACTACGTCGTTTGAATTGTTTAGGAGACTGAAAGGTTGGACCGGGTTGGGGCATGGTTTGGTCTAGTTTTGGACGGGTTTAAGGGTGCAATTGTTTGGGCTTGAGAGAATTAAAATAAAATAGCCCAAAATCCGATTCTTTTCTTTTCCCTTTCAAAATTCTTTTTAATCCCTTTTTCTTTTTAAAAACAAAAATAAAAATAAAGTAAAACCTAATTTAATTCCTAACCCAAATTATCCTACCAAATTAAATTAATTAACTCTAACAATTACCAAAACTAATTAAAGACTAAATTAAAATAAGACTAACAAAATTCAAAGCTAAAAATTAAACAATGCAAAATAAATTACTTTTTTGTGATTTTTTCCATTTTTGTAAAACAAATTAATTTACTAATTAATCAAGAAAAAAATGTAAAATTAAGTTCTAAATGCAAATGCAATGTATTTTTTTTATTTTTATAAAAATTAAACATGCACTGATAAATGCAAGCAATTAACGAAAAATGCTACAAAAAATCCGCGAAATTGCAAACAATGGGAAAATTTATTTTCTTGAATCTATGAGTGTAATTTATATAGGGGAAAAATCACGTGCTCACAGTGAGCATATAGGACAACTCACTGCACGCCAATAAAATCGACCCCTTATTCACTCATTTATGGAGTCGAAGCTATCTTGCCACTCGAGCGTCAAATAACTTCATTACGATTAGCTATTCAAGAAGGGATCAATGATGAAGAAAATGCTCGACTTCGATTAGCAGAGTTGGAGGCTCTTGATGAGAAGAGGTTGGAAGCTCCACAGAGTCTTGAATGTTATCAAGCTCGATTTTCTCGCGCCTTCAATAAAAGAGTTCGCCCGAGATCCTTTCAAGTAGGAGATCAAGTCATTGCCATATGAAGATCCATTATTACTTCCCTTAAACCTATAGGGAAGTTCACTTCAAAATGGGATGGGCCATATATAGTACAAGAAGCTTATTCAAGTGGGGCTTACAAGCTGGTTGATGCAGATGGCATGAGAATCGACCCTATCAATGGAACATTTTTTAATAAGTATTATCCTTGAAGTTGCAATGCTCCTTGACGCACGAGCCTAAACTGCATGTTCCAACATTCCTGGCCCGCAAGAGTATAAATTGTTTACGACCCAAACAAAAAGTCTGCTAGGTTGAAAACCTCGAAAGAGGCGGCCTAGGCAAAAGTTAGGACATAAAAAAAATCACCCATTCTGAACTACGGTATGACTTAATCCTCTTCACCGAGGTACGTAGGTAGCTTAGAGTTTCATTCTAAGTTCAACCGCATACGCTTAATAGATACATAGTGTCTCGGTCGTTATCCGAATGAAATACGATAGAATGTAATCCATTCGATCAGCACTTGAAAGTCGAGCTGATATACTATTCTTCGTTAAACTTTGGATCACATTTGATTTAAAGGGGGTAAGCCACTATGGTAAATTGGTGTCTTCAATAAAATTGTCACGACCCCAAACCACCTCGGCCGTGATGGAGCCTATCACATTACTAGGCAAGCCGATTCAACACTAATACATAAAGGTCTTTTGTAAATTTATTTCCAAATCAGTTATGAACACAAGTCTTTCATTTAATATAACAAAGTACGGGGAAGAAAACAACTACGCAAATACATCCACACTGCCCAATTCTGGTGTCACTAGTCATGAGCCACTAAGATACTGTCTACTCAATACAAGAAGAAAAAAACTGAAGTAAATAACACTAAGGATAGGAAGGAGAAAGATAGGATTGCGAACACCATGCAGCTACCTTGCTATCTCCAGAAATACTCAGAAGCTGCTGAAAGCTCTCTAGATCTGCACACAAAGTGTAGAGAGTAACGTGAGTACGCCAAAATTTCAATTTTGCCAATTTAAGCCTAAATCTACCATGGACCTTCAAAATATATTCTGATCACTCTACTAAGTCCCAAATCACCTAATGAAGTTATCCGAACCATAAAAATCCAATTCCGAGATCATTTACCCACAAGTCAATTTCTGGTTGACTTTTCCAACTAAATGGTCAACTTAAGAGACTAAGTGTTCATGTCCCTCCAAAACTACTCCAAACCCGAACCAACTAACACGATACGATAAAATGTAGTTGAACAACACATAAAGAAGCAGAAATGGGAAAAATGGGGGTGTAACTCATGAAACGACTGGTCGGGTCGTTACATCCTCCCTATCTTAAAACAATCATTCATCCTCGAACGAGTCAAGAAACATACCTGAAGCCTCAAACAGGTGAGGATATTTGCTCCGCATCTCCCGCTCGGTCTCCCAAGTAGCCTTCTCCACAGGCCGACCTCTCCGATGCACTTTCACTGAAGCTATATCCTTTGATCTCAACTTTTGAACCTGGCGCCCCAATATAGCCACTAGCTCTACATTATAATTCAAATCACCATCTAAATGAACCGTGCTGAAATCCAAAACACGAGACAGATTGCCAATATACTTCCGGAGCATAGAAATATGGAACACCGGATGCACACTCGACAAGCTAGGTGGCAAAGCTAGCTCATAAGCCACCTCCCCGATCCTCCGAAGTACCTCAAAAGGCCCAATGAATGGGGGACTCAGTTTACCCTTCTTCCCAAACCTCATAACACCCTTCATGGATGAAACCTTCAGTAAAACCTTCTCCCCAACCATGTAAGACACATCATGAACCTTCCTAATAGCATAACTCTTCTATCTCGATTGTGCTGTACGAAGCCGCTCCTGAATCACTTTCACCTTGTCCAAGGCATCCTGCACCAAGTCTGTACCCAAAATCCTAGCCTCGCCTGGCTCAAACTAACCAACTGGAGATCTACACCGTCTCCCATATAAAGCCTCATATGGAGCCATCTAAATACTCAACTGATACCTGTCGTTATATGCAAACTCTGCCAGTGATAGAAAATGGTCCCATGAACCCCCAAAATCAATAACACAAGCGCACAACATGTCCTCCAATATCTGAATAATGCGTTCGGACTGCCCATCCTTCTGAGGGTGAAAAGTTGTGCTCAACTCCACCTGAGTACCTAACTCTCGCTGCACAGCTCTCTAAAACTGCAAATTAAACTGAGTACCTCTGTCTGAAATGATAGAAACTGGAATGCCATGCAGGCGAACAATATCTCAGATGTAAATCTCTACTAACCGCTCTGAAGAATAGGTAGCACACACAGGAATGAAGTGCGTGGACTTGGTCAGCCAATCCACAATCACCCAAATAGCATCGAACTTCCTCAAAGTTCGTGGGAGCCCAACTACAAAGTCCATGGTGATTCGCTCCCACTTCCAGTCTGGAATATCTAACCGCTGAAGCAAGCCACCCGGTCTCTGATGCTCATATTTTACCTGCTGACAATTGAGACATCGAGATGCAATTCCCAAAATATCCTTCTTCATTCTCCTCCACCAGTAATGGTATCTAGAATCCTGATACATCTTCGCGGCACCCGGATGGATGGAATACTGCGAGCTGTGGGCCTCCTCCAGAATCAACTTCTGAAGCCCATCTACATTGGGCACACATATCGGGCCTTGCATCCTCAATACTCCATCATCACCAATAGTCACATCTCTGGCATCATCATGATGAACTCTATCCTTGAGGATAATAAAATGAGGATCATTATACTAGCGCTCTCTGATGCAATCAAACAAGGAAGACCAAGAAATCACACAAGCTAAGACCCGACTGGATTCCAAAATATCCAACCTCACGAACCGATTGGCCAAGGCCTGAACATCAATTGCAAGAGGTCTCTCCCCAATAGGAATATATGCCAAACTACCCATACTCACCACCTTCATACTCAAAGTATCGGCCACTACATTGGCCTTCCCTAGATGGTACAAGATAGTGATATCATAGTCCTTTAGCAGCTCCAACCATCTATGCTGCCTCAAATTGAGATCCTTCTGCTTGAACAAGTGTTGGAGGCTACGATGATCAGTAAACACCTCACAACACACCATGTAGATAATGCCTCCAAATCTTCAATGCGTGAACAATGGCGGCTAACTCTAGATCATGAACGGGGTAATTCTTCTCATGGGGCTTCAACTGACGAGAAGCATAAACAATCACTCTACCCCCATGCATCAACACACACACAATACATTCTCGAAGCATCACAATACATTGTATATGAACCTGAAGATGAAGGCAAAACTAATATTGGAGTTGTGGTCAAGGCAGTCTTGAGCTTCTGAAAGCTCACCTCAGACTCATCCGACCACCTGAATAAAGCACCCGTTTGAGTCAATTTGGTCAAGGGTGATGTAATAGATGAAAATCCCTGAACGAACTGACGGTAATAACTTGCCAAACCAAGAAAGCTGCGAATCTCTGTGGCTGAGGACGGTCTAGGGCCAACTCTAAACTGTCTCTATCTTCTTCGGATCAACTTGAATACCCTCGCTAGACACCACGTGCCCCAAGAAAGCCACTGAACTGAGCCAAAACTCACACTTGGAGAACTTTGCATAAAGCTTCTCCTCTCTCAACCGCTGCAATACCACTCTCAAATGCTTCGCGTGATCCTCCTGACTATGTGAGTACACCAGAATATCATAAATGAATACAATGACAAATGAGTCGAGATAAGGTCAAAACACGCTATTCATCAAATGCATGAATGTTGTTGGGGAATTGGTTAGCCCAAAAGACATCACAAGGAACTCATAATGACCATATTGGGTCTTGAAAGTTGTCTTAAGAATATCCGAGTCCCTGATCTTCAACTGGTGATATCCTGACCGGAGATCAATCTTGGAGAACACCCTCGCTTCTTGAAGCTGGTCAAATAAATCATCAATACGAGGCAAATGATACTTGTTCTTGATTGTAACTTTGTTCAACTGCTTGTAATCGATGCATATCCTCATCTTGCCATCCTTCTTCTTTACAAACAGAACAGGCGCACCCTAAGGCGACACACTAGGCCGAATAAACCCTTTATCAAGTAGTTCTTAAAGTTGGTCCTTCAACTCCTTCAACTCCGCCGATGCCATACGATATGGTGGAATAGAAATAGGTTGAGTGCCCGACACTAGATCAATACCAAAATCAATATCCATGTTCAGGGGCATATCCGGCAGGTCTGCAGAAAACACATCGGGAAAGTCCCTCACTACTGGAACAGAATCGATACTAGACATCTCTACACTAACATCCTTCACAAACGCTAAGTATGAAAGGCAACCTTTCCCAACCATCCGTTGGGTCTTCAAAAACGAAATCACCCTACTGGGGACAAAATTAGTTGAACCTCGTCACTCAATCCGTGGCACACCCAGCATAGCCAACATGACAGTCCAATATAGCCCGACACGGAGATAGCTAATCCATGCCTAATATCACATCAAAGTCCACCATACATAACAACAAAAGGTCTATTCGGGTCTTCCAACACCCAATAGTCACCACACACGATCGATATACGCGGTCCATAATAATAGTATCGCCCATCGAAGTAGATACACAAATAGACTAATCAAGATACTCACGGGGCATATCCAAATAACGAGCAAAATACGATGACACATATGAAAAGGTGGAACCAGGATCAAATAACATAGAGGCATCTCTATGGCAAACAGAGAAAATACATGTAATTATCGCATCTGATGCAATGAATCTGGTCTGGCTGGGAGGGCATAGAAACGGGCCTGACCACCGCCTAATCGGCCTCCCCCTCTAGGGCGACCCCTAGCTAACTGTCCCCTAACCTTAGATGCTTGGGCGGGTGGTAAAGTAACTGGAGCTGAAGTCGAGGGCTGACTCCTCTACTAAGATGGACCCTCAAAAAGACAAGGACACTGCCTCCTCATATGTCCAAACTATCCACACTCGTAACAACTTGTTAGTGCAGGGAACGGGGACTGAAGGGAACCCCTAGCACCGGAATGACCAGTAGAAGGACCTGGCATGGAAGAGCCCTGAACTGATGGAGCACGGGACGAACTCTGGGCTGGTAGGGAACTAAGTGATGAATGGCCCTGATGAGAACTATGAGAATTATGGCTCGATGATACCCCACAATGAACTGGGCGGGCTCACTAAGCATGCCTGATTGAGCGGCCTCTATCGTGCTGAAACTGACCTCTCGAAGTAACACCACCAAAACTACCAGATCCCCGAGGCCTCTTAGCCTCCCTCTCATCTCGCTCCTAGCGACGAACTAACTAAATCTTGCGGGCAATATCAACAACCTCCTCAAAAGTAGCACTTGATACCTTCTCTATGGTCATGAGAATCTGAAGATGATATGTGATGCCATCAACGAACCTCATGATCCTCTCTCTATCCGTAGGAACCAACCAAACAACATGACGAGCTAACTTCGAGAACCTTATCTCATACTACGTCACAGGCATATCGCCCTGACGCAATTGCTCGAACTGCCTGCAAGCTACTCCCTACAAGACTGTGGCACATACTTCTCTAAAAAGAGAGCGGAGAACTACTGTCAGGTAAGGGGCATTGCACCAATAGGCATACGCCTATCGTAAGCCTCCTACCGAGTGAAGGCAGCTCCACAAAACTAAAAAGTAGTAAATGCTACCCCGCTGGTCTCCAGAATACCCGCTGTACGAAGAATCATCTGACTCTTGTCCAAGAAACCCTAGGCATCCTCGCCCTCTGCACCATTGAAAGTCGAAGGCTGAAGTTTACCAAACCTCTCCAATCAACGATGCTCATCCTCAGGCATAACTGGTACTACAAAATCCTGAGCAGGTGCAACCAGCTGGGCTGGTGGTGCCTCTGGTGTCTGCAATCCCTGAACAACCTACTCGGGTGTGCGGGCAGTAGGAGTCTGAGTGCCTTTCCCGGCGTGAGAAGTGGCTGTTATAGTAGAAACTGCGACCTCCTGAGCAAGACTAGTGCACACGGTCAAGATTTGAGCCAAGATCTCCTGAAGACTCGGAATAACAATAGGCACAACGGGTGCCTGAGCTGGCCCCGTTAGAGCATCCCCTACTGGAATCTAATCACGAACTAGGGCGCCGGTGGATCTGTAGGTGTTGCCTTATTTGCTGTACGGTCTACATTCCTACCCCTGCCACGGCCTCGACCGCGACCTTGGTCTCTAGTGGCCCCAACTGGTGGTTGTCCATCCTGACTAGTAGCACGTATCCTCACCATTTGTGAGGGAATAGAATAACATAAGTTTAGTACTAGAATCAACAGATTTGCACGACAGGAATTTCAAGAATGTGAAGTTTTCCTAAAGGTTATGCAGCCTCTCGGAGATAAGTATAGACGTTTCCGTACCGATCCGCAAAACTCTAATAAATCGGCTCATAACCCGTGAGACCTATATAACCTAGGCTCTGATACCAACTTGTCACGACCCCAAACCACCCCGGTCGTGATGGCGCCTATCACAGTAATAGGCAAGCCGATTCAACACTAATACATAAAGGTCTTTTGTAAATTTATTTCCAAATCAGTTATGAACACAAGTCTTTCATTTAATATAACAAAGTACGTGGATGAAAACAAATACACAAATACATCCACACTGCCCGATTCTGGTGTCACTAGTCATGAGCCACTAAGATACTGTCCAGTACTGTCTACTCAATATAAAAAGAAGAAAAACTGAAGTAAATAACACTAAGGATAGGAAGGAGAAAGGCAGGGCTAAAAATGCCATGTAGCTACCTTGCTATCTCTGAAAATACTCAGAAGTTGTTGAAAGCTCTCATTCTGATGCTCTGGCACCTGGATGTGCACATAAGGTGCAGGGAGTAACGTGAGTACGCCAAAATTCCAATTTCGCCAATTCAAGCCTAAATCTAGCACTGACCTCCAAAATACATTCCGATCATGCTCCTAAGTCCCAAATCACCTAATGAAGCTATAAGAACCATAAAACCCCAATTCCGAGATCATTTACCCACAAGTCAACTTCCGATTGTCTTTTCCAACTAAATGGTCAACTTAAGAGACTAAGTGTCTCATATCCCTCCAAAACTACTCCAAACCCAAACCAACCAATACAATACGATAAAATGTAGCTGAACAACACATAAAGAAGCAAAAATAGGGAAAATAAGGTTGTAACTCATGAAACGACCGGCCGGGTCGTTACAAAAATGGTTATAGTCTTTTAGGAGGCTACAAAGTATTTGCATTGAAGTTTGGGAATTTGCTATATTTTCATGTTCGTGTAACTTTGAAGCTTGTTGGTCTTCATATCCACTTACTGCCCTAAAAAAGGGGAAGATAAGAGAGGTGTCAAAAAGGGAACATAAGTATAAGAAGAAAGATTGATTGGCACAACGTTTCAAATTCAGTGAGACTTGTACCCAAGATATTTGTGAGAATGGAGCTCCTGAATTTCGATTGATAGCAATAAAAACGTCTTGCAATCCCGAATCTTCCATACCAAAACATAAAAGTTTCGATGAAGTCGCGCCAATTCAGAATTGTCGGTATATCAAAATCTGATGTTGATTTTGAAATACTATCTGAAACTATCCGTAAGATATTAAATCATACATCTTGAACATGTTTTAGATTTTGAAGTCTTGTTTTCAAAAAATTAAACAGTTCATAATTTCAACGTTCCTACATCAAGATGTAAAAGTTTTGGTGAAGTCGCGCAATCTTCAATTTGTTGGAATTTTATGTTGATTTCGAAATATTATTTGAAACTATTCTTAAGGTATTAAATCTTGTAATTTGGATATGCCTTAGATCTTGAAGTCTAGTTTCCAAAAAAATCAAGTGGTTCATGATTTTCACATTTCTATACCAAGATACAATTTTTTTGGTGAAGTTGCACAAATCTAAAACTATCAATGTGTCAGAATCTAAAGTTAATTCCAAAATATTATCTGGGATGACTATGAAGGTTCTTGATTCTGAAATTCGGATATGCCTTGGATATTGAAGTCTAGTTTTCGAAAATCAAGCGGTTCATGATTTCGACGTTTCTACAGCAAGATACAATTTTTTTTGGTGCAGCTACGCAAATGTGAAAATATCAACGTGCTGGAATTTAAAGTCAGTTTCAATATAATATCTGGTACGATTCTAAGAATGTTTGATTTCAAATTTTGGATATGTCTTAGATTTTGAAGTCTAGTTTTCAAGATATCAAACGGTTTGTAATTTCAATATTTCTACACCAAGATACAATTTTTTTGATGAGATTGCACAAATCTAAATTGATAGTGTGGTGCAATATAAAGTTGGTTTCAAAATATTGCCTGGGCCGATTTTGAAGGTGCTTGATTGCAGATATTGGATATGTGTTAGATTTTAAAGCTTAATTCCTATGAAATCAAAGGGCTCATATTTTTGACGTTCTCACATTGAGATATATACTTTCTACCGCAAAGCTACAAAGGTGATGAACAATATTATCTTCAAAAAAAAATAAGGATGTATCTTCAAATATAGAGAACCTCGAGGCATGAATGACAACGATGTTTAAAAGAAAGCCAAATTCAATTACGTAGACGCCAATGCATCGTGCTAAGCAAGCAACTAGTGATAATGCCAAATTGTATTACGTAGACGTCAATGCACCGTGCTAAGCAAGAAACTATTGATAGTGATCCCCAAAAAAAGGTGGGGGGTAACATCAATTAAAACGCGCAATATAAAGTAAAACAGATGGAGTTTTCATTTCCAAGAATAGTCGCTAGTTAACCAAAATCAAGAGAAAAAAACAAAAAACAAGAGGCAAATAAAATACTCTATATAGTCTAGTCTAAACACAACTTAAAATTGACCGAGTCTTTAAGGGTGGCCTCTAAGTGTTGTTTCTTCGTCCCCACGTCGGCCAAGTCATCAGCAGTTGCCAAGGAAACATGAGAACATCTACGGTACTCCTCTTCACCAGATAAGACTCTATATCCAATCTCTTCAACCTCTTTCTTAGCTGCATCTCGGAGAGCTCTTAACTATTTCACCTTCTCCTTGGCCTCTTTGAGAGATTTACTGGTGAATGTATAGTTACTCGTCCTTCTCCCCTTTTTCAGTCAAGACAAGATCAAGATGTTCCTTGGCTTTTAAAAATGGCGTTGATTTTTCAACTTCCACAACCTTGTCAGAAAGAGTTGATCGTGCCTGGTCATATGAAGTAACAAGCTTAAAAAAAACGTTAATAGGTATTTTAAAGGGGAAATATCCATACCCTTTCCATCCATCTCCTCAAGAATCACTTGGATCTCGAATTGAAGAGGAAGCATTGTCTGTAGTAAGGTTGGAGAGTTTGGCATGAATTTTAGGCCAGGCATTCAAGATGAAATCCTTGCGAAGAGTCAAGCCAACATTTCTTCCGTCAAAGATAGACATCGCTAGTGCTAATCGTTGGTAAAAATTAGGTCTCGACTTTGCTCCAAGATTAGGAATGAAAGTCTCCTCTAGGTCCGACTTAGATATTGGAAGTGATTTCCTCGAGTCCGAAAATGCTACAGATTAATTACTACCCTGTGGTTTACTTTGGTGTGACGCTATCAAAATATGATCACTACTTGGTTGCATGAAAAAAAGATAGACGGTTAGTGAAGTTACCTCTATATTATAAGACAATATGAAAGTTTAAGCATTACCTCTTTAATGACCGTCAAAGTCCTTGAAGCACTGCCAATACTGTTAGTAATCTCAACTACACCCAAATTAGTGTCTCCTAGTTTGTTTGAATATGGATTCACTCGCTTGAAGTTTTGATCGCCATGACTACTATCACTCTCATTTTGGAATGGGCATTTGTTGAAGGTAGGGACAACGGTGCCTAATGGAAAGGAACCCTCATTGACTTGATGAGCTTAAGAAGGTCCTTTCTTTTTTTGAGCTTCTTTATATGAAGGTCCCTTGATGTAGCATGGTGCAACCACTTTGGATTTCAAAGTAGGAGGCTTGTACTCCTTTTTATTCTCTCGAGGCATGATCTCTAAAGGCGCAGCAGTGATTGACCCATCAAAAGTCACCAAAGATGCTAAATGATCTTCAAGAAATCTCCCATGCACTCTTGTCCACTAGGATTTGTACTCTGACGAAAATAGCTTTTTTGCCATAGATATAGCTGGGGGAAAGGTCGCCCTCGCATTGGTGGAATTATGTGACCCACAAATTTGCCAAAATCTGAGTCCTTCTTCTAGTGAGACGTTATGAAGGTTATTTTCCAAAATACCAGGACTAGTCTGATAAAATCCAAATTGACGGCTAAATCGATATGGACTATATGGTTCAAGAATGAAAGAGTTCCTATACCTCAAAGGGAGATAATTAAAACGGATACTCATAAAGTGATTTATTTCGGTTCAGATGCTTTATCATTGTCCTCAAAATAGTAAGGTTTGGACCCCTCCGTCGTGGTAGAAGTCCAAGATGCATTATCCACTTGATAAATGCGTTTTCTTGCATTTGTATCATCCCAATACCTTGCAGCGCCTTCTCCGGAATACGCCACCAATAGTGGAACATATGTTCCTTTTGGAATCCCATAGTGCGTCTTGAAGTAGTGAGCAAGCCAACCGTATACATAATGAATAGGAAAAGTGATTTTGATATGCTCGAGCTGCGAGGACTTAGAGATCTTGTTCAAACCATAGTAGATATTCGCCAGAACTGGGATTGCAAGGCTGAATTTCCATCCATATTCCATCATGCTCACCGTTTTAAAGGTCTCGGGTCGAATAAAATCGCCATCTTGAGAGGGAAATACGAGTGCGCACAACCAACAAGATAAGAATGTCGCCAGATACGTGCCTTCTCTCTTTTCATGTCAAACCTCAAGATCAGCAAACATCGTCTCATCCGTGCCACACCATGCAACTACTTCTAGTATAGCTCCCGCGGGATTGTGCGTTGACTTCAAATGGGTAGATTTTTTCTCCCTCCTTGCTGGAGCAGGTTTATATCTCAAGTCTCTCGTACCAATATTCAATCCACTTGTTAAACAAGACCTTTGGATCATGACTCTCCCCTTCTTGAAGATGGTTAAAGGCAGTAAATAGGTATCCACAAGCTCGAGGAGTAAATCTTTCATTCTTCTCATTAACACCTGTGAGTTCGATAGCTTCTGGCACAACTTCTTCGTAAGGAGAACCTCCAATTGGTAAATCGCCAATGGCGTGTAAATCCTAAAGAGATATTGATAGTTCTCTGACTGATGTAAGTAAGGTATTTGTTGTGGGAACCAAGCTTCAAGAAACACTTGCAAGATGTTTGAGTTTCGATCATATGTAAATAAAGAAGCATAGACAACATCATAAATTCTTGTTCTCTCCAAAGCCCATTGACTTCTGAAAAGTATGTCTTCAGCCCATTCCCCTAGAATATGATAATATTCACCGTCAATTCTCAAAGTATCTCTCCAACGTATCTCCCTTTGAATCATACGCCATCCTAGGCAAGGAAAGGTACTCGCGATATTGAGTTTTCTTTGGTAAGAAGTCTGAAGGGACCACATTTTAGTTGGCTTTTGGTTGTGCTCTGAAGGCCAATCTACCATATGGAGGGAATTCTGTAGAGGTGGCCACAAATTTGCATATCGACCAACTAGTGGAGGGTAAGTCTTCAATTATGAGATACTTGCACTTGGAGGATAGAGATGTGTAGTCTCTGAAGTGAACTATCTCTTCAAAACTGCATAAACGGAAAAAAAGATTAGTAAATATTAAGTCAACGACAATTGACAAAAGGAGGAGAAGATCCTAGTCCTTTGTGCTTTAGGCAAATTTCTATAGGCGATTAAGAATATTCCTTCTATATGATGTCATGGGTTTAATCTTCTATATGTTGATATGGATTTATTCGTCTATATGGTGATGTGAATTTGCGCGTCTATATGGTGATGTGAATTTGTCTGTCTATATGGTGATGTGAATTTGTCTGTCTACATAGTGATGTGGATTTGTCTGTCTGTATGGTGTTGTGAATTTATCTATCTGTATATTGATGTGGATTTATCCGCCTATATGGTGATGTGGATTGTCCGTCTATATGGTGATGAATATTTGTTCGTCTATATGTTGATATGGATTTATCCGTCTATATGGCAATGTGAATTTGTCCGTCTATGTGTTGCGAGGGATTTATCCTTTTATATGTTGTCATGAATTTGATCATCTATATGTCATCATGGATTTATCCTTCTTGTTTGGCCTACAAAAAGGATAAAAGAGTAAAAATAAATTAAAAAAAGGCACAAGAAAATGAAGAAGAAATTACCTTTAATTCTTCCAAACGCCAAAAGGCAGAGCAACTTGAAAACCCCGTAAGGTTAATGTTCAACAAAGGAAGGGTGTGCGCCTATTTATAAACTATGGACAACGGTTAATTGAGGATGTCGCTACGATGTGGAATAATTTTTAAAAGTTGTATCCTAAAAGAATTTGACTAGCAAAGTATCCAAGTTTAAATAGGAAAAGGAGATCTTCTCACATTAGTTAACTGAAGGAGACAAGAATTTAAATGCAAGAAGAAAACAATATGGTACTCACGGTCTTCTATTCCTAAGGGATATTGGAATATGTAATCTCACCTTTTGGCTACGTGGGATTTTTCCTTTAATAGATATATATTATGAGAGTTACAATTCATAATGCTGGAGTGAAGCAAATCAAATACGATATCAAATGAAGTATTAAAGTTTGGCCTGCAAGCATTATTTTGTTTCCCTATATTACAACATGTAAAGATGCTGTTAGAAGTAAGTTTCAAGAGGTAATATAACAAAAGTAAACTTTCTCCAATACATCAAGACTAGTCTTAGAAAATGTACGTACCTATATCTCGACAAGTCTTGAAGTAGGGGGTATTTGTAAGCATATAAATTTTATTAAAATTAAATCCACAAAATAATTTGGACTATATTTTAATTCGAGATATATTGGTCCAAACAAATATTATAGGCTAATATAATTGAATTAATTATATAATCCAATATATATGGATTAAATAAATAAGTCTTAATCCCTTGGGCTAGCACATTTCATTGGGCTAAAGAGATGAGCCCACTTTATTAAGCCAAAGATGTCATTTTCTTAGAGGCCCAATTTGGTGCCACGTGTTAAATGACGTGGAGCGCCACGTCAAACAGAAGAGCCAATGAGATGATGCCACGAGTCAAAATGACAAGGCATGCCAAGTCAAATTAAAAGGCCAATAAAATCTCGCCATGCGTGCAAGTGACATGTTCTGACCAATCAAATGTGGCCTTGTCATGCTTCAATCTAATTGGTCGAAAATAGTTTGTTCTCATCACAACTTTGTCACGACCCTAAAACTGAACCGGTCGTGATGGCGCCTATCGCGAAACTAGGCCAACCGACACAAACGCAAAACCAACCAGAAAATCATAAGAAGTCATTTAAAACCATTAATTAACTAAAATCCCATAATATAAGTTTAAACAAGCGGTGCGGAAATATAACACAAGCCCGACATCGGGGTGTCACCAGTCATGAGCAACTACAAACTCGTCTAGGAACAAGAAAGGACAACATAGTCCAAAAATAAAATACTATGACAAACTGAATAAGATAGGAGGGAGAAGCACAGGGATGCGAACACCAAGCAGCTACCTAGTCAACTCCGGAGACCTGCTGGAAGACTGATCAGCACTCGCTATCACGTCCCGACACTCCTGAATCTGCACGTAAGGTGCAGGGAGTAATGTGAGTACGCCAACTCAGTAAGTAATAAAAGTAAAAGCAGCTGAGCAGTAAGAAAACAAGTAATTTCACGCAGTGTTTTAAAAGGCGGAGGCATGAGGGGCGAGGCGAAAGTCATGAGACACGGGGCGTAAGTCCCATGGATCTTCAATTTTATAATTTGATAATTTATAAAATAATCTTAAAAATATTTTTATATGTGAAAATTACATTAAAAGTATGTACATAAAATAAAAAGCATAGGGAAATTATTATAATTATTTTATAACTGAACTAACAAACAAAAAATAAATACTAACTAAGCCACATCCTGACAATAAGGTTGTAAGTGACGCCTAATAAACCAAACAATATAAGGACCAACTAAAATTATCATGGCTATAATCTGAATACCTCATGTGCAACAGTAACACAAATAAATGCCAACTCTGAAGATACAAAGACCACTTAACACTTCCTTTACTCTGCTATTAAACATTAAATAATAATTTGGTGTAAACAAAATAATTTGGTTAGAGATACACAAGTATCATAATTAAGAGTTCAAGCGGTACTCTATCTTGCAAAAAAAAATACAAATGCACAAAAGTTATACTATATCAATTCTGTTCCAATATATCAAGCACCTCCCTAAACTCCTAGCAAGACTTCATCACCAGTGTTTAGTCATAGATACAGTTGCTCTATCAATCGCTATCAAAAACGAGGGTCTCATCAATTTCCACATCTTCCAGTCCTTCATCATCCTCGACTTTCACTGATTTTTTTGTAGATCAAAAGAGAAGGAAAAGGTAAAAGTGTTAGTATTTTGACATAACAGATGATAGCATACAACTTTATAAAAATAGTAGTAGAATACTATAACTTACCTGATGATTTCTGTTTTTTTGTTAGAGGGACCTGATTCACTTGTATCTCTTAAACTCCCAACATCAATGAATGATTCATGTGTAAGATCATTCTCATATGGTGTAAGCGGCACTGTGCTAGCAACATCAATATCAAATAAATTCTCTTCATCAAGCCAAGAAGAATCTTCTGGAGGATCTTCCTTTTCAGTAATCCATTCATCGTCAGAATCAACTTCATCTACTAGAACTGGATCAAACTTTTGCAATTTTCTTTTTATGCTCCTTTCTCTCAGTCTAGTATTGTACCTCACATAAACGAGAGCATTTAATGTATGATGCTCAAGTCTATTTCTCTTCTTGATATGAATCTAGCAAAAATCAGAAAACTTACATTAAGTTAAGCTATCATAAACAAACTAACAATAAGAAAATATATGTAAAAGTATAAACGCTTACCGACTCAAAGGTACTCCAATTTCTTTCACAACCCGAGGAGCTGCAAGTGAGACTCAAGACACGAATTGCAAATTTAGTCAACTCTGGAGTTTTCCCGCCAAAGCGTATCCACCAATCCGTAGGAGATCTCACTTTCCTAGAATCCACAGCTATCTGACATCCAAAATCCCCTCTCAATTGGTCATATGAATCTAACTGAACATCCACTTTAAATCTCTCTTCATAATCCAACATTCTTTCCATACATTGGTACAAACTTTGTTTGACTTCAAAGTTAATACAATCTTTCCTCAAATCGCAATTGCGGATTCAAATAGTACCCTACAACATGAAGTGGATGACATAGTTGGCGAGTCCATCTATCATCAATTGTTTTCCAAATGGGAGCATATTTGTTTTCAGTATATCCACAATTCAAGGCTATTTTTTCCTTAGCCCTATGTATCATATCATACAAATATCCCATGCATGGTTTTTCCTCTGAATCTACTTCCCTCAAAACACTCACTAAAAGGGCAACACTTTTCACACAATAAGCAATATATGGCCAAAAATTTTGATCAAACAAAACGATGGCTCTCGTTTTCACCCCCTCGTGTTTCTTATCCCAAGCAGATTTATTCCAAGCTTCAGAAGAAAATATAGGTCTAAGAGCTTGTTTTTACTTTTTAATGCTTTGAAGTGTGAGATATGTTGTAGCAAAATGAGTAATAGCAGGACAAAGAAGTTCATGATTATTTATAAATGATTTCATTAAATCTAACACCCATGTATGTCCATAAATAAATCTCACAACTTCTTTTGCTTTTATAAGTGTGTCTTGATGCATTTTCAATTTTCCTATATCTTCTAATAACAGGTCAATGCAATGCGCTGCACATGGAGTCCAATAAATATGAGGCCTAGTTTCCATTATTCTTTTTCCAGCATTAATAAAATTAGAACCATTATCAGTTATTATCTGCACAACACTCTTCTCTCCAACTTCATCTATGGTCTTATTTAAATGCGACGCAAGCATTTCACCACTTTTTATAGAGTCCGATGCATCAATAGATCTCAAAAAAAGTACCTGTGGGACTATTAATTAGAAAGTTGATAAAATATCTACTTTTTCCATCCGTCCAACTATCGAATATAATTGAACAACCATATTACTTTCAAGATTTCTTATGTTCATATAACATCTTGTTAATATTTGTAACTTCATCTTTTAGTATCCAAGTTCTTAGCTCATGCATTGAAAGAGGTACAAAACCCGGACCATAATTTGCAACTCCTTCAAACATTGACAAATAGTACGGATCATTTGCAACATTAAATGGTATACCACTTGAGAAAGAAAACCTACCAATTCGCTGACAAACTTCTTTTCTTTCCTCTTTTTTTCCATTTGGAGTTTAAAGTAGCTTGTCTTGCTTGAGCACTAACAAAATCATCCAGCAGACCTCTAGCCTTTGGAGGCAAATTGCTCATAGTTGGAGAAGAACCTGATTCACCATCCATGTTACCACTTCCAGTTGCAACAACTCGCATTTCTTCCGAAGTAGCCTTTCTCATGATTTTTACATTTTGAAGCTTTAGTAATGCCTTCTTGCATTCTTCAGCTACTTCATCCGGTACCTTCGGACAAGGCTCTATCCCTTTATGAGTGTCTGCTAAATGTTTCTTCAATTTGTTAATTGTGCCGCTAATATGTTGAGTACAGAATTTGCATCGAAAGTATTTCTCATCCGGGGTCATGATTGAATATTTCCATGCAACATCTGTTTTCCTTGCATTTTTAGAGCCCTCTTCATCAATTGTAACGTTTTAGCTTACCTACAAGAAAAGTGAGATAAGAACATTTAAATTAGTAGAAAAAATCTACATACAGCACAACATTATTGAACTTCAAATTTCATAAAATTCCTTTACCAAGGGAGAACATTTTTTGTTTCCAAATTTTGCGTTTTTTTATCTCGTTATTTAAATTTTGTACAATAGATAAATCTGAATACTTTTAGTTCTTTAAAAATTACTGATTCGAGATCAAGTTGGTACAGAAAGCTGAAGCAAACATGACAATGCCCACAAATTATGGCAAATAACATTGAATAGGCTTAAGTGTACTGTTGGATTAAGTATTTCAAACATTCAAATAAAGTAAAGTTTTTACAGTAAAGCACCGTTGGATTAAGAATTCCAAACGAGCAAATAAAGTATTGTTGGATTAAAATACAAAAAGAATATTAAATCTCAACCAGTAAAATTTTTTTACTGTAGGAGGCTAGGAGCACATACAATTGGAAGAACCACATATGAATTTATGAAATACCGATTATACAATTACTATAGAACAAGAAAATCAGATTCAATGATGGATAATCTCTACTTAAACTATTTGGAAAGGAAGTGTAGATGGGCATAAAGCAGAAAGAAACAATAAAAATAAAAAAAGTAATAAGAAAGATTAAGTTATACCTTTGGAGTTGTGGACTTAATGTGAAACAGAGAAGTTAACACCGTAGAGTTTTTATTTGCTTATGGTAAGTCTTGTGTGGGTAAAAGTGAAAGGGTTGAAAAAAATATTGGGAATTGTATAAATTGTTCCTAATTTGGCTAAGTTCCATAGGGCATAAGTCCCAGAAGAAAGCGTGCATTTCGCCTAGGCTTGCGCCCCAGTATATAGTGTGTACGTCCAAAAGAACTTCGCCTTTTTCTATCGCCCTTGTGCGTTTTCAGTGCGCCCCGTCCCGGGACTCGCCCTGTACTCGCCCCAATAACGCCTTTGAAAACACTGATTTCACGTCATAGCACTACAGCAAAACAATATATGTCTAGAACAATACAGTAAATCAATAATCTCGTAATAACAACTCAGTTTAGTAAAACCTTTTTAAAATCTCTTTCAATAGTTTTAAACGAGTGAAGAAAATAGTGAGTAAAAGGACAGAAACATAAATAGCCCCTCGGGCAAAACATGTACCACAACCGCCCCTCGGGCAAAATATCAACAAAATTAGTCCCTCGGGCTACCTCACAATCACTCGTAGTCAGCCCCTCGGGCAACAAAATGAAACAACATCAGCCCCTCGGGCAATATCACATCTCTCACACTGGGTACCCACGCTCACTGGGGGTGTTGAGACTCCGGAGGGGATCCTATAGCCCAAGCGCTATCACAAGCCATCTCGTGGCATAACAAATCAGGCCCTCGGCCTCTCATATATCACAAATCAGCCCGATCCCATAATATCCTCACAACACAGGCCCTCGACCTCACTCAGTCATAAACCTCTCAAGCCGCTCGGGCAATAGTAAAACATGATGTTCAGCCCAAAATATCATTTAAAATATCAAAGCAGAGCAAATACAGTTGAGTTATGAAAATAGTAGAATACAACATGAATGAGTACATATATTGAGTCAAAACAGTTAGGAATAGTAGTAAAAAGCCCCTAAGGGTCAAAAGCAGTTGGCACGAGGCCCAAATATGGCATTCAACCCAAGACATGGTAATACTTTCCAAAACACAATGATATCAAAGAGTTTCCAATCAAATACGTGACTTAACAGTCGTATAGGACGGACCAAGTCACAATCCCCAATGGTGCACGACCCTACGCTCTTCATCTAGCATGTGTGTCATCTCAAAATAGCACAACGATGTGAAATCTAGGGTTTCATACCCTCAGGACAATATTTACAATCATTACTTACCTTAATCCGGTCCAAACTCTAGCCCCTGATGCCTTTGCCTCTTGAATCGTCCTCCAAATCTAACCAAAATCAGTATCATACCATTAATACGCACTAAAGAAACAAAGCCCAAGCTAAAATAATCAAATTAACTAAAAAATCCCGATATTGGTCAAACTCATAATGACCATATCGTGCCCTCCTTCTTCTTCACAAATAGAACAGGCGCACCCCAAGGTGACACACTAGGCCGAATAAACCCCTTATCGAGGAGTTCCTGAAGTTGCTCCTTCAACTCTGCTGGTGCCATACGATACGGTAGAATAGAAATGGGCTGAGTGTCCGGCACCAGATCAATACCAAAATCAATATCCTTGTCCGGTGGCATGCCCGACAGTTCTGCAGGAAACACATCCGGAAAGTCCCTCACTACTAAGACCGAATCAATGGTAGGAGCCTCTGCATTGACATCCCTTACAAAAGCTAAGTATGAAAAATAAACTTTCCCAACCATCCGTTGGGCCTTCAAAAATGAGATCACCCTACTGGGAACAAAATCAAGTCGAACCTCGCCACTCAATCCGTGGCACACCCAGCATAGCCAACGTTACTGTCTTAGCATGACAGTCCAGAATAGCACGCAGAGATAGCCAATCCATGCCTAATATCACATCAAAGTCCACCATACAAAGCAATAGAAGGTTTACTCGGGTCTCCAAACCCCCAATAGTCACCATACACGACCGATTTACGTGGTCCATAATAATAATATCACCCACCGGAGTAGATACACAAAGAGATAAAAGAAGAGACTTATGGGGCGTATTCAAATAACGAGCAAAATATTATGACACATATGAAAAAGTGGAACCGGGATCAAATAACACAGAGGCATCTCTATGGCAAACAGAGACAATACATGTAATCATAACATCTGAAGCAATAGCATCGGGTCTAGCTGGGAGTGCATAGAAACGGGCATGACCACCACCTGATTGACCTCCCCCTCTGGGGCGACCCTTAGCTAACTGTCCTCCACCCCTAGCTTGCTAAGTGGGTGGTGAAGTAACTGGTGCTGAAGTCGATGGCTGACTCTCTGCTGAGATGAACCCCCAAGACGACGAGGACATTGCCTCCATATGTGACCCAACTCTCCATACTCATAATAACCCCCCGGTGTTGGAGACGGGGACTAAAGGGAACCCCTAGCACCGGAATGACTAGCAGAAGAACCTAGCATAGAAGAGCCCTGAACTGATGGAGCAGGGGACGGACTCTGGGATGGAAGGGCCCTGAGTGATGAATGGCCCTGATGAGAATTGTGAGAACTATGGCTCGATGATGCCCCACGATAACCTAGGGGAGCTGACTGAGCATGCCTGAATGGGCGGCCTATGCCGTGCTGAAACTGACCCTCATGAGGAGTACCACTGAATCCACCCTAACCACGAGGCCTCTTAGCCTCCCTCTCAATCCTCTCCTGACCACGAACCATCTCAATCTGTCGAGCTATGTTAACAACCTAATCAAAGTTAGTATCAGACACTCTCTCTCTAGTCATAAGCAACCAAAGTTGAAAATCGAGGCCATCTATAAACCTCATGATCCTCTCTCGATCTGTGGAAACCAACCAGACCGCATGATGAGCTAACTTAGAGAACTACATCTCATACTGTGTAATAGATCTGTCGCTTTGATGAAGCTACTCGAACTACCAGTGCAGCTCCTCTCGACGAGACTCAGGTATAAACTTCTCCAAAAAGAGAACGGAGAACTGCTGCTAAGAAAGGGGCGCTGTTCCAACTGGCCTATACCTCTCGTAAGCCTCCCATCAACTAAGTGCAGCCCCGTAGAACTGGAAAGTAGTAAATGAGACCCCACTTGTCTCCAGAATACTTGCGGTCCGAAGCATCCTCTGACACTTATCCAAGAAACCCTAGGTATACTCGCCCTCTGCATCACTGAAAGTCGGAGGCTGAAGTCTACCAAACCTCTCCAACCTGCGTTGCTCGTCTTCTGGCATAACAGGAGCTACATAATCCTGAGCAGCTGCAACCGGCTGGGCTGGAGGTGCCCTCGGTGTCTAAAGTCCCTGCACGACCTGCTCATGTGTGCGAGCGGTAGGAGTCTGAGTGCCTCCCCCGACCTGAGAAGTAGGTGCGGCTGTAGTAACTGAGACCGCCTAATCTAGGCCAGTACACACTGATATAATCTAGGCTAGGGCCTCGTGAAGGCCTGGAATCAAAATGGGCACAGCTGGTGCAGCTGGAGCGTCCACAACTGGGACCTGATCATGAACTGGGGCGGCTGGTGGATTTGCAGGTGCCGCCCTAGCTGTTGTGCGGGCTACACCCTTGCCCCTACTATGGCCTCGACCGCATCCTCGACCTCTAGTGGCCTCAGCTGGTGGTACTGGTGGTCGTCCGTCCTGGCCGGTAGCACGTGTCCTCACCATCTATGAGAGAATAGAATAATAGAAGTCTAGTACTAGAATCAACAGATTCGCACGATAGGAATTCAAGAATATGAAGTTTTTCCTAAAGGTTCTGCATCCTCCCGAGGATAAGTACAGACGTCTCCGTACCGATCCGCGAGACTCTACTAAACCTGCTCATGATTCGTGAGACCTATGTAACCTAGGCTCTAATACCAACTTATCACGACCCTAAAACTGACTCGGTCGTAATGGCGCCTATCGTGAAACTAGGCCAGCCGACACAAACCCAAAACCAACTAGAAAATCATAAGAAGTCATTTAACACCATTAATTAACTAAAATCCCATAATATAAGTTTAAACAAGCAGTGCGGAAATATAACACAAGCCCGACATCGGGGGTGTCACTAGTCATGAGCAACTACAAACTCGTCTAGGAACAAGAAAGGAAAACATAGTCTGAAAATAAAATATTAAGACAAACTGAATAAGATAGGAGGGAGAAACACAAGGCTGCGAACGCCAAGCAACTACCTAGCCAACTCCGGAGACCTGCTAGAAAACTGATCAGCACTCACTGTCGCGTCCTGAGACTCCTGGATCTGCACGCAAGGTGCAGGAAGTAATGTGAGTACGCCAACTTAGTAAGTAATAAAAGTAAAAGCAGTTGAGCAGTAAGAGAACAGGTAATTTCACATCATAACACTACAACAAAATAGTATATGTCCAGAACAATACAGTAAATGAATAAACTCATAAAAACAACCCAGTTCAGTAAAACCTTTTTAAAACATCTTTCAATAGTTTCAAACGAATGATGAAAATAGTGAGTAAAATGATAGAAACGTAAACAGCCCATCGGGTAAAACATGTACAACAACCGCCCCTCGAGCAAAATATCAACAGAACCAGCCCCTCGGGCTACCTCACAATCACTCGTAATCAGCCCATACGACAACAACATGAAACAACATCAGCCCATCAGGCAATATCACATCTCTCACACTAGGTACCCATGCTCACTGGGGGTGTTCAGACAACGGAGGGGCACCTACAGCCCAAGCGCTATCACAAGCCATCTCGTGGCATAACAAATCAGGCCCTCGGCCTCTCATATATCACAAATCAGTACAACATGCTATGGCGCGCAGCCCAATCCCATAATATCCTCACAACACAAGCCTTCGGTCTCACTTAGTCAGAAACCTCTCAAGCCGCTCGGGCAATAGTAAAACATGATGCTCAGCCCCTAATATCATTTAAAATATCAAAGCGGAGTAAATACAACTGAGTTATAAAAACAATAGAATACAACATGAATGAGTAAATATATTGAGTCAAAACAGTGAGAAATAGTAGTAAAAATCCCCTAAAGGTCCAAAGTAGTTAGCACGAGGCCCAAATATGGCATTCAGCCCAAAACATAGTAATACTTTCCAAAACACAATGATATCAAATAGTTTTTAATCAAATACGTGACTTAACAATTGTACAGGACGGACCAAGTCACAATCTCCAAAGGTGCACGACCCCACGCTCGTCATCTAGCGTGTGTGTCACCTCAAAGTAGCACAACGATATGAAATCCAGGATTTCATAGCCTCATGACAACATTTACAATCATTACTTACCTCAATCCGGTCCAAACTCTAACTCGCGATGCTTTTGCCTCTTGAATCGGCCTCCAAATCGAATCAAAATCAGTATCATACCATTAATACGCACTAAAGGAACAAAGCCCAAGAAAAAATAATCAAATTAACTCAAAAATCTTGAAATTGGCCAAACCCGACCCCTGGGCCCACGTCTCAAAATCCGATAAAAATCACATCAATAGAATCCTTATCCACCCACGAGTCTATACATACCAAGAACATCAAAATCGGACCTCAAATGGCCCCTCAAATTCCCAATCAAAGCTCTCCAATTACAAGCCCTAATTCCCCAATTTTAGGCTTTAAATCCCACAAATTTCACGTTTAATTAGTTAGAAATTACCACAGAATCGAGTATTGAGTTCAAAAACCTTACCTCCAAGTGTTTCCTTTTGATTCCCTCTTCAATCCCTCTCAAAAAGCTTCCAAGCCGTTCAAAAATTGTGATAAATGGGCTAAAAATCGTGAAGATGAGTTTTTATACATTCTGCCCAGGTGCTCCCTTCATCGCGATCGTGGAAACTGCTTTGCGATCGCGAAGCACAAAAATTTACTGCCCTCATTTAACCTTATGGTATCGTGTAAACCTCCATGCGATCACTGAGTACTGCCTTTGCTAACTCACATGATCGCGGCCTCTCCCACGCGATCACATAGAACAACATCTCCACTCCTCACCAACTCCTTCTCTCCTACGCGAACGCGACCCTAGCCACGCGTTCGCGAATCACAACTTCACAGCTAATCGCGCTCGCATCCTGACTCTGCGATCGCGCAGAACAAATATCACCTCTGCCCACCCAAGCCTATGCGATCACGAACATTTCTACGAGATCGCGAAGAACAAATCGTCTGCAACAGAATACCAACAGAACTGCTAACTCCTCAAGTCCAAAATGTCCCGTTGAGCACCCGAAACACACGCGAGGCTCTTGGGACCTCAATCAAACATGCCAACACATCCCATAACATCATTCAAACTTGTTCCAACCTTCGGAACGCTCGAAACAACATCAAAACATCAAATCACCCTCGGATTCAAGCCTAAGAATTCTAGAACTTCTGAATTCCGCAAACGATCAAAAAGTCTATCAAACCACACCCGAATGACCTGAAATTTTTCACACAAGTCAAAAATGACACAGCAGACCTACTTCAATTTTCGAAATTCCATTCCGACCCTGATATCAAAATTTCCACTACCGACCGGAAAATGCCAAATTTCTAATTTTGCCAATTCAAGCCTAAATCTACCACGGACCTCCAAAATACATTCTGATCACGCTCCTAAGTTCCAAATCACCTAACGAAGCTATCTGAACCATCAGAATTCACATCTGAGACCTTTTTCATATAAGTCAAAATCCGATTGACTTTTTCAACTTAAGCTTACTCAAAAGAGACTAAGTGTCTCGTTCCTCTCCAAAACCACTCTGAACCCGAAGCAACCAAATCGATACCACACAATACAACTGAACAACACATAAAGAATCAAAAGTGGGAGAAACGAAGTGGTAACTCATGAAACAACCGGTCGGGTCATTACAAACTCTTCCCTCCTACAACTATAAATATTGGTTTTTATAACTCAGAAAAATGACCAGAAGTTATAACAAGAAGACACGAGGGAGCTCGTGGAACAAAGGACACAATTCTCTCAAACTACAAGTGTTCAAGCATTCAAGCACTTCAACACAAATTTCAAGTATTCAAGATCAAGAATGAAGTCAAATCAAATACAAGGCGTTCAAGATCAAGGCTACTTGTTCGTGATAAAATTCGTGGTAACAATCAAAGTGTTCACGGAGGATAAATCAAATTCAAATTCAAGATCAAGCTCAAAGGCCTTTGAATTTATATTGGGAAAGAAGAATCAGAGGAATCATAGAGATTATAACACTCAAACTATTTGAAATAAAATACTATGATTGTTGCAATATTTTTCGGTCTCGATTATTTTCTTAACGCAATTTTATTATCTACAATATTATTTGCCTACATAAAAAATTTCATACAAGGTCTTACAAGGAGCATAGCAGAAGACGGCAACCCTGAATTCTTGCTCTGTGGAGGACCTGTGCAACGTTTTTGAGAGGTTAGTGTTCTAATCTCTGTAATTATATCACTGTCTAGTTTACATGTTTGTGATATTTGGATTATATGCTTGCTTCCGTTGCGCATGTTCTAACAATTAGTATTAGACATCGTCTTACATCTAACTAGATAATATAATACAACATGAATTGAGTAACATTAAAAAGTGTTGTTAAATTATACATGTTTGATATAGTTATTCTATGAAAACAATGATGTTTTTTATGAAAACGTGACTGTTTTGAGTACTATTTTAGTTCTGAAATTATGTATTAACATACATAAGTATGAACAAATGTGTTCTGTTTCATGAAAACAATGATATTTTTCCATGTTTTATTGCAATTTTTCCATGATAATAGTAATTTTTAATATAAAAATGAGACTGTTATAATAATAGTTCTGAAATCATGCATTAACATATATACGTATGATATGTGATATGAACGAGGCAAAATAAATAGAACCCTAACAATGCCAAAAATAGATTTTGCAAATAGGTCATGAATTTGGAATTTTGAAATTCTGTCGAACTTCGATTAACCTCAAATTTGGTAGGTTCATCATAAATGACCTAGATGGGTTTCAGGGGGTTTTAGATGGGTTTTTGGCCAATTTTCTATTTTTGGAAATATTTTTTTAATAATTTTTTTTAAGAAAACTGTGGTGGTAGGGTTCACTCCCTATGGTTTTCATTCATGTTATACAGTAATATAATAAATTTATATGATGACATAGTTATTCTTCCACATCGGATAAATTCATTATAGATAATCACTGTAGTTTTGCCCCTAGTTGTTTGATAACTTGTATTAACTCTCCAATTGAGTTACATGTTGATTCAATGAGACTAGGGTTTATAAAAATGATATTACCTATATTAAATTGATAGTTTGCTCTCCATTTGAGTAGGTCCTGGTTTAATTTATGGGGTAAATATCTTACATAATTCATATATTTTGCATGAATAATTAAGTTTCCCTAACAAATCTAACTATTCAATGAGCATGGTTATATGTGTAATGTACTATTTTGAATTTTATTATCCTAATTGAATAACTAATAATCTATTTAATGTGAATATCTCTCAGATTAATCATATCTTCATTCAATCCACTTACCTCAATTTTGAACCAAAACAAGTTAAGAAGGACCGAATTATGTTGACTGAAAAAGGAACTTTGATATTGTCCTAACTGTTGAAGGTTACAAATTCATAATTACCGAGGAGTGCCCAAAAAACATGATGAAGTGCTACCGATGATCAGGTTAAGGCCTATGATAAATGGGTTAATGCTGATGAGATGACACGATGTTATATTCTTGCTCCTATGGAAAATGTTTTGCAACATCAGTATCAGTCTATGGGGTCTGCTTATGACATGCTCAAAAGTCTCAAAGAGATGTCCGGTGAGCAAAATCATACGGCTAAGCAGACATCCATGAAAGCCCTTTTGAATATCATCGGTTAGAGACCATGTTACGAAGATGATGGGTCGAACTAGAGGTCCTTGGAGCTATGATTGATAAGGAATCTCAAGTTGAGATGGTAGTGCAGACTCTGCCTGAAAGTTTTCAACAATTTTGCTTGAACTTTAATATGAATAAAATGGATTTGTCACTAGTGAAATTATTGAATGAGCAAACGACAGAATCTATTATCAAACAGTAATCTCTGGTTGTGGCACTAAATATTGAGAAAGCTTCGGTTTCTAGGCCGAGAGGTGGTAAGAAAAAGGGGAAGGCTCACAAGGTTTTGGCACTTGGAGGTACGACTGCTGGTGTGAAAAATCCCAAAGGAAAGTGTTATAATTGCAAACAATATTGACATTACAAAAAGCAATGCCCTGCTTATCTAGCAAAGTTGAATAATCAAGGTAATTCAAATTTAAATGTCATTAAAACTTGTTTAGCGGTTGTCTCTATCAAATTTTGGTGTGTAGATTCAGGAGCCACTAATCATATCTGAACTACTTTGCATGGGCTTCAGGAAACACGGTGGCTAAGTGAGAATGGAGTTTGCGTTTTTCAAGCCAATGATGAGCCAACACCAACTTTAGCATTAGGAGATATTAGATTTTCATTTAGTAGTGATAGAGTTTTAGTTTTAAAGGATGTTCTCTATGTATCTTCTATCAAAAGGAATTTGATTTCGGTTTCAAAAATAATGGATGCTAGTTATAATATTTATTTTGATAATAATTGTGTAGTTATTAAGTTTGATAAATGTTTTATCTACACTGCTGCTAGAGTGCATGACCTTTTTATTCTTGATATATCTCCTCGTGTACTACAACCAAAAGAATTAAATAACATTAATCCATCACATAAAAGAAAACGTATTTCTGAATTGAGCCAAACTTATTTGTGGCACTTACGTCTAGGTCATATAAATCAAAATAGGATTTCAAGGTTGCTTTCAGATGGACCTTTGAGTTCGTTGAAATTGGAGGCACTACCAACATACGAATCATGTTTAGAAGGTAAAAAGATCAAGAGATATTTTCCCTCAAAAGGAAATAGAGCTAGTGATAAGTTAGAATTAATTCACTCTAACTTGTGTGGTCCTATGAATATACAAGCAAGTCGTGCTTTTGAGTATTTTGTGACTTTCATAGATAATTACTCAAAATATGGATACATTTATCTGTTGTGCCGTAAGTCTGAATGCTTTGAGAAATTCAAAGAATTTAAGACAAAAACGGAGAAACGATATAAAAAAAATATCAAATCATTGAGATCTGATCATGGTGGTAAATACCTTTCTATGGAATTCACTAAATACTTATCAAATTGTGGAATTACATCTCACTTATCTGCCCCTGAAATACCACAACAAAATGGTGTGGCGGAAAGAAGCAATAGGACTCTTATGGAAAATGCTAGATCAATGTTAAGTTATTCTGAGTTGCCTTCTTCTTTTTAGGGATATGCTTTAGAAACAAAAAATTATATTCTAAATTTGGTTCCTTCAAAGTTAGTACCTTCAACCCTAGCAAAATTGTGGACTGGGCGCAAGCCCAGTTTACGGCACATTTGAGTTTGGGGTTGCCCAGCACATGTGCTGAAAAAGAAAGCGAATAAATCGGAACCGTGGACAGAAGTGTGCATTTTTATTGGATATCCAAAGGGAACGAAAGGAGGTTTATTTTATTGTCCTAAGGAAAAGAAGGTAATTATTACGAAAAATGCCAGAGTTTTAGAAAATGACTATTTAATGAACCATATTCCTAGAAGTAAACTAGTTTTTACAGGAATTAAGCAATGGGATAACTAATGACTCATCTATGAAACGTATCCTGGAAGCCAATATTGGCATACCACTGCATTATTATAGTGGGAGAAATGTCAATAGGCAGTAGAATGCACAAGAGCAATTGTCTGACATCTCACTACCCCAAAGTAGTGGGAGTAATGTTGAGCAACCTCAGATTGTTGAGCAACCTGCACTTCAGGAAGAAGTTAATGATATCCCAGCACCGCAAAGTATGGAGGATAACATTGAGGCTTCAGTTTTAGGAAATGATGTAACAGTTCAACATCAAAATAAAAATGCACCTATAGTGACTTGTCGGGGTGGGAGAATTATTAAAAAATATCTCCGATTTGCGCTCTTGGGAGAATCATATGATATAATCCCCAAAGAGCCTAATACAGAACCTCTTAATTACGATGAAGCACTGCAGGATACAGACGCTGATAAATGAGTTGTTGCTATGAAATCTGAAATGGAGTCCATGTACTCCAACCAAGACTGGGACCTTGTAGAACCACCTACTGGAGTCAAACCCATTGGTTGTAGATGGATCTATAAGAAAAGAGAGGAATGGATGTAAAAGTGCAAACTTTTAAAGCTAGTCTTGTTGCAAAAAGGTTTACTCAAAAAGAAGGGATCGATTATGAGGAAACGTTTTCACCAGTAGCCATGCTTAAATCCATTAGGATTCTCTTATCCATTGCTGCTCATTATGATTATGAGATTTGGCAAATAGATGTCAAGGCGCCTTTCCTTAATGAAAGTCTTGATGAGTGTATCTATATGGTACAACCAATTGGTTTCATAAAAAGTGGCAATGAGCACATGTTGTGTAATTTAAAGAAATTCATTTATGGATTGAAATAGGCTTCTAGAGCATGGAATACTTATTTTGACACTTCGATTAAAACTTTCAATTTTGATCAATGTGAAAACGAGTCTTGTGTCTATAAGAAGTGGGATGGAGATAAAGTTACATTTTTGGTTTTGTACGTAGATGATATCTTGCTCGTAGGAAATAATGTAAGCATGTTAGATTCAGTAAAAGAGTGGTTGTCCTCGCGCTTTGATATGAAAGACTTGGGGCAAGCGGCACATATCCTTGGGATCAAACTTATGCGAGATCACAAGGGAAAGGATGTTAGTCTTATCCCAAGCACTTTATATTGATACTATTCTCACCAAGTTTAGCATACAAGATTCCAAGAAAGGTTTTCTTCCTTTTAGGTATGGAATCTCTCTGTCAAAAGAACAATCCCCAAAAACAATTGATGAGATAAAAATGATGAAAACGGTCCCTTATGCTTCAGCTGTAGGGAGTCTCATGTATGCTATGCTATGTACTAGATCTGATATATGCTTTGTTGTTGGTATGGTTAGTAGATTTCAGTCTAATCCTGGACGAGAACACTGGACTGCTATTAAACATATAATCAAGTACCTGAAAAAGACTAGGGATTATATGTTGGTTTATCACTCAGGTGATCTTGTACTCATTGGCTATACTGATTCAGATTTCCAGTTAGATAGTGATTCTAGAAAATCTACCTCAGGATATGTTTTTACCTTAGGAGGTGGAGCCATAAGTTGGAGGAGTATCAAGCAATCATGTGTTGTTGATTCCACCATAGAAGCCGAATATGTGGCTGCCTCTTAGGCAACTAAAGAGGTTGTTTGGCTTGGGAACTTTCTAAAAGACCTTAATATAGTTCCTTCAGTTCAAGCACCAATTGTACTTTATTATGACATTAGTGGTGCAGTTGCAAACTCGAAGGAACCAAGAAGCCATAAAAGGAATAAGCATATTGAGCGTAAATATCATTTAATTTTGGATATAACTTAGAGAGGTGATGCAAAAGTGTTGAAGATTGCGTCAGAGAACAATTTGGCAGGCTCGTTTACAAAGAGCTTGCCACAGAAGATTTTTGACAAACATGTTGATTGTATATACATTAAAAGGTCACACGAAAAATGGGTCTAGGCAAGCACTCTTGGGATATACTATTACCATGCGGTTTAGATATAATATTGTGTTTTATGCTTTATGGAACAATTGTTTATTTGATTTATTCAATTCAATAAAGTATTATTTTAAATAGATCATTTGTTACATGTGTGTCCTTTAGTTATGTAGTAGACAATTTAGTGAATGAAGTCTTAGCTCATGCACATAAGGTTAAATTATCGGTTCTCATAGTTAATAAATTATGTTCACAATCGAAGATATTGTTGGGTAAAATATCTTGATGATTGTAGTACAAGATTAAAGTATAATTTATCTTGGTTGTGGGAGTGATTTTTCTCCAACTTCTTGTACTAGTATACTTAGTGTTTATTGAACGGACCAAGTAGAGAAAAGATATTTTTGTACCAAGTAGAGAAAAGATGTTTTGTACTGAATATATATAAAATATTTTCTCTAATTCATTAAATGAGCTTATACTCCTAATCTTGATATAATTATTATGATCAATGTGATTTGTTTATTATTTTGATTTATCAAAAGGTACAACTCTATTCAAAGTTAGTGTATGCCTAATAAACTGAACCAGTGGTTCTAGGTAATAACTCCCCAGCAGAGTCGCCAGAGCTGTCACACCTCCTTTTTCCGCCCCCGCGAGGGGTGAAGGAGTTTTTCCAATTAAAGGACAATCGAAATGGGATTTGTTTATTTATTTCAGAGTCGCCACTTGGGAGATTTAGGGTGTCCCAAGTCACCAATTTAATCCCGAATCGAGGAAAAGAATGACTCTGTATTACAGTCCGCGAACCAGAAATCCGGATAAGGAATTCTGTTAACCCGGGAGAAGGTGTTAGGCATTCCCGAGTTCCGTGGTTCTAACACGGTCGCTCAACTGTCATATTCGGCTTGTTTATCTGATTTTATACAATTATGAGCTCATGTGCAAGTTTTAACTCTTTACCGCTTTTATTATTATATTTTAAAAAAGAATGTGAACATCGTTTAAAAAACATGTCTTTGAATTGCGTCACATGAAATGCACCCGCAATCCGGAACACATTTTTATTCAGTGTTTTGGGATTTGGATTTGGGTCGCATGAAATGCACACCCGAGCTTAAGAAGGTAAGATTATTAAAATGCGCGCCTAAAGCGATTACGTATTATTATTTTGGGTAAGGCCGTGGAGTTCGCTAAGCGGCCGATCCCGAGTTCTAAGTAATTAATACATACATTTGTGACGGCCCCGCAATCTATACGTTTTACTAGGCTCATCTCATCTCATTTTTTTTATGCACAATCCTAAAATGACTACATTTTTCTATTAAAATTAGTTTCTAAAATAGAGAAAGAAAATCCTAATTAATTAGGAGCTTTCAAAAAAATTTAAAAAACGTAACATACTAATTGCTAGATTAAGACAAATATTAATGGAAAGGAACTTTACTAAAAATAAAGAAAAAAGTGAATTCGAAATCATAAATAAAATAAGAAATTTGACAACTAATATTCAAAAGAAATCAAATATAGCTAGATTGAAGCTCGCATTGTTATATAAAAAAAACTATTGGAATTAATTATTCATAACCATTTGAAACTAGATTTAACCATAATTACTAAAGCTTATTAGAAAATTTATTAAACTTAAACATTATATAGTCTTGTTTGGCCTTAACTAAATTTAGCTACTCATTCATGATTAACCTACTGTTGACCATATTAAAACCTTCATAGCTAATGAATTAACCCGTTTTGCCAAGCTGATTCACTAAAGACCAACTTATGTCATTTTCCTCTTATTCCAATTATTAAACAGTAATACATGAAATAGCCTAAATACAATCAGTAAAAGAAACGAAGAAAAAGCGGAATTAAAACTTCAAAGTTCCATTCTTCATATGTATTCATGCTTTCACATTTTCCGCTTACGATATCGACAAGGTTACAGCCATGTACCTGGTATTGAATACAAGAGAAGAGGAAGATGAGAATCAACAGCAGTATTAACAATACAACACAACAACAACAGTCCAGCAACAGTAATAGACCAGTATCAGAGTTTACAAACCGGTGGAGTATCAACCCCAAGAAAGAAGCTTCAAGCTTCGATGAAACAATAGCAATTAATGCTAATTTCAAACAATGAAGGAAAGTAGAAGATTTTTTTTCCAGTTTTGTTCTCTTTCTTGCTGTCTTTTTTTTTCTTTTTCTTCAAGTATCAAATGAGTCCTCTTATACCCAAAGCAAGACTACCTTTTCTTTTTTACCTCTTTTCTTTTTCCCCAATATTCTTCTACTATGTATAACTTTTAACTTTTTATTATTACCTATATTATTTCTGATTTTTAACTTAAGTAAAAGTAGTCAACACGGACCCCACGGTTTCCCTCTTTTTGAATGGTCAAAGAAGAACTCATCATTATCCCCTTTTCTTTTTACTTTACATCATTATGTCTTGTCCCCCACTAACATATGTCTTGTCCCCCACTATATTAAACAATTATATCAACCCACCACTACCTCATGTCTTGTCCCCCACCAGGTACTATTTTAATTTTGTTAATGCCTAGTGGACAGAGCACTCAGATTAAATAATTGTTCAAATTATAATTCCAAAATACCCCTCCGACCTTACTGAAATTACCATTTTACCCCTAAAAGTACTGCAATTTACCAATCTACCCACATCAGCTATACCCAATTTACTTAATCAATTCCAACCAAAATACAGCAAATATAACCAATTCCTAAACAAATTCAATCAACAAATCCCATGAACACAGATTGAATCATACAACATCAGATTAATGGGAATAAGTTAACCATATTGGGAACCAATCCTGGTTAACTTAGACAAAAAATGAATGAGCAAAGGGACAACAATATTAACAACAAAAGTAAACTGAAACAACATGAATCACAATTAACTGAATCGAAATGCAAACTGAAATCATATGATGAACAACAAAGAGCAGGAAACCAAACAATACACAAAACGAAATTATTCGAACCAACTCAATATTAACAAAGATACTATACATTCTACAACTAATAATCATGAATGACAAACCAATCGAACTCAAATTCGACTAAACAGATTTCAAAGAAATTTTTTACAACCAAGATTCAACTAAGAACGATTCAAACTCCTTCAACCATAATATTTAAACAGATTTTAGCGGCTCTTATCTTACTCACATATAGATCATAAAATGAGAAAGGGAGATTAGACGGACCTTAAAAACCTTTAACAATCCGGACCTCTACTGCGTATGAACTGTTTCAACGACCCCGACCAAAGCTCGAACAAATGAGATGGTGGGGTCTCGTTTTGGATTGAAGGCGACAAAAAAAGGTGAAGCAGTAGCGATGGGAATTGGTTTTGAATCAGATGCTCGATGAGGAAGCAGCAACACAACAGAAGCAGATGCTGGACGGAGCTAAGCCAGCAGCAACGCAGTAGGTGCAACTTGGTTTTGAAGCAGATGCTCGACGAGGCAGTCATGGGAGGTGAGACATTTGGGTCTGCTGGAGGTCGACGAGTTGTTCGTCATCGACGGCTGGATGTAGCAGGAGCAGTAGTGGCGATGGAGCAATGGTAGCGGGGTTGGGTGGTGCTACATGGTACAAGGGTGAGAGACGGTGAATGTGACATATAGCTTCCTCCTGCTTTTGTTCCGAGGCTGCTAGGTTTTGGTTTTAAGTTGTCTAGGTTTGTTTTGTGAAGAAGATGAGGAGCTGGTGGGTCAACTGGTTAATGTCGCGAAAGTTTAGGGGTGTTCTTTTAGGTTGAGATGAAAGAGCAGCAGTGGCTGTTTAGCTTAGGAGATGGACGATGGTGGTTTGTGTGTTCGAGCTGGAGGTCGTGAGGATGATGAAGAAGATGAAGCAGAGGGGTCGTTCATGGTGGTCGACGAAGAAGATGAAGCAGAAGGCGAGGTGCTAGGGTGTTGTTTGTCGAGGGAGGCAGCCATGGGAGCTCGAGCTCGAGCTCGATGACGAAGAAAAAAACAGCCTGCTTGGCTTTTGGATTGGAGGCTGTGTGTGTGTGTGCTTGTGTCGAAGAAGATGATGTAAGGGCAGCCATGGATGGGGGCGTGAGGAAGCTTGGAGAAGATGGAGAGAAAGAGAGAGGGGGGCGGATGGGTTTAAGTTTAGGGTTTTTTGTGAAAAAAAATGAAAATGAAGTGAAGATAGGAGGTTGGGTCATTTGGGGTTATGGGGCGGACCGGGTCGGGTCGACTCGGTGGGTCTTTGGGTTGGATAAGGGGTTATTTAGTTTGGGTAGAGGTGTTTTGGGCCTAGGTTCAAAATTGAGGAAGAGGCCCAATTTCGATTTTTCTTTATTTTTTGCTCTCTTTTCTTTTACTTTCTAATTAATAAAACTAAAATTCTAAATTAAGTTATAAACTAAATTAACTTATCAAAAATATTAACTAATTTCTAGCAACATTTATCACACATAATTAAACACTCATTAAAACAAAATTGCACAATTTGACATTTAATGCTAAAAATGCAAACGACGCATATTTTTGTAATTTCCATTCTTGTAAAACAAACTTAATTACTCCTAATTGTAGAATTAAATCCTAAATGCAAATGCGACATATTTTTGTATTTTTATTAATTTTAACAAAAAAACATGCATGGATAAAATACAAATAATTACCCTAAAATGCCGCGAAAATTCTCAAAATTGCACACAAAGGAAAATCGTTTTATTTTGAATTTTTGGGAGTAATTCTTTCATAGGGCAAAAATCACGTATTTACAGCTGCCCCTCTTTGTCCGAAGACACGAAGAGTTTTCGTGCAATGATAAAATGAGCGTTTTTTGCCCATCCGAGTACTCCGTGTGAAGCATTTTTTTGAAAAATATTTAACCGAACCTTTGCTTCAAAGGTTTCCTACATATCCCTGGCTATAAGGGAATCAGGTTAATGTAGTTCGAGAAGTTTTGGTAGCTGGGACTACCATGGGACTGCAATGTTACTGTTGTTGCATACTGTTATTACTGCTTGCCGACCACCTTATTACACCATGCTGAAAGAAAACAAGAAGCTAGACTAAACTATAGTCTATGAATTACAAAATCTTATCTAGATCTTCAATCATGCTCTTGTGTCTCTTGTTGATTTGATGTCTTGGCGACTCCCCTGGCATTTCTTTACTTCTGGTTTGTCTTGTGTTCTCCCTTTGTAGACATGTGATTTTTGACCCTCCCCAAGATCTTTTATATATTAGCGTAAAATATTTAATTTAGGCATTATATAGATATTTTAAGTAATTTTGACTCTTTTACTTTATTTTAATACAAGAAAACAAAAATTACAAAAAATAAGTTCATTAATATTTTGTAGTCATTTTTAATCTAAAAAAGAATATATAAAAATAGTATCGTATTTTTATTTTTAATATAATGTTTGATAATACAAAAAATAGATTTGTTTTAATGGTTAGTTTTGTTTTAATAATTATTTTAATAGTAGAACTAATTAATAAATGAGCGCGTATTTTTAATCTCATTCGCGGCAAAAGAATAGAGCTTGGGCTCGAGCAACCCATCTTTAGGCCTAATTTTGGACCTAGACCACAATTGCCAAGCCTATAATTCCTAGGCCCATACCCCTTAACCTAAAACCCTACCACTAACCTAGACCTATATATATTAAACAAAGCCTAAAACTAAGGGGGAGCTGAAGGAAAAGCAGCAAAGCTGCGCATGAAGAAAAAAGCTTCTTCATTTAAGAAGCTATTACGAGCAGCAGCTAGAACGAGTTGCGCAACACAAACGACCTCCCCCCCGACCATCATCTTCTTCACGACCCACCATCCCTGCATCGTCTTCTTCACGACCCACCACCCTTGCGTCGTCTTCTTCGAGCACATGGCCCCCACCCCCTCCACGTCTCCGTCTTCTCCAAACGCACCCCACTGTCGTTCTCTTCTTCTTCAGTAACAACCAGCATCTAGCAGCTCCATCGACGACCACCGTTCAGCTCACCATCGTCGCCGGACCTCTTCACGTCCACCAACGACCATCCTCACGCAAGCCTGAACCAAACAGCCATCACTACCTTTTTCCTTCAGCTATAACACACCCAAACTACCCCAGCCAACAACTACTCTCATGCCTCCAAACTCCATGGAAGCAGCTGAATAGAGCTCCAAAATGAGCTGACAACTCCCAGTAAACTCGCCTGTAAACCACTCCGAAGGAGCCTCGAAAAACAGTCCAAAATCCGGCCAGGAATCAGAAATAAAGGAGCGTCTCGTTTCTTGCCCAGATTCGCCGAAAAATGCGCCTAGTTCATCTCATTATTGTTTCGTTCAAAATCCGGCAGAGTCCGTTTGGTTTTCCATCTGAGTTCCTGTTTTTCCGTTAAGGTCGGCGATTTGTCGAGGTATTGTCGTTGGTTTTCGGCTTGAGTTCTGTCCAGAGGTCGTCGGATTCATCTCTTTTATTTCCCATGTAAGGTTAGTTTCTATTTTATTGTGTCATTGATAATAATACTACATTGGTTGGTCAATATTTGTCGCCGGAGAAACTCCGTCGCTAAGGTTTAAATTTTGTTCTTTGGGTGTCTTCTTGGAGCTTTTATATGAGGTTTCATATCATATGCTTTGGTTTTGTTGTTGTAAATATGTGGTTTTCAATGTTAGCGGCTAGGAAGGACAATAATATGACGTGTTTGATTTGTTTAAAGATGTGTTAATTCTGTTTGAAGTTGAATAAGCTTTTCATAGGAGATGACAGTCCATTTGAGGGCTACCTTGGGAATTTATTGTACTTTTACTCTTTTATGGTTTCTAGTCTTCTTTGGATTGTAACAGTGTGGTGCTACTAGTTTTTTTTCTTTTTCTTTTTTTGGTATAAATAACGTACTATTTTAAAAATGTATTTGGATAGGTTTAAAAGTTTCATCTTAAAAAAGATAGTAAATATAGCTTTGGGTTTGGGCAGGGTCATATTTGGTATTGTTTATTACTTTGATCGTTACTTTTGGGTTTGCTCTTAATACATCTATCGTGATTGTGTACACGCTCGCGTGACATAATTACGATTCTAAATCAATTCGGAATATGCGTTTCGCAACTTCGAGCAAGCTTTCTTAAATTGTTTTAATAGGCCGAAGTGCGCCATGTCGAATAAAATTCCAAAATTCATGGCCCTCATTTATTTATTTACTTCAAATCCTTAGAAATCGAGGTGTGCCATTTAGTTGAAATTCCATGGCCCTCGCAAAGTGCAAACGCATAGTTGCTTTAAACGTGCTCTTAATAGAATTACCTTCCTAAACTCGGGTGCGCATTGATGCGACCCAAATCCAAATCTCGATGAAGTCAAAATGTGTTCACAATCACGGGCGCATTGATTGCGACGGGGTTCGTAACGCGTTTTCACGACATCGTAATTCTTATAAAATAAATAATGATATAAAAGAGGTTCACAAATTGAGACGAGCCTCACCACACAAAAATGAATAAATGTGGGGCCCTCAATAAGTGGTTATTAAAAATGATTAGAATTTGGGATGGCCATTTAGCGAACTTCACGGTCTTGCCCAAAATAATATTACGTTAGAATCTTTAGGTGCGATTTTAATTAAATTACCTTCTTAAACTCGGGTGCGCATCGATGCGACCCAAATCCAAATCTCGACGAAGTCGAAATGTGTTGACAACCACGGGTGAATTGATTGCGACGTGGTTCGAAACGAGTTTTCACGACGTTGTAATTTTTTTTTAAAATAATTATAATAAAAGCGGTTCAAAATTAAATAAAAGGCACATAAGCTAGCATGTATTAAAATTAAATAAAATCAAATACAACAGTTAAGCGACCGTGCTAGAACTACGGAACCCGAAAATACCTAACACCTTCTCCCGGGTTAACAGAATTCCTTACCCGGATTTCTGGTTCGCGGACTGTTAACAGAGTCATATTTTTCCTCGGTTCGGGATTCAACCGGTGACTTGGGACACCATTAATCTCCCAAGTGGCGACTCTGAATAATTAATTATTAAATCCCGTTCTGATTGTCCTTTAAATGGAAAAACTCCTTTACGCCCTTGCGAATGTAGTGAAAAAAGGAGGTGTGACAGCTCTGGCGACTTTGTTGGGGACTTTAACCCAGAACATGTTGTTCAGGGTTCAGAATTCGAGCTTATATAAATTGTTGTATTTGATTGTATCTGATTTTCCTACATATTTTTATGCTGAATATGCTAAATGTTACCGCTTTGATATTATCTGAACTGTATATAAATTGTGCCGACACCCTTCTCTCTTCACCTTCAGGGATGTGCTTACTGGTTGAGACTCCCTATTCTGTTAGTGTCATACCTTGAAGTAAGAAAGAGGCCGGACAAGTTACGAAGCCGGATGGCCTTTTGGTTCCCGGTAAGTTGCCCCCTCCTCGACTCGAGTTGTTCGCTCGGGTACACAGTCTAGAACACTGACCCAGGTTTTGAACATAGAATAACGTGACTTCATGCCGGATCCCTAGTAGGAACGCTTATTTGCATCACGTTGCATTCGACTTAGGGGACTCAACACAGGGGTTGGGTCCGTCTAGGACTAGCAACCTGAAATGAAAAGACCATCCTGATGCATTCTCTTGTGCTGTGCATTTATTTGTTCCGGACCTGCATGTTGACCGGTTTTCGCATCTCAGAAATGTTGGAAAATCGAGGAAAAAGGAAAAAAAAGGGAAAAGGAGAAATAACAGTTAGAGAATTAATTGATTATCCTAGAAAACCCAATGCCCAAACACTATCGAAACTCTGCCGAAATTTTTGAAAAAAGGAAAATGCATTATTTCTAAAAGTCTGTTTTACTAAAAGCAAAAGAAAATAGGAAAAAGAGTCTTTTATTTTTTGAAAGTGTTTGTTGAAAAAGGAAAGGAAAAAGAGTCTTTTATTTTTAGTTTTGGAAAAATAGGTTGTCTTATTGTCTGTGGAAAATGAAAAAAAAAGAGTCTATTATTTTTTTAGCTTGGGAAAATAGGTTGTTTTATTTGTTGAAAAGAAAAAAGAAAAAAGAGAGTCTTGTTTCTAAAAATAGTTTTTATTCGCTTATGAAATGCCAAAAATAAAAATGGAAAAGAGTCATGTTTTAAAATAGTTCGGTTAATTTGCCCGAACTATGCATGGTTTGATTCTCACAGGGCTTGAGATACGTAGGCAACCCTCATCGGGTCCAACCTCCCATTTGCAAAAATAACCCAAAAATATCAAAATTTTAATTTTGTCATAAATAAACCAGGTGATGCCGTTTTTGTCAAAAATAGCCAAATATTCCCAAACGGGGTGCCGGAAGGCTGACTTTGCATAAATAGCCATCTTTGGTCGTATTTTTATTTTTGACCCTCACAGCCTTAAAATCTTCGCCCCCGAGGCGCAGGAAGGCCATGTTTGCAATACCGGGTCATTTATTTTAATTTGGAAAAAACAAGAAAAAAAGTCAGTGGTCAAATGAATACCGTTCAGATTTTGGGTCAAAATTGGCATATAGGGGAAGGACTGTCATTTTGGGGTTTGTATTTCTTTTGATAAGAGTATATGGGTCGTTTGATTTTCGAGTCTGTATTTCATCATTAAGTTGGTTAGTTTTGTTGTTATTATGAAAAGGGAAAATTCCAAAAAATGTTTTATTGTCGTTTACCTTTTATTTGCAAGAACTACGCACGGTCTGATTCATGCGGGGTCATGATACGTAGGCAATCCCCATAAGATTCGACCACAACCAAAAAAAATGAAAAATGGAAAAGAAGAATTGAATAAAAAAAATGGAAAAGATGTTGTTAATAATGAGGACCGACTCGATACATTCTAACATGTTTTGTTTTGAATTGTGAAGAAAGGTGAGGTGGTTGGTTTGTGGTAAGCTGGAAACACAAGATCTGAGGAAAAATGATAATTGACATCGAAACTGTTACGAGTGCTCAAGAGACTCAGGGTCAGAGGGTTCAACAAGAGTCTACGGTGGTTGAGGAAAATAGAACACTGAAACAACAAATGACCAAAATGCGCCAAGCCTAGGCCAATGGCCAAGGACAGCCTTGTCACGAGTCATAATTTGCTACACAACAAGAACAGTACCACTATCCCGAGTACCACTCGTACTCGGTTGATCTTCCTGCAAATATCGAGAAGTCTGCCCGAAAGAGGGTACAGGAAGAAATAACCCAAAGAGTGAAAAGATTAGAACAACGGTTGAAAAACACGCAAGTAATGGCAGGACAAAAGAGTGTTGCCTTCAGAGATCTATGCATGTTACCCGATGTCCACTTGCCGCCTGGCTTCAAGATCCCCAAATTTGAAAAGTACAATGGACATGGAGACCCCATAGCCCACCTGAAAAGGTATTGCACCCAATTGAGAGGTGTGGGAAGAAATGAAGAATTATTTATAGCTTATTTTGGGGAAAGCCTCACGGGTGTAGCATCTGAATGGTTTTTGGATCAAGACACATCTTGCTGGTACGTCTAGGATGACATGGCACGGGCCTTTGTCAAACAATTTCAATACAACATCGACATCGCCCCAGACCGCATTTCCCTGTCTAACCTAAAAAAGAAACCAACTGAAACTTTCAGGGAATATGCCATCAAATGGAGAGAGCAGGCAGCTAGAGCTAAGCCACCCATGGATGACCACGAGTTAATCACTGTCTTTCTACAGGCTCAAGAGCCAAATTATTTTCAATACATGACATCTGCAGTGGGTAAATCCTTCCCGGAAGTAATCAAAATGGGAGAAATGGTGGAGAACGGTTTTAAGACAGGCAGAATTATAAGTTAAACAGCTCTCAAAGCTGCAGCTCAAGCTGTCCAAATTGAATTTGGTAACACGAATGAGAGGGATGAAGAAATCATGGTGATATCAGGGTCGAGAAGAGGTCCTAGGAGAACATCTCGAAGGTATGTGCAGCCTCATCAGGTTTTCCATGACCCCCCTAAGCATTACTATCCACCTCCGAACCCCTCATACTCGCCACCAAATCACCCAAGAAAGCGAGCACGAGTATCACAAAATCTCCACCAGCCTCCGCAAAATTTTCAATCACCTTGTTACCCACATCCAAGCCAGGGGTATAGAAGGGAACAAAAGTTGAAAGATAGTTTTACACCAATAGGAGAGTCCTATGCAAGCTTATTTGAGAAGTTAAAACAACATGACATGATTGCCCTCATTCCTCCAAATCAGGTGGACTGACGTGCGAGAAGCTTTGACTCATCTAAAAGGTGTGAATACCACTCCAATGCTCTGGGGCACAATGTGGAAAATTGTCGGGATTTGAAAAGAGAAATAGAAAGGATGATCCAGGAAAATTTGATTCAAGACGGTGGCACCCAGAATATCGCGTTGCATCCCTTACATGAGGAGGCACACTTGGTAGGGATGATGCTCGGTGACATGGGGTATGAGAATACTCTTGGGAATTTGTTGACTGAAGTTGAAAATACTGAAGCAGATAGTGGTCATGGCAATATGGGCTAAGATGCCGTGTTTTTAATTGGAAAGACGCTTCATTCCTAAGTCAGCTGGGGAAGAGCTTTGGTGGTCTATTTGGCTGTCATTTCTGTTGTTCGGATTATTTGCAGGGTTGTAATCCGGATATTGTCTTGTGTTCAAACCCTCCTATACTTTCATTTTTGTCTAGCTTGTTTAGTCGTAGTGGTTTGTCTAGGATTGTCTAGGTTTGTTTCAGTTCATTCTAGGGTTGCAATCCAGTTTGTTTTGTTTTTGTTTTGTTATTCGAACTGTTTCATCGTTTGTCTAATGCAAATTTCGATCTGTTGTTCCTCCCAATCATTTTCTTTGTTTAGTTCTTTTCTAACTTTTTGTTTTGCCTTTTGCCGGTTCTAGTGACATGACATGCACGCATAATTCTCAGTCTGATCTTCAAAAGTGGCGAAGCAATGAGACCATTTTGAAAACGATAAGGACACTTGAAGAAATGAGAACAGATTGGTACATTTTGAGATTGTTTGACACCCGAACCATGTGAAACTGGGGCAAGTAAAACATAAAAATCCCCGTAAAAGCAAGTTGGCCAAATTGACAGGGGGTCGGTCGTGGTAATAATAGTAAGAGTGTTGTCGAATGGCACATTATATCTGACAGATGTAGAAGGAAAATGTGTGGAAATAGCCGTCAATTCCGATGCGGTCAAGAGATGATGTGTATGGTTTCTTTATTCTGATTGTACTTGTTTGTATTTGGCATATTTTGAAGTTTGAAATGATGAAAGCGTTTTGTTCTGCTATCTAAACACTTTACCCTTTTGTCAACCTCTTTGAGCCTTATTTGTTTTCTTTCATACCCCTCTTTCGGAATCAACAACACAATTAAAGAAATGCAAGTGCCGGAGATACGCAAATGGAAAAAGAAGGAAAAAGAAAAGGAAAGAAAAAAAAGGAAAAGGAAGAAAGGAAAAGGAGAAAGAAAGAAAGAAAGGAAGAAAGGGAAAGAAGAAAAAAAAAGGAAAGAAAAGAAAAGAAAAGAAAAGAAAAGAAAGAGAAGAAAGAAAAAGAAAAATGAAGAAAAGAAAGGAAAAAGAAAAAAAAGAGAAAAAAAATCGCAACAACGTAGTTTCTATGATGTGAACTACGTTTGACTTGATCCCGAAAGGGTACGTAGGCAGCCTCTCTGAGGTTCAGTCATACCAAAACAAAAATCCAAAAGTCCCCAAGCAAGAAACTGGGGCAGAAATTGTGGTTGTTGTGAGAAGTCGGATTCCGAAAGTTGTAAATTTAACCCATTTTAAAATTGTTTTGAGCCTTTTATACCCTTTCTTTCTAACCCATCCAAAAGCCTACATTACGGTCCAAAAAAAGACCTTCTGATCAGTCTTTGAGAAATGCCAAGTCAAGCAGGTAAGGTAATTCATGTCAGGGGAAACACTCCGGTCCAAACAAGGAAAATGAAAATGAGAGAATCTTATTGATAAAAATCCTCATGGGTATCGCAAGGTGATGAAAGCTGAGAGAAATAAAAAAAATGAGAGAGTCTTATTGGTGAAAACCTTCACGGGCACCTTAAGGCGACAGTAAGTTGAGAGAAAGAACGAAATGAGAGAGGTTTGATGGTGAAAACCGTTTGGGGCACTACAAGCCGAATAAGGAATGTGAATCAAATTGGATAAGTGGAGCAATGAAGCCCAATTTCATGGCAAAAAGGAACAAGAGATGAACATCAGATTTGCTTAAGAGAATAGGTAGCAGGTGCATGTCAAGGTCATTAGAGTCGGTATCCACATCCGATAGGTTTCTACTGTGTAGTTTTCTTGTTAGGAATCATCTCTTTCTATTGTCCTTTACTCTGTTACTTTTGTTTTGTTTATTTCCCCTTTCTGAGTCTTTTGGTCGTAACAGTGAGGAATGACTTCAAAATTGGCCACCAGCTTTCCAATTGCACAAAATGGGGTCACAAGTCAGGAAAAATAACAAGAGCACTGAGCTGGTAATAATCCACATAGTTTGGGATCTTTATGAAACACAAAGTTTGGTAGATGTCGGTTCAGGAATAATGCAACAGATAGAGGGTATTGGGATTGAACGGGGAAAAAGGGTATTTCAGTGACACAGATGACGGGGAAAGTGGTTAATCAGTAAACATGCAAGACATTCAAGAGGAATCAGTTGTCGCAGAAAACATATGGGGTCAGATAAGAAGACTAGAAGTAATAATTGAGAGATAGTCGTCAAGAAGGGCGAAAGTTATTAGCCAAGTTTCAAAGATGGTGAGACAACGCAAAGCATGGAAAGGAGAAAAGGAAAGCCATCCCAGCGGGAGTACCACAACCAACCACCGCACTTTTAAACTGACAGAATTTTCTTTGATTTGAAACAGGGGCATGGAAATGTTATTGATGGCATAAAGATATGCTACAGGAGGATTATCAAACTGGGGCAGAAAATTTTCTGTCGTGTTGAAATTTTTTTCGGGTACCCATCTGAAGAACATGAAGGTCAATACAAGTGTTTTAAAAAAAAAGAGAAAAAGAGAGGGAAGTAGTTTTCAGGAAAGAAACACCAGTTCTAAGAAAAGTAATTTTTGGAGGAATGAAACACTAGTTTTTAGGGAAGTGGTTTTTTTGAAGGAGGACAACATCAGTTTTTAGGAAAGCAATTCTGAAGGAAGATAATTCAAGTTAGTGGGTAGATAAAATAAATTATGAAGGAAAATGGTTAAAAGAAATCTTAGTCTGTTGAATTTTTCACCTAAGATAAAGAAATCTTAGTCTGTTGAATCTTTCACCTAAGATAAAAATCTTAGTCTGATGAATCTTTCACCTATGATAAAGGCAAAAGTTGGAAAAACGAAAGGAAGGCATAATTTAAAGAAGAGGAAGGCAGAAGTCGGAAAAAAAAAGGAAGGCATAATTTGGGAACAAGAAAGGAAGGCAGAATTTGAAAAGAATAGATGTTGGAATTTGGAAAATTAAGAAAGTCGACATCACACAAAAACGGACCTAGTCTGATGAATTATCTCCTAGAGTCAAAATCTCAGTCCGATGAATCTTCCTCCTGAGATCGCACAAAAATGGACCTAGTCTGATGAATTATCTCCTAGAGTCACAATCTTAGTCTGTTGAATCTTTCTCCTAAGATGAAAATCTTAGTCTGATGAATTTTTCACCTAAGATAAAGATAAAAATCTTAGTCTGATGAATTTTTCACCTAAGATAAATTTTAAATTTTAAGATACATTTCAGTCTTTAAATTTTTAAAAGTTGCATTTTAGTCTTATCACAATTCAAGTTTTAGTTCTTATTAGTATGTGGTAACAAACACCCAGTTTTCCAAACTGGGGCAGAAAGTCTTCTTTGTTGTGTTTGTTTTGTGAAGTCAGGAGCCCGCCTGGATAACAGGGGAATACATTTGAAGTTTGAAGTCAGGAGCCCGCCTGGAGAACAGAGGAATACAGTTCAAGTTTTGAAGTCAGGAGCCCGCCTGGAGAACAGAGGCATACATTTCCAATTTTGAAGTCAGGAGCCCGCCTGGAGAACAGAGGCATATAATTTCAAGATTCAGAAAATCAGGAGCCCGCCTGGAGAACAGAGGCATACAATTTCAAGATTCAGAAAATTAGGAGCCCGCCTGAAGAACAGAGGAATACTTTCAAGCGCAACAGTCAGGAGCCCGCCTGGAGAACAGAGGCATACATTTCCAATTTTGAAGTCAGGAGCCCGCCTGTAGAACAGAGGCATACAATTTCAAGATTCAGAAAATCATGAGCTCGCCTAGAGAACAGAGACATTCAATTTCAAATTCAGCAATCAGGAGCCCGCCTGAAGAACAGAGGTGGTACAATTCAAATTTTAGTTTTCAATCGACTTTTTGTCTTTTTGAAGTCAGGAGCCCGCCTGAAGAACAGAGGCATACAATTCAAGTTTCAGAAGTCAGGAGCCTGCCTGTATAACAGAGGTATTTCAAGTCAAGTTTTAATCAAATTCTTATTAATATCAAGTAACATGTACCCAGTTTCCAAACTGGGGCAGAAAGTTTTCTTGGTTCGTTTATTTTTATGAAGTTAGGAGCCCGCCTGGATAACAGAGGAATACATTCAGTTCAAGTTCAGTAGTCAGGAGCCCGCCTGAATAACAGAGGGATACATTCAATTTCAAGTTTCGGAAGTCAAGAGTCCGCCTGGAGAATAGAGACATACAATTCAAGTTTCAGCAATCAGGAGCCCGCCTGAAGAACAGAAGTGATACAATTCAAATTTTTAGTTCTCAATTGATTTCTTTGTCTTTTTGAAGTCAGGAACCCGCCTGAAGAACAGAGGCATACAATTCAAGTTTCGGAAGTCAGGAGCCCACCTGAAGAACAGAGGCATACAATTCAAGTTTCGGAAGTCAGGAGCCCGCCTGAAGAACAGAGGCATACAATTCAAGTTTCGGAAGTCAGGAGCCCGCCTGTATAACAGAGGTATTTCAAGTCAAGTTTTAATCAAATTCTTATTAATATCCAGTAACATGTACCCAGTTTCCAAATTGGGGCAGAAAGTTTTCTTTGTTTTGTCTATTTTTATGAAGTCAGGAGCCCACCTGGATAACAGAGGAATACATTCAAATTCAAAATTCAGAAGTCAGGAGCCCGACTGAAGAACAGAGGAATCATTCAAGTTTAGCAGTTTGAAGAAGGGAAAACATCTCAGTTTGCAATTCAAAATGGAAACAATGGATTTCACCTGGGGAGCAAGGGAAGACAACTCAAGTTTCAAGAGAAAATGGTTCAAGGTGCCGAGCAGGTTTGACCTCGAGGCACACGATTCGAGATGGCAGAAAGAATGAGTCTCAATCCAAAACAAAGGAAAGAAGAAAAAGAAAAAAAAAGTGAGCTCTAAAGTTCAGAAGCAGGAAAATATGTGAACTGGTCAAGACATGGCCGAGGTCACAAGCACTACATGTCCGGTCCTGACCCAAAAGCAGTAGAAGAAGGAGCTAGCACCTGCAGCTAACAAGTGTCAAGGTTCAAATCTAAAGTCTACATAAAGAACCATTCAAGACTCAAGATCAAGCTTCAGAAGACTTATAGATAGGAATCTTGTAACTCGTAGTCGATAGGCTTAGCTAGTCTTTTTCATCTTTTGATTTTTGATGTAATAACAGGGACCGCAGACCGGAACCTCGACGAAACGGCACCTCGACCGGATCTCTACCTCAGCATACGCTGTCATCTCACTCATCTCTGAACTACACGTGACCTGATTTTATAGCCAAGGATATGTAGGCAGCTCAAATGCCAGAGCTCGGTCACATCCCCCTTTTCTCTTAGTCTTAGTCTCTCCAAATAAGGGTCGGGTCAAAAACCTGTCTAGTCAGTCTTTGTCTGAAAACTCTGTACGTTTCCAGTCAAAGAGGGGCAGCTGTAGACATGTGATTTTTGACCCTCCCCAAGATCTTTTATATATTAGCGTAAAATATTTAATTTAGGCATAATATAGATATTTTAAGTAATTTTGACTCTTTTACTTTATTTTAGTACAAGAAAACAAAAATTACAAAAAATAAGTTCATTAATATTTTGTAGTCATTTTTAATCTAAAAAAGAATATATAAAAATAGTATCGTATTTTTATTTTTAATATAATGTTTGAAAATACAAAAAAATAGATTTGGTTTAATGGTTAGTTTTGTTTTAATAATTATTTTAATAGTAGGACTAATTAATAAATGTGCGCGTATTTTTAATCTCATTCGCGGCAAAAGAATAGAGCTTGGGCTAGAGCAACCCATCTTTAGGCCTAATTTTGGACCTAGCCCACAATTGCCAAGCCCATAATTCCTAGGCCCATACCCCTTAACCTAAAACCCTACCACTAACCTAGACCTATATATATTAAACAAAGCCTAAAACTAAGGGGGAGCTGAAGGAAAAGCAGCAAAGCTGCGCATGAAGAAGAAAGCTTCTTCGTTTAAGAAGCTATTACGAGCAGCAGCTAGAACGAGCTGCGCAACACAAACAACCCCCCCCCGACCATCATCTTCTTCACGACCCACCATCCCTGCGTCGTCTTCTTCACGACCCACCACCCTTGCGTCGTCTTCTTCGAGCACACGGCCCCCACCCCCTCCACGTCTCCGTCTTCTCCAAACGCACCTCACTGTCGTTCTCTTCTTCTTCAGTAACAACCAGCATCCAGCAGCTCCATCGACGACCACTGTTCAGCTCACCATCGTCGCCGGACCTCTTCACGTCCACCAACGACCATCCTCACGCAAGCCTGAACCAAACAGCCATCACTACCTTTTTCCTTCAGCTATAACACACCCAAACTACCCCAGCCAGCAACTACTCTCATGCCTCCAAACTCCATGGAAGCAGCTGAATAGAGCTCCAAAATGAGCTGACAACTCCCAGTAAACTCGCTTGTAAACCACTCCGAAGGAGCCTCGAAAAACAGTCCAAAATCCGGCCAGGAATCAGAAATAAAGGAGCGTCTCGTTTCTTGCCCAGATTCGCCGAAAAATGCGCCTAGTTCATCTCAATATTGTTTCGTTCAAAATCCAACAGAGTCCGTTTGGTTTTCCATCTGAGTTCCTATTTTTTCGTTGAGGTCGGCAATTTGTCGAGGTACTGTCGTTGGTTTTCGGTTTGAGTTCTGTCTAGAGGTCGTCGGATTCATCTCTTTTATTTCCCATGTATGGTTAGTTTCTATTTTATTGTGTCATTGATAATAATACTACATTGGTTGGTCAATATTTGTCACCGGAGAAACTCCGTCGCTAAGGTTTAAATTTTGTTCTTTGGGTGTCTTCTTGGAGCTTTTATATGAGGTTTCATATCATATGATTTGGTTTTGTTGTTGTAAATATGTGGTGTTCGATGTTAGCGGCTAGGAAGGACAATAATATGACGTGTTTGATTTGTTTAAAGATGTGTTAATTCTGTTTGAAGTTGAATAAGCTTTTCATAGGAGATGACAGTCCATTTGAGGGCTACCTTGGGAATTTATTGTACTTTTACTCTTTTATGGTTTCTAGTCTTCTTTGGATTGTAACAGTGTGGTGCTACTAGTTTTTTTTCTTTTTCTTTTTTTTTGGTATAAATAACGTACTATTTTAAAAATGTATTTGGATAGGTTTAAAAGTTTCATCTTAAAAAAATAGTAAATATAGCTTTGGGTTTGGGCAGGGTCGTATTTGGTATTGCTTTATTATTTTGATCGTTACTTTTGGGCATGCTCTTAATACATCTATCGTGATTGTGTACACGCTCGCGTGACATAATTACGATTCTAAATCAATTCGGAATATGCGTTTCGCAACATCGAGCAAGCTTTCTTAAATTGTTTTAATAGGCCGAAGTGCGCCATGTCGAATAAAATTCCAAAACTCATGGCCCTCATTTATTTATTTACTTTAAATCCTTAGAAATCGAGGTATGCCATTTAGTTGAAATTCCATGGCCCTCGCAAAGTGCAAACGCGTAGTTGCTTTAAACGCGCTCTTAATAGAATTACCTTCCTAAACTCGGGTGCGCATTGATGCGACCCAAATCCAAATCTCGATGAAGTTGAAATGTGTTCACAATCACGGGCGCATTGATTGTGACGGGGTTCGAAACGCGGTTTTACGACATCGTAATTCTTATAAAATAAATAATGATAGAAAAGAGGTTCACAAATTGAGACGAGCCTCACCACACAAAAATGAATAAATGTGGGGCCCTCAATAAATGGTTATTAAAAATGATTAGAATTTGGGATGACCATTTAGCGAACTTCACGGTCTTGCCCAAAATAATATTACGTTAGAATCTTTAGGCGCGATTTTAATTAAATTACCTTCTTAAACTCGGGTGCGCATCGATGCGACCCAAATCCAAATCTCGACGAAGTAGAAATGTGTTGACAACCACGGGTGAATTGATTGCGACGTGGTTCGAAACGCATTTTCACGACGTTGCAATTTTTTTAAAAAAATAATTATAATAAAAACGGTTCAAAATTAAATTAAAGTCACATAAGCTAGCATGTATTAAAATTAGATAAAATCAAATACAACAGTTAAGCGACCGTGCTAGAACCACGGAACCGGAAAATGCCTAACACCTTCTCCCAGGTTAACAGAATTCCTTACCCGGATTTCTGGTTCGCGGACTGTTAACAGGGTCATATTTTTCCTCGGTTCGAAGATTCAACCGGTGAATTGGGACACCATTAATCTCCCAAGTGGCGACTCTGAATAATTAATAATTAAATCCCGTTCCGATTGTCTTTTAAATGGAAAAACTCCTTTACGCCTTTGCGGGTGTAGTGAAAAAAGGAGGTTTGACACCCTTGACTGTCGATCTCGAACTGCTTATGTCCTTCTCGGGAGCTTCGTATTATTCTTCCATTGAGTCTTGGACTTCCGTCCTCTGCTGGGGATTCTTGTTGTTTCCTGCTAGGGATTTCGGCTGTATTCCTCTGCTTTACTGACTTGAAATGTATTCCTCTGTTATATGGGCGGGCTCCCAACTTCCAAACTTGAAATTTGAATCGCCATTCTGTTCTTCAGAGGGGATCCTGACCGCTACAAAATAGACAAAACAAAGGAAACTTTCTGCCCCAGTTTGCACTAGGAAGATTTGTGAATTGTTAGCAATATTGTAAACCACTTATACTATATGCGATGGTGAGAGTAAACTAACGACTAAGCCAGGATGTGCATCTCCTATGAGTAAAACCCGAAACTCTAACAAGCAAATGCGTTTGCTAAAAATAAAACCTGAATGAACCAAACTAGGAAGTGTGTCTCCTACGAGTAAAACTTGTATGAACCAAAATCAGGAAGTGTGTCTCCTAGTGGTAAACTCTCATCTTTAGGAAGTGCGTCTCCTAAAGCAAAAATATAACCCGAAAGACCCAGACTAGGAAGTGCGTCTCCTAGGGGTGAAACTTCAATGATTTAAACTAGGAAGTGTGTCTCCTACGAGTGAACTTAAATGAACCAGACTAGGAAGTGCGTCTCCTAGGAGGAAATCTCATTTTTAGGAAGTGCGTCTCCTAAAGCAAAAATATAACCTGAAAGACCCAGACTATGAAATGCGTTTCCTAGGGGTGAAACTTCAATGATTCAAACTAGGAAGTGCGTCTCCTACAAATGAACTTAAATGAACCAGACTAGGAAGTGCGTCTCCTAGGAGAAAATCTCATTTTAGGAAGTGCATCTCCTCAGGCCCGGCCCACCGAGCAGCCCTAACTAGGAAGTGCGTCTCCTATGCATGAAATCTTAATTTAGGCAGTGCGTCTCCTATGCCTGAAAATAAACTTAGGAAGTGCGTCTCCTAGGGGTAAAAATAAACTTAGGAAGTGCGTCTCCTATGGGTAAAACTTTAATGATTTTAAACTAGGAAGTGCATCTCCTATTAATGAAATCTTAATTTAGGAAGTGCGTCTCCTATACATGAAATCTTAATTTAGGAAGTGCGTCTCCTATGCATGAAATTAAACTTAGGAAGTGCGTCTCCTAGGGGTAAAAATAAACTTAGGAAGTGCATCTCCTAGGGGTAAAACTTTAATGATTTTAAACTAGGAAGTGCGTCTCCTATTAATGAAATCTTAATTTAGGAAGTGCGTCTCCTATGCATGAAATCTTAATTTAGGAAGTGCGTCTCCTATGCATAAAATTAAACTTAGGAAGTGCGTCTCCTAGGGGTAAAAATAAACTTAGGAAGTGCATCTCCTAGGGGTAAAACTTTAATGATTTTAAACTAGGAAGTGTGTCTCCTATTAATGAAATCTTAATTTAGGAAGTGCGTCTCCTATGCATGAAATCTTAATTTAGGAAGTGCGTCTCCTATGCATGAAATTAAACTTAGGAAGTGTGTCTCCTAGGGGTAAAAATAAACTTAGGAAGTGCGTCTCCCAGGGGTAAAACTTTAATGATTTTAAACCAGGAAGTGCGTCTCCTATGAATGAAATCTTAATTTAGGAAATGCATCTCCTATGCATGAAGATAAACTTAGGAAGTGCATCTCCTATGGTAAAAATAAACTTAGCAAGTGCGTCTCCTATGGGTAAAACTTTAATGATTTTAAATTAGGAAGTGCGTCTCCTATAAATGAAATCTTAATTTAGGAAGTGCATCTCCTATGGGTAAAAACAAACTTAGGAAGTGCGTCTCCTAGGGGTAAAACTTTAATGATTTTAAACTAGGAAGTGCGTCTCCTATTAATGAAATCTTAATTTAGGAAGTGCGTCTCCTATGCATGAAATCTTAATTTAGGAAGTGCGTCTCCTATGCATGAAATTAAACTTAGGAAGTGCGTCTCCTAGGGGTAAAAATAAACTTAGGAAGTGCGTCTCCTATGGGTAAAACTTTAATGATTTTAAACTAGGAAGTGTGTCCCCTATTAATGAAAACTTATGATTTTAAACTAGGAAGTGCGTCTCCTATGAATGAAATCTTAATTTAGAAAGTGCGTCTCCTATGCGTGAACCATTTCCTTCTTCCTGAATTACCTTCTTACAGAACTGCTTTCCTTAAAAACTTGTGTTGTCTTCCCTCGAAACTGCTGGGGATAACACTGCTGGGGAATTATTTACTTACCTGTCGGGGGATAATACTACTGGGGAAATCTCCTTTATTCCCCTTTTTTCCAAAACTACTTCCTTCAAAACTTTTCTCTCTCAACATTGCTGGGGATAAAATGTTATCAGCTGGGGATAACGCAGTCAAGGATAACACTATTGAGGAATTTTGATTCCTTCAAAACTAGTGCTTCATTCTTCTGTAGGTTGCTGGGAATGACACTGGCCTTTTGTTTTTTCTGAGCACAAGTTTCATCCTTTCGTTCTGTCCGTTGGGGAACAACTTCCTTCATTAAAACTTGTTATACTGGGGGTAACTCTGGTTCAAAGACCACTTCCCTTGAGACTGGTACTATCTTTATTCTTCCCCAAATGGGTACCTGACTTCCAGAAAATTTTCTAAATGAAAGGAAAATTTTCTGCCCTAGTTTGGTAATCTCTCTTGTGGCATGCATTTCCGTCATCAATGCCATTTCCTTTACCTGTTTCAAATCAAACAAAATTTGTTAGTTTAAAACTTGGTGGTTGGTTGCGATACTCCTCTGGGGATGGCTTTTCCCTTTCTCCTTCCCTGCTCTACGTTCCATTACACTATCAAAACTTGATTGGGATGATATTATTTGCTGGGGATGATATTCCTGCTGGTCTTAGAACGACTTGCCCTGCTTTGCGTCGTTCGGCTATCTTGAAACTTGGGTGATAACATCCGACCTTATTGTCAATTCCTTATTCACCAACCTCTCAACGTTGTTTTCCATCTGACCATGTATCTTTTCCATGATAGTTGATTCCCCTTGAGGATTTTGCAATGTTTTGCTGATAAACCACATTCTTTTTTCTGCTGGGGATATCCCTCTTCTTTTGTGGCATCGCTCGGAAACTGGCATTTCCACGACCTTTTAGTCTCATATGAATTTCTCAAATCATGCCCATTGCTCTTCGCGTTGTTCTTTCTTGATTTGTCCGCGGGCTTTGGCCTTGAGGTTTATAACCTTTGATTTCGGCGGGGATATCCCTCTTGACACTCGTTCATCCTTTTGTCAATCATCTTTTGCTGGGGATATCTTTCTTGACACTGGTCTCGCGCTTGTTCCTTCCTGACTTAGACCATTTGGATGTTCTAATCGGATCGGGTCTTGCATAATTGGAAAGCTGATGGCAGATTTTGAAGTCATTTCTCACTTGTTCTGACCAAACAGACTCTACTGGGAAATTTTCTATGAAAGGAAAAAGATAAACAAAAAAGGAACCGAATAAAAGACAAAGGAAAAAGATGTCTCTTTAACAAGAGAAACTATAAATAAAAACCTATCAAACGCAGATACCGACTCTAATGGTCATGACATGCACATGTGGCCTATCCTCTGTCGTCAATCGTCTTTCAAGATCTTCATTTGGAGATTCCCCATTTGATTCTCAATCTTATTCGACTTGTAGTGCCCGAAGGGTTTTCACTATCAAGCCTCTCTCATTTTGGTTTTTCTCTTAGTTTTCATCGCCTTATGGTGCCCGCGAAGATCTTCACCGATAAGACTCTCTCATTTGTATTACTTTCTAGCTGGGGATTGTGGTGTTACCCATAAGACTCTCTTTTTATTTCTTTTCTATTGTGGATTAAAGATCTTTCTGCTATGTATCAGAGTGTTATGTTCACCGGTAAGACTCTCATTTGTCTGACTTGACATCCTTTGAAGAGTGATCAGAAGGTCTTTCTTTGGACCGTAATGTGGGATTTTGGATAGGCTAGAAAGAAAGGGTTTTAAAGGCTCAAAAACAAATCAATTTGGGGTTCAAAATTACAACCTTCGGAACCATATTTGTTTACAACAAGCGCAAATCTTGCCCCAGTTTCTTGCTTGGGGATTTTTTAATTTTTTGTTACACTATGACCGAGCCGTGAGGCGCCTACGTATCCTCTTTAAGGAATCAGGTCGAACGTAGTTCACAATTCCTCTGTCTTTTTCATTTACCTATTATTTTCTTTTCTTTTCTTTCTTTTTCTCATTTCTCCTTTCTCTTTTGTCGTTTTGTTGTTTTTTTTTCTTTTTTTTTTCTTTTCTTTTCTTTTTGTTTACCTTCCATGCTTGTGTTTTCTAGTCGTTGCTACTGGTTCTGAACGAGGGGTACGAAAGAAAAAACAATAAGGCTAAAAAGGGTTAACGAAGGATAAAGTGTTTAGATAGCAGAATAAAATGCCTTTGTCGTTCCAATCTTCAAAACATGCCAGGTGCAAACAACACAATTAAACAAAGATTTGTAGCCTCTTCTGATGGTGCTGGACTTGACAATTATATTCACACATTTGCTTTTTCATTTGTCATATCTAAAGCACCGTTAGGCAACACTCTCACTCTCGACCCTCATGTCAATTTGGCGAATCCTGCCTTTAACGGTTTTCTTTATGTTTTACTTGCCCCAGTTCCACATGACTCGATCTCCGAATAATCTCAAACCGTCCTTATTTCTTCTAAATGTTCTGATCACCTCTCAATGGTTTTATGATTACCTTTTAAGGTTAGGCCCAAAATGTGTGCGCATGTCATGTCACTAGAATCGACGCTAAACAAAATAGTAAAAGAACTAAACAAAAAGATGATTGGAATTAATAAAAGACCGGATTTTGCATTAGACTAATGGTGAAATGGTTTGAATAACAAAACAAACAAAACAACTGGGGTACAATTTTGGACCAAACCTAAAACAAATCCTAGACAACACTAAACAAACCACTATGACAAAAATGGAATGATAAGAGGGTTTGACACAAGACAATGTCCGGATTACAACCCTGCAAATAACTCGGACAACAGAAATGACAACAAAATAAACCACCAAGACTCCTCTCCAGCTAACCAAGAGATGAAGCGTCTTTCCGATTACCAAGCACGACATCTTAATCACTAGGTTCCCTATCGATATTGCCAAAACCATTAACAACTTCAATATCGTTAACTTCAGTCCGCAAATTCCCAAGAGGATTCACATGCTCCTTGTCACTGTCATTGATCATAATTACCCCTTCTTGAATCATTCTTTCTACTTCCCTTTTCAAAGAACGACAATCTTCAATGCTATGCCCTTGGACATTAGAGTGGTACATGCAACGTACAGTAGGATCAAAACCTTTTGCATATGGGTCTGGAGTATAGCCGAGGAGTGGCTCAATCAGGCCGGAATGCTTTAACTTTTCAAACAAGCTTGGGTAGGACTCCCCAATCGGCGTGAAACTATTTCTTTGCCTTTGTTCCCCTCCCTGCCCCTGTTTTCTTGGGTCGTTGGGTGCTCGAAAACGTTGTGAAGGCAAGAATGAATTACGTAGTGCTGGCGCTCGCCATAGGGGGTGACCTGATGGTTGGACATGTGACCGGACATTGTTCGGAGGATGATACTGAGGTGGATTATGTGGAGCTCGGGGGCAGGTTTGGGCATAATGGGCGGAAAAAAGTGGCTCTGATGGTGGGTAGTAGGGTTGTGGAAGGTTGTATGGAGTGTGTGGATAATTTGGGTGATGGGGTTTGGGATGGTAGTGAGGGGAAGGACCTCTGGATTTGGACCAAGTACCTGCTTCAACCGTTGCGACCTTCTCTCTCTTCTTTCCGAGTGCACCTCCCGCGCCGCTCTGGATGGCCTGAGTGGTTGCTTTAATCGCCGAATAGCTCAGGATTTTGTTGGATCTGCGTCCCTCTTCGATAATACCGCCCATTTTTACTACTTCGTTGAAAGATTTACCAACTGACGTCACCAGGTGACCAAAGTAAGTGGGCTCCAAAGTTTGTAAGAAGTAGTCCACCATTTCACCTTCCCTCATTGGTGGGTCGACTCTTGCTGCTTGTTCCCTCCAACGGAATCCGAATTCCCTGAAGCTCTCTCCAGGCTTTTTCTCAAGTTTTAACAGTGTGAGACGGTCCGGGACGATCTCAAGGTTATACTGGAAGTGACCCGCAAATGCTTGTGCTAGATCGTCCCAGGTATACCACCTGCTAGGATCCTGCCTCGTGTACCATTCGAGTGCGGACCCGCTTAAACTTTGACCGAAATAAGCTATCAGAAGCTCATCCTTTCCACCTGCTCCTCTCATCTTACTACAGAAACCTCGCAGATGTGCCATAGGATCGCCATGCCCATCGTATAAATCGAACTTGGGCATCTTGAACCCTGCTGGTAATTGGACGTCAGGGAAAGGGCATAGATCATTGTAAGCCACGCTGACCTGGTTGCCTAACCTGTGCATGTTCCTGAAGGACTGCTCCAGATTTTTAAATCTCCGCATCACCTCATCCTGCTCTGGGCTCTTAGCCGGCTTTTCAATCTCCGCCGGGACCTCAAAGTAGGGATTATAGGTATGTGGCTCGGGTGCTTTGAATGTGAGTTCAGTGGGATAATATTGCGCATTGTGAGCTTGAAACAATGGCTCACTAGACGATCTGTGCAATGAAGCTGGGGAAGGCGCCACAAAGACGGGAACATTTGGTGGAGGAGGATTCTGATTGGGTGGTGGAGCTTGGGGATCATAGGTCTCTCCTCCCTGATAGTAGTGATGGCTTGGGAAACTCGTTGAAGGGCCGGTGGAGGGGTATTCCGGCGTGTGTCCTGGTAGGAGAGTAGGAGTAACGGGTAGTTCATACCCCTTTTGGGCTCTAGCTAAGGCTATCTGCATTTCATTCATTTCCAGCCTCATCTTTTCCATTTTTTCCATGGCCTCCTTCAACATCTGATTTGTCGTCTTTTCTGACTCAACACTGTTGTCCGAGCCAGTCATGCTTTCTGGTATGGACCATTTTGATCTTGTTTGATAATGGTACGGTGTCAGTACGCTTTAACAAACTAACTGGTATAGATTGGAAAAACAACAAACTCGTCAGTGTTAGAGTCTTAATAGATATTGTAATTGCACGTTGGGGGATGCAATGTTCTTAGGCAGTTAACCATTTCTAATATGCTTTTGCTCTGACCGCATGCATCATCCCGGCTTATTTTATTTGTGCCTCTTTCGAGTGTTTTAGAGACCTCTCTTTTCTTCTTCTCTCTATCTTTTTTTTAGTGATGGTCGAATCTTATGTGGATTGCCTACGTATCATGTCCCCCCATGAATCAGACCGAGCGTAGTTCTGCCAATAAAAGATAAATAATAATAAAACATTTTTTTGCAATTTTCATAATAAAACAAACTTGATTATAAAAGTTTAAAAACTGACCATACTAACAGACTTTGACAAAAGACAACAAACGGACTAGAAAATCAAATAACTCGCACACTCTAATCAAAGAATTACAAACTCAAAAACAAACAGCCAGATTCCTTCCCCTATATGCCAATTTTAACCAAATGGTTATTTTTCAGACGTGGCCCCTTATCAATTTCACATGAATTTTAAGGCCGGGAAGGACTATTTTACGACCTTTCACAAACTTGTTCGTTCTTTTACGAAAATAGCCCTTCGACGACTGAAAGATACTCTAAGGCTATCTCGGCAGGAACGGTTTAAGACATCACTGAAGCCGGGCCGGCTTATTTTAACTAAAAACCAAACGGTATTCACTTGACCACTAACTATTTTCTTGTTTTTTCAAATAATAAAAGACCTGGTTTTGCAAACACAATCTTTCAGCACTTCGGAGATGAAGATTTTAAGATTGTGCGGGATAACTGGTAGCAACCCAAAAGAATGACCAAAGATGGTCGTTTATGCAAAATCAGCCTTCCGGCGTCCCTTTCGAGAACATTCGGCTATTTTTGACAAAACGGCGTGACCCAACTTATTTATGACTCTTTTCTTGTTTTTTTTTCAAATTAGAATAAAAGACCCGGTATTGCAAACACGGCCTTTCAGCGCCTCTGGGACGAAGATTTTAAGGCTGCGAGGGTCAAAAATCAAAACATAACCAAAGGTGGTTGTTTATGCAAAATCAGCCTTTCGGCGTCCCTTTCGGGAACATTTGGCTATGTTTTGACAAAACAGCGACACCCGACTTCTTTATGATGAAATTAAAATTTGACATATTTTTTGGCTATTTTAGCAAAAGGGGAGGTTGGACCCGATTAGGGCTGCCTACGTATCTCACATCCGGTGAGAATCAAACTAGCGTAGTTCGCCCAGATAAACTAACTAAACATATTTTTTCCTTTTTCTTTTATAGCAAAAGAAACTATTTTTCCTTTCCGTTTTTTTATTTTTTTAAAAACAAAGCAAACTAAAATAAAGGACTATTTCATACACACTTTCTGCTTTTTGGGTAAACAAATTATTTTTAAAAGTAAAATATATTTTTTTCGTCAGAGTTCTGACAGTACTTGGACACTGGTTTTTTTCTAAATTAATCATCTAACTCTCTACTTGCTATTTTTCTCTTTTTCTCAATTTTTTTCCAAAATTTTCTAACATTCCCCTAGATTCAGAAGCCGGTCAACATGCGGTTTCAAAATAAATAAATGCACAAAGCGTAAGTAGGATGCATCAGGATGGTCTTTTCTGTTTCAGGTTGCTATTCCTAGACGGACCCAGCCCCTGTGTTGAGTCCCCCAAGTCAAAAATGCACATGATGCAGATAAGCGTTCCTACTAGGGATCCGGTATGAAGATGAGTTATTCTAGGTTCAGAACCTGGGTGTTTGTTTTAGACGTGGCTTACCCGAGCGGACAGCTCGAGCCTAGGGGGCAGCGTACCGGGAATACAGAAGCTCAACCCGGCTTTGCAACTTATCCGAACCTCGTTCTAAAAATGGGATTGACTCTAAACAGAAAAGAAGTCACACGAAGTGCACCCTTCTTCATGATTTAGAAGACTCAGAGAGGATATGGGTTTTGGCACAGTTTATATACAGTTCACAAAATATCAAAGCGGTAAAAGCAGTTAGTTAGCACATTAAGCACAGATCATGTAACAAAATCAAATAAAGCTAAACACAACAATTTATTCTAAGCTTGATTTCTACCCTGAACCAGTGGTTCTGGGTTCATATCCCCAGCAGAGTCGCCAGAGCTGTCACACCTCCTTTTTACCCGCGCCGCAAGGGCGTAGAGGGAGTTTTTTCAATTAAAGGATAATCAAAACGGGATTTGTTTATTTATTTCAGAGTCGCCACTTGGGAGATTTAGGATGTCCCAAGTCACCAATTTAATCTCAAATCGAGGAAAAGAATGACTCTGTAATACAGTCCGCGAACAAGAAATCCGGATAAGGAATTCTGTTAACCCGGGAGAAGGTGTTAGGCATTCCCGAGTTCCGTGGTTCTAGCACGGTCGCTCAACTGTCATATTCGGCTTGTTTATCTGATTTTATACAATTATGAGCTCATGTGCAAGTTTTAACTCTTTACCGTTTTTATTATTATATTTTAAAAAAGAATGTGAACATCGTTTAAAAAATATGTCTTTGGATTGTGTCACATGAAATGCACCCGCAATTCGGAACACATTTTTATTCAGTGTTTTGGGATTTGGATTTGGGTCGCATGAAATGCACACCCGAGTTTAAGAAGGTAAGATTATTAAAATGCGCGCCTAAAGCGATTAGCGTATTATTATTTTGGGTAAGGCCGTGGAGTTCGCTAAGCGGCCGATCCCGAGTTCTAAGTAATTAATACATACATTTGTGAGGGCCCCGCAATCTATATGTTTTACTAGGCGAGGCTCATCTCATTTTTTTTTATAGACAATCCTAAAATGACTACATTTTTCTATTAAAATTAGTTTCTAAAATAAAGAAAGAAAATCCTAATTAATTAGGAGCTTTCAAAAAAATTAAGAAAACGTAACATACTAATTGCTAGATTAAGACAAATATTAATGGAAAGGAACTTTACTAAAAATAAAGAAAAAAAGCGAATTCGAAATCATAAATAAAATAAGAAATTCGACAACTAATATTCAAAAGAAATCAAATATAGCTAGATTGAAGCTCGCATTGTTATATAAAAAAAACTATTGGAATTAATTATTCACAACCATTTGAAACTAGATTTAACCATAATTACTAAAGCTTATTAGAAAGTTTATTAAACTTAAACATTATCTAGTCTTGTTTGGCCTTAACTAAATTTAGCTACCCATTCATGATTAACCTACTGTTGACCATATTAAAACCTTCATAGCTAATGAATTAACCCGTTTTGCCAAGCTGATTCACTAAAGACCAATTTATGTCATTTTCCTCTTATTCCAATTATTAAACAGTAATACATGAAATAGCCTAAATACAATCAGTAAAAGAAACGAAGAAAAAGCGAAATTAAAATTTCAAAGTTCCATTCTTCATATGTATTCATGCTTTCACATTTTCCGCTTACAATATCGACAAGGTTACAGCCATGTACCTGGTATTGAATACAAGAGAAGAGGAAGATGAGAATCGGCAGCAGTATTAACAATACAACACAGCAACAACAGTCCAGCAACACAGGAATAGACCAGTAACAGAGTTTGCAAACCGGTGGAGTAGTAACCCAAGAAAGAAGCTTCAAGCTTCAATGAAACAATAGCAATTAATGCTGATTTCAAACAATGAAGGAAAGTAGAAGATTTTTTTTCAGTTTTGTTCTCTCCCCCCTTTGTTCTTCTTCCTTTTTCTTCAAGTGTCAAATGAGTCCTTTTATACCCAAAGCAAGACTACCTTTTCTTTTTTACCTCTTTTCTTTTTCCCCAATATTCTTCTACTATGTATAACTTTTAACTTTTTATTATTACCTATACTATTTCTGATTTTTAACTTAAGTAAAAGTAGTCAACACGGACCCCACGGTTCCCCTCTTTTTGAATGGTCAAAGAAGACCTCATCATTATCCCCTTTTCTTTTTACTTTACATCATTGTCTTGTCCCCCACTATAATATTTTAATTATATCAACCCACCACTACCTCATGTCTTGTCCCCCACCAGGTACTATTTTAATTTTGTTAATGCCTAGTGGACAGAGCACTCAGATTAAATAATTGTTCAAATTTACAATTCCAAAATACCCCTCCAACCTTACTGAAATTACCATTTTACCCCTGAAAGTACTACAATTTACCAATCTACCCCCATCAGTTATAACCAATTCACCTAATCAATTCCAACCAAAATACAACAAATATAACCAATTCCTAAACAAATTCAATCAACAAATCCCATGAACACAGATTGAATCATACAACATCAGATTAATGGGAATAAGTTAACCATATTGGGAACCAATCCTGGTTAACTTAGACAAAAAATGAATGATCAATGAGACAACAATATTAGCAACAAAAGTAAACTGAAACAACATGAATCACAATTAACTGAATCGAAATGCAAACTGAAATCATATGATGAATAACAAAGAGCAGGAAACCAAACAATACACAAAACAAAATTATCCGAACCAACTCAATATTAACAAAGATACTATACATTCTACAACTAATAATCACGAATGACAAACCAATCGAACTCAAATTCGACTAAACAGAATTCAAAGAAATTTTTTACAACCAAGATTCAACTAAGAACGATTCAAACTCCTTAAACCATAATATTTAAACAGATTTTAGCGGCTCTTATCTTACTCACATATAGATCATAAAATGAGAAAGGGAGATGAGACGGACCTTAAAAACCTTTAACAATCCGGACCTCGACTGCGTATGAACTGTTTCGACGACCCCGACCAAAGCTCGAACAAACGAGATGGTGGGGTCTCGTTTTGGACTGAAGGCGATGAAAAAAGGTGAAGCAGTAGCGATGGGAATTGGTTTTGAATCAGATGCTCGATGAGGCAGCAGCAACGCAGCAGAAGCAGATGCTGGACGGAGCTAAGGCAGCAGCAACACATCAGGTGCAACTTGGTTTTGAAGCAGACGAGGCAGTCGTGGGAGGTGAGACGTTTGGGTCTGCTGGAGGTCGACGAGCTGTTCGTCGTCGACGGCTGGATGTAGCAGGAGCAGCAGTGGCGATGGAGCAGTGGCAGCAGGGTTGGGTGGTGCTACATGGTACAAGGGTGAGAGACGGTGAAGGTGACAAATAGCTTCCTCATGCTTTTGTTCTGAGGCTGCTAGGTTTTGGTTTTAAGTTGTCTAGGTTTGTTTTGTGAAGAAGATGAGGAGCTGGTGGGTCAACTGGTTAATGTCGCGAAAGTTTAGGGGTGTTCTTTTAGGTTGAGATGAAAGAGCAGCAGAGGCTGTTTGGCTTAGGAGATAGACGATGGTGGTTTGTGTGTTCGAGCTGGAGGTCGTGAGGATGATGAAGAAAATGAAGCAGAGGGGTCGTTCATGGTGGTCGACGAAGAAGATGAAGCAGAAGGCGAGGTGCTAGGGTGCTGTTCGTCGAGGGAGGCAGCCATGGGAGCTCGAGCTCGAGCTCGACGACGAAGAAGAAAGTAGCCTGCTTGGCTTTTGGTTTGGAGTTGTGTGTGTGTGTGCTTGTGTCGAAGAAGACGATGCAAGGGCAGCCATGGATGGGGGCGTGAGAAAGCTTGGAGAAGATGGAGAGAAAGGGAGGGGGCAGATGGGTTTAGGTTTAGGGTTTTTTTTGTAAAAAAAAATGAAAATGAAGTGAAGATAGGAGGTTGGGTCATTTGGGGTTATGGGGCGGACCTGGTCGGGTCGATTCGGTGGGTCTTTGGGTTGGATAAGGGGTTATTTAGTTTGGGTAGAGGTGTTTTGGGCCTAGGTTCAAAATTGAGGAAGAGACCCAATTCCGATTTTTCTTTATTTTTTGCTCTCTTTTCTTTTACTTCTAATTAATAAAACTAAAATTCTAAATTAAGTTATAAACTAAATTAACTTATCAAAAATACTAACTAATTTCTAGCAACATTTATCACACATAATTAAACACTCATTAAAACAAAATTGCACAATTTGACATTGAATGCTAAAAATGCAAACGACGCATATTTTTGTAATTTTCATTCTTGTAAAACAAACTTAATTACTCCTAATTGTAGAATTAAATCCTAAATGCAAATGCGACATATTTTTGTATTTTTATTAATTTTAACAAATAAACATGCATGGACAAAATACAAATAATTACCCTAAAATGCCGCGAAAATTCTCAAAATTGCACACAAAGGAAAATCGTTTTATTTTGAATTTTTTGGGAGTAATTCTTTCATAGGGCAAAAATCATGTGCTTACAAATCCGTGATTCAGTTTTGAGTTTGATGACACCCCTTTATGTAAACTTATAAATTTTCATGTGAACCTGACCGGTGAATTTTATATCCGTCACATGAAATAGTTTAAGTGGGATTGTAAAGGATTTAGTTAGTAGATTAAATTAAATTATCAGTGATTTAATTTAATTAACTAGTATTTGTAATCTTAACATAGGGAGTTAAAATAAGTGTTAATGATTTTCGAAATTCATATTGAGGAGTTCAATTGCAGTTTTTAGTAGCACAAAATGCGATTAATTATAGTAAGATTTAATTCTTCCGAATTTCGAATTAATACTATATTTGGTAGCCTCTTATTATTTTTGTAGTCCCTGCTATACCTAGTAAAAACCTTAACACACTTGGATAAAATGTGACTTGGGAGAAAAGTTATCCTTTTGGAGTTAGAGTAGGATTTTACTTGCACTAGTAGAATCCTACATGTTTTTGAGCCTTTTTTGGGCTTAATTTCGGGTCTACGAAAGGAAGACCAGTTTCACCCAATAACTCACTCTTCGGAGTTGTATTATTTGCCCACACAAATAATTTCGTCTGAGGTCTTACAAGGAGCATAGCAGAAGACTGCATTCCTGGATTCTTGCTTTGTGGAGGACTTGTGCAACGTTTTTGAGAGGTTAGTGTTTCTAATCTCTGTAATTATATCATTGTCTAGTTTACATGTTTGTGATACCTGAATTATATGCTTGCTTTCGCTGCGCATGTGCTAACAAGTACAAGGAGAGCGAAAAGATGAAAAATATTTTTTAATATAAGCAAAAAAAAAAAACAAGTTAATTTAAAGTATTGAAAAAAATTGTTGATGCACGGGTTCGTACTATTTTATTAATTAGATGGAGAAATTATCTAAAGAAGTGATGTTGCATCTTAATATTTGCAAGGGATGGTCAAGGATATGTGATCGATTGAGTTACAAGCTTGTTTGGATGGTTGTTAGCTATTGTATCGTATCGTATTGTTACTTTAAATACAATGTTTGTTTTGATTGTTACTTAAATTTTATTGTATCGCATCGTATCGTATCGTTAAATCCGCCTTTACGTAACGATGAAATGTGCCACTTTATGTAATGACCGATTTGGTGTGATCGCGTCGTTTCCTTGTGTTTTTCTCTCAATCTCACCCTTTATTATTATTAAATAATTTTATTTTATCATTTATCCTACCTTTTTATATACTGTATCATAATTTTTCTTTATAATATTGCAAGTTTATTCATCATATTACTGGTGCGTGATACCATGAAATGACGGCAAAATCACACAATCCAATCCATACAATACAATACGATACGATACATTATGAAACGATATGTAACAACCATCCAAACAAGCTGTTAAAAGAATACTGAAACATCGCATTGTTTAAATTGATTATTTAATTAAAAACAAAAGAGTAATCAACAATATTATACTTTTTTTAATATACATTGAACAAAATCCTAATGTGGCTGTAACTTTAGTCTTTAGGGGTATTAACAAGTGATATTGAAACCTTGCATAATACTTCTTTATTTATTTAGTTATTCGATATGTGAGGTGAGATTTTCAAATGCTAAGTCCCTGAAATTCATTACTAATATTTTTAATATAATATATTATGTATATCATTATATCTATATTATATTAAAAGCACGAAGGCCCTTAACAAAATATCGTTTGCCTTTTTTACCCTTTAAAAATAGAGTTCATACTGGACAAGATAGTCATTTGAGTATTTTAATGATATTTATGACTTTAAAATCAAATCAAATTTTTCCTAAATTTTTGGACTTAAAAACAATTAAGATTTTATACTATATAAAGTTTCCTTACTTAACATAACTCTAACCTAATACGTTTTCTTTGCTTGATTTATTATTGAATCTTAATAAAATCCTACTTTAGGTTAGAAAACCATCAATAAAAGAATCCTAAGAATGAACGAAAAGTTGAGTTCTGCCACAACTCACAAATCTATTGCTTATCAGATTAGACTCTCAATTATGTTGCTTTACCGACTTTAACCGGGTCTGATTCTCCGCTTAATATCAAACTAACTTGGGATATTTAACGTTTTAGTTTATAAATTTGATTATGCATTGTTTGTTGCGATTCATGTGGGGTTTCAAGGATTTATGTTACCTATTGGTATACCTCATGGTTTTAGTGGATCTATGTTTCTATAATTTTCTTATGTTTCTATATTCTTGAGAGCTCAATGGCGCTTTGTGTGTCATTGCTTTGAAAGAAAAATGCATTAGTATGTTTCTTACTTGCGTACAACTTTAGTTGGTAGTTGGTACTACTTTAATGCTAGGGATATGTAGTTATGCACCACTCTTAGTTTTTGATAATTTTTATATCCATAGATTGTATGTTAGTACATTCAGTCATGTCACTCTAACGACACTTCATGTAGAATCATAATTCCAATATATGCATTAAGTGAGTGTTAATTTGTACTAAGGAAAAGAAACGAAACTGAAAATCATTCAACCTTAATTCTACTCACATAGAAAAAGTTATCCTAGATCTCTAAGTACAAAGATTTAAAAATTAAGAAGAACTCATATTGATAATCATTATGCAAGACGCAATCCCAAAAATATTACTGCAAGAGTTTTAACTTATATTGTAAGTGTAATATTCATCTTTAAGTTTTATAGCAAATTATAGATCTTACTTTTTTTATGAATGATTATTTGTAGATTTTTGTTGGATGACCTAATAGTATAAATATATTTTCTAAACTATTGGTATATTCAAGTTATACTCGTGTTCAACTAAAATTCTTTTATCTCCAATTTAGTTCTATGTTATTGCTGTTTTTTTTTTTAGAAATTTGTGATTCCTTTCCGACATGCTTCTGATCAACTTTATTAGTTGAATATTATCTATTTGATGCTTTCTTACATTGTTTGTTAGAGAAAATATATAACAGAGATGAAATAAATAAGAGCCATTCCTAATGTGCGAAATAGCTTTTAAGATCTCATTCATTGTTCGTCTAATAACTACTAGCATTAAATCAGGCTAATGCTGCTAGAAGTATATTTTATACGTGAAAGATTAATAATCTCTCAAATTTCATATTGATGTGTTTATTCGCTTATCCTCATGTTTATTATTCGAGCTAATTGATAATTTTTTGGCAACTCTTTTTGATAAAACGCAAAATTTTTTAAGGTATATTAAAAATGTGGCCATGATAAAATAATGTAAATGTTGTTGTCATGATAAAATAATGTAAATGTTGTTGTTATGATAAAATACGTAAACAATAGAAAGGAAAGGAACCAGTAAACTAAATTAATCTATTGGTCATGTGTTGTTCACAAGCAATTTGAGTTGAAGTGCTAGGTCGGTATTACATTGATGTTTCACACCATGTTCTATTTTCAACGGTAATTGATCACATACTTAATTAAATTATTTTTCTCAAATAAATGGTCTTAGAATGTATGTGGTGTGAATTTATTTCGTTATATAAGTTTCATAATTGTAACATCGATTTATTTTGTTAATATTATCTAATGATAATATTTGAATTCAATATAAAGTCTACTTGATTATGGTAAGCCTTACGGTCTTACCGTAATCATACGAACATATTTAGCTTTTTGTTGAGCTAAAACATACTTGGTTCGTTATAACTAAAGTTAAAGTCTACATATTAGAACAATTTTATAAAAGCTAATCTTAGTTAATTTTAAAGTCTTGCATATTAGGATTTTATGTATAGTTAAAATAAGGAAAGATCTAATAAAAAGATTATAGTTGACATAAAAATTTAAATACTAAAAAAATAGTTAAATGATAATTTTGTCCAGTATAAAATATATTTTTAACAGGTAAAAAAATTTGTCAGTATCTTAATTTTGGGCGTTCGGTAAAAAAATAAGAAAGATTTGTCAGTTAGTTGATCCTATTTTATATCTTCTATAATTAACATATGAATATATAGTTTTTCAAAAAAAAATCTTAATCTTCAAGGATATGTGTACTAATAATAAAAAGGAGCATGATAACCTTAGAAATTAAGTAATAAAATTATAAAACTAAAATAAATTTTAAGTTAAATATATTGATTAATACAATTGATCGACTTATGCAGGGATAAATTTCTTACATTATTGAGTTACCTAAATATGATCAACAATCATCATTTTTAAAAATTTAAATTTTTTCGTTAACTTCTACCTTATACATATCTCAGACACAAATTTTAAATATAACATTTATGTGATATTTTAAAATTTTAACTTATTAAGATAATGTACACGCACAAATATAACATTTATTTTTTTAATTATTTCTTTCATTTATACATTAAATAACTCAAAGAATCACCGTAGAAATACATGTGCAACGCATACTAGTATTAGAAAAAAGGTGGGATCACAACGTCATAACACAATCTATTGTGAATGGGAAAGTAATAACGAGTAACTCTAAGAGCGGAGGCCCAAATTCGCAAATTCTATCCCGTTTTCAAAGCCGCTGCAACTCTCAAAACTTTGGCGAAAGGATGGTGAAACCACTTGCCGATTCGCGCAGCAACAGAGCCGCCGTTCAGGCCACCAACGACGACGCTTCCGCCAGCAAACTGTACGTACGCCTTTTTATTCAACTGTACAGTAACTCTTCAATTTTCTTCAGTTAATTTCCTAGATGTAATTTAGAGATATACAGTTGTATAATAGAATGCTTCAGAGACCATCTATGAATATATCATTTTCACTGCAAATTATTGGAAATTGAGCTGAAATTTAAACCTAATTATCCTCAAATTCCGTCTTATATGATTACTGTTTTTTATATTTTGTGTGATGTGAAGGTCATGCGTGAAAAAGGGATACATGAAAGATGATTATGTCAATCTGTTTGTTAAAAAACCCCTGAGGCGATCTCCCATTATTAATCGTGGTATGATATCTCTTTTTTTGCTTCTTAATCCATGGTGGTGATGTGCTTAGTGTTTATTTTTTGGGGTTGTTTAATAGATGTGTAACTTAATTATAAGGTTATTTTGCTCGCTGGGCTGCTCTTCGGAAGATGCTCTATCAATTTCTTGATTGCAACCCAAATGCTGATGGAAGTGGCAATATTAAGAAGCAGATATTGTCGCTTGGAGCTGGCTTCGACACAATGTTTTTTCAGCTGCAGGTGCTTCAGTTTCTATGGGTTGTTTTAATATCTTCCATGATGATTGAAAATTTCACATAAAGGATCCCAAGGCACATTTTGTACTTTTTTCACAAAAAAAGGATTTTCTTTTTGTAGCCAATCCAATGCCCTGATTCCAACTAGTTTGGGAGTTGGAACTAAGGCAAAGCTGACAGTATGCTATTGCAGTTCTGGAGCTTTAGTATGGTCTTGTTTACAGTGTCTATTCATGTATCAATTTTCCTCCATCTTGATCTTGGCGACCCTTAAATGAAGTTGTCAAGAGAAAATGGAGGTTAAGAGCAAAACGATCCCTCAAATGGGTTACTGTACGTGGAAATTTGAGCATCTGGTTCAGGCTACCTGCAATTTTTGTTGAACTAGGCTGACAGTTTGTGATAGTAGAATTTTGCTTTATGTTAAGATTTTTCTTATATTGCTTGATGCTGCTTCATGTAGTTTTCCAATACAATAGATACACGCTTGCACGTTTACTGTAATTTCCATCCTTCAGAAAGAAGATTAATAGCTATATTTGTCTTTGGCAGGATGAAGGAAAAGCACCTCATCTTTACGTGGAACTGGATTTCATTGAGGTGGGATTTTCAAATGCTAAGTCCCCGAATTATGTCATAGCATAAACGAGGCAATATTTTTTGCATTTTGGCAAATCCATTTTACTTTCTTGGCTCAAAGAGCTCAGCTCTAGATGTTTGTCTCACAGGTGACAAGCAAGAAGGCAGCTCTTATTGAAACCTATAGTCAGTTAAGGGATAAAGTTGGTGAAATAGCATCAATCTCATCAGGTAATGAGCATGTTCACCGCTTGCAAATATGCAAATACTCTTCTCTTGTGAACTGCCAACTTGGTGATCCCTGCCTTTCATTTATCTTGGGCAAATATATGATTTCATTTCCTTGACAAGATACCATGTTGTTGAGCGCGAGGTGGATACATCAAGCATTTAATCTCTGTCATCTAACTTTCTGAACCATGTCATTTTTTAATACAATATTTGTTCAATTTTATCTTCTTAGTATAGGTTGAATCAGTATGAAGGAAAAACGTTAGCTTTTAAAGCATCTTCTGTGACAGAAGGGTGTTCCTTTTGTGCAAAGCGGAATCTAGCTTTTATTCACGACTACACGATGTTTCTTTGATAAGTCAAAATTTCTCTACTAAACACCAAGTTGGATGTCAAAGGAATGTACAAGTAAATTATCATTTTAACTAACTCGAATGTGGTCATCCACGGTCATCTAACAAGTACGCCAGTTATCTTTATTGACTTTACAACACCGTATTTTCTCGACACCAGAAATCCAAGTGAAATATGATGCCTTTTACATCATATTTCACTTATTTGAAGCAATTTTCTACTATTAATTTTTCGCCATAAGCACAAAAAAAGAGACAGTGGTGATGTTTCCCTCTTTTCGCTGAACTCTCCAGCTTGTTGTTGCTTCCTTTACTTTTCTTGGTATCACTCATAATATTTGAACAATGAAATACAAGGGTCCACATTTGTGAAGCCAATATGCAATGCAACAAAAGATGATTAGCATTGTTTTTAGTTTTTTTTTGGTCACATGCAATGCTGGCTCCTACCTTCACCGGGTAGGAATAAGGTCTGCGTACACACTACCCTCCCCTCCCAGACCCCACTTGTGGGATTAACTGGGTTTGTTGTTGTTGTTGTTGTTGGCTCACAAGTCACAAGTATCATCATTCTCTTTCTCAAGTTATCCGCTATAGGATAGCATCCTTTTCTGAACCTACTCTTCATGTCCTCTATCTGACAACTCCACATAAAAAGGTTTGGTTGTAAAATATCTTACTCGGTCTCCCTCCATACTATCTTATTTCCCCACTCACCCCACCCCCACTTCTCCTACAGAGGCATCGTATATTTTGTGAAATTTCCTTAATGTCATACTTATAACATTCATAGACATGGATCACCTTCTTAAAACATATATTCCATATAACGCCTTGAGCATTCTTTCTCAAATAATCAATTACTTCTGCATCTTTCTCGTTTATTAGACCATATACCTGTTAATATGTATTCTCCAAGGATATTCACCGGGCATCTTTCCAAAACCTTACCCTACAACCCTCACTCACCTAGTAAGCAATACATTAAAGTGAATTTTCCTGCTCCTTACTACACTTTTACAGTGTTACTCCATAAGATCTTGTCTAGTCTCTCCATTGTTCTAATATCTATACTTACTACTTAGTAGAAATTATCTGTCTACATAAAAGGTCTGCTCTTGAGTGAATCCCCACAACCGTTTTCTAAGAGTACTATATTGAATACGGACAATCTCCTGATTCCCAATCCCCTTTGCTTATGGAAACCAATATTTTCATCCATAATTCCATTCCACTTAATGAAATGTTTTCTCCCCATCCATTCCTTCTTACTGAGAATCTCACAGCATTTTCTCCGACCAATTTGCGCCACTTGCGTGCATACAAACCATAGACATAATAAGTGGTGTATTAGCGAGGTAGACTTTCATAATGTTATTTTCCCTCCCTTACACAGATATTTTCCTATTATTCTCCCCCGTCTTTTCTCAAATTTCTCAACCACAGGCTGCTACAGATTTTAATCTAATTTTTTCCTCCGATCGGTAAACTAAAGATACCTTGTAGGTAGTGTAATCAATTTTGGTCTACAGATTTGTTGTAATCTAATGATGTTTTGTACCTCCCCTACTGGTACCAACTGGAGTTTCAAATATCTACACATGATCCTGGCACAACTTTAAACCATACCAAATTTCTGAACAAGTATCGAATATGTCTAATCTGGGGTTCACAAGAAATTAAAGTATCTTCTGCGAGTAGTTGATAGATATGGTTACATTATTTGTCCTATCACCGCCTACCTCGATACCCTTGATGACACCTCATTCCCCCGCCCTATGAATAAGTTTGCTAAGTACCTCCCTCACAAGTAGAGTTAACAATAGAGGCAAATGATCCCCTTGTTTAATGATCCCCTTGTTTCATGCAGAAAAGGGAGAAGTCCATAGTGATCATTACAAATTGCTTCCTGTAGATTTGCGCAACATAGACAATTTAAATGATGTTATAGCCCGTGCAAATTTAGACCCCAGGTTTGTCGTTGCTTCATTGCTATATTTTCTTAACATTTTTTTCTTTAATCTCCACGAATGAAGCACAAGTTATGTTGAAGGATTTTAATGTATTAGGTCTTCCTTTGTCAAGCTCAGTGAGTTGTGCCTAACCGCCTCTAAATTTATTGCTACTATAATGGTAAGTGTAATATGACAAGCTCTGTTTACATCTATGTCTTGACTATATTACAATCCTGGTGGAACAAAATTACTTGATGTGAAAGATGTGGAAGTACTACAAGTAATCTAAATTGACCAGTTTTAGATTTTTTTTTTGAGACTGGTAACAATATATTAAAAAAAAGAAGGCACTAAGGCAGTGCAAAGCCATATGTACGTGGGGGGGATGTGAAAACTGATCCACCAGACTTACAAAAAACCTAACATGACAACCAGGGACTCCGTATTCTTTACATGCCTTTCTTTACACCAAAAATAAAACAAAAGAATACAATTCATCTTAACATTCTGAAGAGTATTGTATCTGTCTTCAAAAACTCTTGAGTTCCTCTCTGTCCACACTGTCCCCCATACACAAGCAGGTATCAGTCTCCACCATGTCTTCTGACTGACTACACCTCCAATGTTATTCCAGGACTTTAGAAGCTCTAGAGTAGTTGCAGGCATTGTCCATCTGAGGCCCACAATGTTAAGGAACAATTGCCACAATTTACTAGTGATAGGACAATGCAGAAACAGATGACTGTTGATCTCCAGATCTCTGCCACATAACAAACATCTCGAGCATAACAGAAATCCCTTTCTTTGTAGGCTTTCTTGGGTTAAACAAGCTTCTCTTGCTACCAGCCATGAGAAACAAACCACCTTAAAGGGAGCTTTTGCTTTCCATATGTTCTTCCAAGGCCATCCCACTGTATGCTGATCTGCATTTGTAAGCATGAAATAGGTGGATTTGACAATGTATACCCTGTTTTTGCAACAGTGTCAGAATAAGGTGTCCTCATTTTCATTGAGCCCTTTGAACCCTTCCAAAACCTTAAAAAATAGCAATTCTCCCCATTTCCCAATCATTCAGACCCCTTCTGAAAGTGATATTCCAACCATGCTGACCCCAAGCTGCTTCCATTAAAATATCAGGCATGTTTGCAATACTGTAAAATTCTGGGAACATCTCTTTAAGTGGACCATGCCCAAGCCAATTATCATTCCAAAATAGTGTCTTCCTACCATTACCCACCCTTGTGCAAGTGTTAACCAACACAGAGCTCCATAGTTGTCTGATAGATTCCAAACACCTACCCCATAGGAACTGTTAACAGGACTAGTGCACCACTGCTCAGTTTGACCACATTTCTCCCTTATAACCTTTCTCCACAAAGCATTAGTGCCTGAGTTGTATCTCCACACCCACTTCATAAGTAAATTTTGGTTGTGTGCCTTGAGGTCCCTGAGTCCCAGACCCCCCTGCCTTTTGCTGGTGATAAGTGAGCTCCAATTTACCAAATGTATGGCTCTCAATTACATCAATTCCTCCTAAGTGCATCAATTACATCAGGTACATCTTTTGGGTTATAGGCGAGTACAGAGCACAAAGGCATTGTATTGATTTTGGGGCATCATGAGATCTTAACCCTGTAAAAACAGTAGAGCTGACAAAAAAGAGCAAGGTTATATAGTTCTTTTTTTTCCCCAATAATGGTGGTGTCCAGGCCAGTTTGCACGTGCCTCGACGATTCTGCCTGGTACCTGCTACCTGCTACCTCCCACTAACATAGGTGCCGGTAACTATTGCCACATAGGCTTAGTTAGTGGCAGAGAGGTGTTGTGACTTGTGTCCAAAGAATCATGTCTCTTAGCATGTAAAGACTTGTAACTTGAAAGCCATGATGAGCTATTAAACTAAAAAGTTGGGTTACTGCTAATTGTGGTTGCTTATAGTTAAAGATTAGGGACTACACCAGGAATCTTGTAGTTAATAGTCATTTGTTGGACAACTGAAAGGCATATAGGGTATAGGATATTTGGATACAGAACAACTTTTTCCTGGTTGCGCTTAACTTGATTAATTGGCTGTTAGGTTCTTTTGCAGTTTACAGATTCTACGCTACTATTCATTGTATTGGTTCTCATTTTCTTCCTTCATTTCTCCACTTTTCAAATTTATAACTGTCCTTATTAAAAAGAAACTTTTAGAATTTAGATCTATCTTGTCTCCTTTCTGATTCCCATGTTCTGAAAAGACTTATCATTGTACATGTCCAAGATCATACCTGTTAACTGCACATTCTGATGTTATTATCAGTTTGCCAACATTTATAATCGCAGAATGCGTTCTGATATATTTGGATCCTGATTCGAGCCGTACAATTGTTGGATGGGCTTCAAGAACCTTTTCCACGGCAATATTTTTCTTGTATGAACAGGTTGTTGAAGCTATTAAGTTAAATCTTGGATTCTTTCCTGAGCCTGATCCATCCCTTGGTCCTATTAACTTGAGTTCTACTGCTCTACTTTCCTAAGCTACTGTGAATGTCCTGCTGATGTATTATAATGACTTATTTGTATATAATTTGGCTTATTACAGATCCACCCAGACGATGCTTTTGGCCAGCAAATGATTCGTAACTTGGAGGTACTTTTGGCTGATTACTTTTTTGATGATTGAGCATATCTGCTCCCTCACCCTAACTCGTTTTTATAAACTCAACACCAATGTTGACCTTGAAATAGACTTTATTCTTCAATGTATGTGTAACAACATTATAATTCCTTTTTCACTTTCCAGAGCCGAGGCTGTGGACTACTAGGAATTTATGCTACACCAACTTTACAAGAGAAAGAAAATCTTTTCCTTGATCAAGGATGGCAGGTATTTCCAAAGTGCAAATCTGCTTCTTAATTTTGACATTAAGAATCACCATACCTTTCTGTCAAAAATTTAATATATCTAAGATGTTAATAGCCTGGATTAGGCCTATGACTTGTTCCTCCATTCCAGGTGTAGGAGGCTTATTTAGTTTTTATACAGACTTGCAGTATTTCCAACCATTTGCCTTGTCATCCCATCTCCTGTAATCAAGGATGGTAGAAGATTTAATTTTCAGCTGAAACTGCCTTTCTGATTGAGGGTCTTAAACCTTAAACATGATCTAGAAGAGAATTATTGATTAGCTTCATTGTAAACCAGGAATACTATCCAATATGATAAATAAGGCTAATAAATCATCTCCTTAACCACTAACTATTTAGGTATAGCAGGTTAGATAAAAGCACATGCATTAGTTGCTTCGAACTTGCATTAGTTGTAAGCTCAATCTTTTCCAATTACTGATTAATTTGAACAGTTACATATTGCTAAATACTAACAGTGGTTTAGCTCTAGCTAATTCATTAACTCTATCAAAGAACACATGTATTTATAATCAATGGTTTGTCTTTTATTGATTGCAGAAAGCAGTAGCTTGGGACATGCTACGAGTTTATAGTGATTTTATTGAAGCTCAAGAAAGACGCAGGTTAGTATGAGTTTTGATTGTGCTTGTACATTAATTTATAAACATGGGAATGATATGAAATGATATGATTCATCTGAAGGTGATGATTTGGTGCTGCAATCTAGAGGCATATTACTGGCTTTAATGACCATACTAAGCTACCCAAGATATTCCAGGTTTAGTCAGAGCCTTAGAGGTCTGTAAGTCTATTTTACCTTCCTGTCTCTCACCCACACAAAGGGGGAGGGGGGGGAGGGGGAGGGTCTTCACATGCATATTGTCAGGGTAAATGCTTAATTGTTGTTGCATGCACAAGGCTCTAGGTAACATGTTTGGGCACTTGATCTATCTATACACAGTCTGGTTGTTATTTGGTCTCATCGTTGTTTTTGTAGAAGTTTATCTTTCAATCGTATAGGTTTCTTCCTATTCGCACAGTACTCTTGTAGCTCCCCATTTCAATATCATATTAATTTGTTTATTAACTCTTTGTCTATGTCTATCATGTCTTCATATAATTTTTCAAGAAAAAACTGCATATAGATGCTTCAATTGTCCACAATTAGATACCATAGTGCCATTTTATCTCACTTCAGCGTAATTCTTCTTATGGGTGCGGTTGACCCCCGTGCAGTTTTGTCAGTTAACACAATGTCATCTGCAAATAGTAGGCATGGAACCTTATCTTTCAAGGCAAATCCTAAGTTTAAACCTATTGTCATGGGAAACTCCTCTCCTATGTATCTCCTCTGATTATTCACACTTGTGTTGGCTCCTTCGTACATTTCTTTTATATGACGCTTAGCCTGGTTTAAGTCTATTGTGTGCCAGTCTTTCTCTCTCATTTTTGCTAGTCATGCATCTCTTTCCCTCTCCTGCATCCCTAACTATTGATAGAAGTCATCTGGGGTTTTACCTCAAGCTTAATAGCCTTTTTTAGCTTCTAGTCGAGTCTTATGCTCTTCGAAGGTTTCACTATCTCCTGCTTTTGGTAATTTCCTATACCACTCTTTTTTTGCTTTAATAACTCTTTGCACCTCCTCATTCCACAATATGATTCTTCTATTTGAGATCTGAGACTTGTACACATACCTAAATCTTCACTTTTATGCAACTTGTCATTTTTCCACTGAATATATGCATCCCTGCTCCCTCCAATTGTTTGTCCTTAGTGTCACTACCAAATTCTTGATAATGCAACTCTTCTCCTCCCTTGCTCCACTCTTTTGCTTCAGATCAGTAGGAGTTCTTCTAGTATAACCTTGTAGTTTTTACATGTAATGATGCTTTCTAGAAGTATGAACTCTGTTTTGCTATGGTTATCTCTTACCTTATGTTATCAAGTGCGATTCTCTTTTTCTAAAGTATGTATCAGTTAAACTACTGCATAAGTTAAGAAACTCTAAAATAGTCTTCACTCCTAAAACCTATCTCCTGCAGTTGAAGTTGTCTCTGTCTACCAACATGTCTATTCAGATCGTCTTCAGTAAAATATGTTGGTCATTTGGGATCCTTGGACCAAAGTATCCATATTTCTCCGCGGAATATTGGCACTAATGATGTTGAAAGTTTTCTTTCTCCGCTGACTAGACAATCCGTCACTATTTCTTATTTACTCCTATAACTTTATCCTTAGGCACTGGTTGTACAACGATCCCGGTTTTCATTCCTGTTCTTATCTATTTCATAGTAATACATTTTATAACTTGTGTCGTAACTCTAGCACTTTCTTGATTCACCTACTCTCTTGTAGACACACCTCATCTGGCCTAAAAGAAAGGAAAAAGGTAGATTTAGTACATCATCCTTTGGGACATTGTAGAGGATAGAAATCAGAGATGTTTTAAGGAGTTCATACTTCATAGTCCTACTCAAAATTTGAAGTTCAAATCTTAGTATCTCAGTCTCTGGCATTTTGGTGTAGGTTTGAATTTGTAAATTATGCAGCAGATGATTAGATGAAGTACGTAGAGCGATGCAACTACTTATATATTGTAATTTCCACTTTGTCGTTCTTGATTCTTCACTGATAACAAGTGATTACCTTGTCGCAAGAAAAAAAATTCAATATTTGAGAAAAATAAGAGACACATTCTAGAGAAGATCAAATACTAGAGATCTGATGCTAAGATTTTGGTCTCATATATGATTGTGTGTTTATTCTTTTTATCTGTAACAATCAAAATGCTTTATTTCCCTATGAAACAAAATTGAAGTTCTCTTATTTTTTAGAAACTTTTTATGCTACGAAGCTACTATGGTTTTCATGAAATTTATTCGTGCCTTTTTTAGGTTCTGATATATCTTTTTCCCAGGATAAAGCTGATTCCCTATTTTTCTTTTGCCCCTTTTCACTTATCTTATGTTGCGCTTGGAGAACTCACAACTTTTGCAGTCTCAAATATACTTGTATGTGATTGTCTGGACAGGATTGAAAGATTGGAAATATTTGACGAATTTGAAGAGTGGTATATGATGCAGGTAAGTTTTTATCACCCCTTCTGCATTTGACTGCAAAAATTATTCAGTGTGTTTGCTTGGAATGGTGTGACCTTATCCATACCACTGTGAAAGTAGAGCACTTTGTTCCAGATTCGTAGATGGGTTGGCTATCTTTCACCTTGCAAAACGAATTTCTGGCCTGTAAATTTTGTATCTGGCATCATATTATTCTACAATCTGTAACTGCTGGATAATTAACCTGTAAGATGTCATTATACAACTTGGAAGTTGGAAACGATGAGAAAGTATATCCAAGTTAAAAATTACAAAATGCAGGCTTCTTTACTTTGGTCAATTGGCGTATTCAGACTTGCCTTTTCTTGACCTTATGTTTTGGAGGAGCAAGATGCTGCTCTTTCTTTTATTTTTTACATACGAATTTATTTTAGGGTCCATTGATGCTTTACCTATACATGTCAGCTGTTTTAGTCGAAAGACAACCTTTCTGTATGATGTTATTTGAATGATGATGTTAGTGATGTAGTATCTGAATCTTCCTCTGCCAATCAAAATAAGTCATTGATGTAGTAGAAAAGAAAAAAATCTAAGTTAGGTGTACTGTTTCTTATGTCATGTGCTCACATGCCTTTTGATCAGGGGACTTTGGCTGTTTAAAAGTTCTTAATCTGTTACAACAATACATTTGCATTATGTAACTTGGGATCTTGTAAACTATTAGTGCTTAATGTCAACAGAATTTGGGAATGAATACATAAAATTTGATACTCCCCTCATCATGTAGACCCTGTTAGACTAAGTGGAATTTAAAAATGAAGAAGAAAAACAAATTGAAATAGAATATTTCAGTATACTGGATTAATTTACAGAACTGCTAAAGTTTCGGAAAATGGATTGTTTGATGAAAACGTCTTGTACCAAAGCTAAAGGCAATATAAAGTAGTAATATGGTGGTAACTTGAAATCTACGATCTGGCAAACTTTCAGCATCTAGGAGAAGAGGTGAAGTAAATTGAAATGGACGAAAAAGATAGTAAGACTTGAGGAAGTATTTGAAAGACCCAAAAAGAAAAAATACCAGAGGGGAAATAATTACACCAAATGGCTGCAGTTTCTTTAAGTGACAGCCGAGGTAGATTTAATATAATCTTGCTTTTGAATCTTGTCACATCTTTCAAATATTGCTTCTACTGGAAATTCAAATTAGATTTACTAATGTGTGAAACTTTATTTCGGTCAGGATGATATTCTTAAGCTTCAAATATATCCATGATATGACTATGTCACCCCCCCCCCCCCAAAAAAAAAAAAAAAAAGATCCATGAGATGAAGATATTTATCATGTAAGAAGACCCTACATAGTGAAGGTTGAAAACTTTATGAAGATGATGATCAGGTATCAGAACCTAAGAGAAAAGTTGACTCATAGCAATAAGTGGTACGTTTCTCAAGCATTGATGTGTGATACAGTTCACATTAACAAAGTACGCAAAGTTTAATTTGTGGTCCAAATTGCTAGTCCATCCTTTGCCAGTTTATGCTCGAAGGGGAAGTTCATGTTAGTCTATTCAGTATTTTTCTTCTTGCAACTGTGTCTGTTAATGAAAGATTGCATAGTTATACGTCTGTGATCCAGTTTGCTGGTCCATCTCTTTTCAGATCATGCTCGGGGAGAAAGCTTGTTTTATTTCACTACTTTATTTATCTTGTATAATGTTCCTCTTCATTCAGAAATTAATCTATTTTCTTCTGAAATCCCAATTGCAGGAGCACTATTGTGTTACATATGCAATCAACGATGCTATGGTATGCTTATATCTCTTCTCCATTAAACTATCTAATTCATTCTAGACTTCCAGGAGTACTTCACTAATCGTGTCCATCTTTAATGTGATCTATATTACAGTGTCTGTTCAAGGAATTTGGTTTCCCCAATACACAGCCTATGACAGACACCTCCATTGCAACATCCACATGAAAATAGAACCTGATCTTGACTATCATTTTCCTTCATCTCTGGTGGTAACCAGAATATGAATGGAGGCTTGTTCCTAGTTGTCAACTTGGCAGGGCCAGAAGGTTTTTCATGTACTGAAAAGGTCTCTACCAGTTCTGGGTCCTAGTTAGGTGTATTAAGGGATGGTCATTTGTGTGAATGCATCTATACATATATTTGTTTGACGTGAAGGGGAAGATCCTCTGCAGATACTTTTTATTTATTTTGTTTTATGTTGGACTGAAATGAGCTTGAATGGACTGACATGGGCCGTAAGAGTTCATATAGCCTATCCTAACTTGGTTTGGATTGAGGGTGTTAGTGTATGAAGGGGGAGATCCTCTTTGCTAGCTGTTTGGCAAAGAAAAACGTGGTAGGGCCCTTTCAGAACGGAATTGTGTTGTTTTGCCCTTGTTGAGTGGGGAAACACTTGCATGGTTGTCTCCTCTTTTTTATTAGATACTCTTTTCTCTTTCTTTACTTATCTACTATTTGCATCATCCTTTTGTTCTTTTGTATTTAATTGACTATTGTACCACCGAATTGGTAGATACGAAAAATCAATGTGCTTCATCATAACAACTTTTGTACCTCAAATAGGATTCATAGCTGTGGAAAATAAAAGTATTTCTTTTTTGTGATCCTGCATTTTTTAGGTTATCATATATGTGCAGATTGGGTTCGCGGACTCTATACATCTGGCACAACTGACGTTTATGAAAAACACAATTAAGTAAAAATAGCACGTACTAGTCATTTTTCGAACTGGTCATTCAAAAATAGCTAGCATTTGCAAAGTTATTGAAAAATAGTCACTATTTTGCTGCACTAGGGACCAGTTCAGCATAATATAATGGAGATCGGTGCACCTGTGTATGAACTTCTAACATATTATACTGGAACTCTAACACGCAGAAAGTTCCAGCATAATATACTGGAGATTTGAGCACCTGTGTATGAACTTCCAGCATATTATGCTGGAACTCCATTAAAATATGCTGGAGTTCCATTATACTTATGCTGGAACTCCAGTATATTATGTTGAAATTGTAACACCCCAGACTATAGACAAAGTCCTATATCGGCAAAACACAAGAGGGATGCTGGGTATATAAGTTAACAAGCCTTAGCTCCTAGTGACGTATTTTAAATCCGTGAGGGCCTAGGCCCAGAGCGGACAATATCACTAGCGGGTTGGGTTGTTATAGGAGTATTTTTCGGATTTTGAACAGTGTTTTCGTTCAGATTTATCTTTACATGAAAAGTGGCTAAAATTCGATTACTTTTGAAATTGTGATTATTTTTGAATGACCATTTGTAAATCTGGCTATTTTTGAATTTCTCCCCACAATTAAGGGTGTGTACATTTACTTAGTGAACTCTATCCATGCATCATGTACCTTACCTATAGCAAAAATAACTATTTGCTCTAATTAAAATCTTGACTAAGTTGTCTAGTGATTGCAATTTTATCCTCCCTCCTTATTCAAGAGAAAGATTTAGGAAAAAGAAAGGGTAGTACTGGGCGGAATCCTTGGGAGAACTTTTAGCAGTGAGATGCCTCACTATATTTTGTGTAAAAATTTACAGACCATGTTTACACCAATTTAATGAATATATGAGATGTATCTTTATATGTACCTGTTATCACAAAATTATCTATAATTAATGAATGATTTATTTTACCTTACTTTTATAGTTAACCATAGTAAACCCTGAGTATAAGTAGGTTTTTTTATATGTTTGGATAAAGCAAGCCATAGTCATCAATGCATTGAAATATGGATGGAGGGGATCAGGGGCCAAAGCAAGAAAAAGTGGTTGCACCAAGTGGAGGTTGGAATAATGTAATCCTGACAAATAGATTTAAGAGAAGCGGGTGGGGGCCAAGGGGGAAAAAAAGGGTCCCCCTTTGTGTTCACCTTTTTAGGAGGGAATAGTATTATGGTTCCATGATTTTCTATGGATTGCAGCCCTATCAGTGTCTCACACTGTCTTTGCTCGTACTTATTTCTAGTTTCTAGGCTCTATTCTGTTCCTGCTAAGTGCTAAAAAATCCATTTTTAAGGATATAATTATAATAATCTTGCTTGCAGCTTTAAGAGACGTCCTTGTTTGCTTCTTAGCTAAGGCTGCATGATGAAACCTTGGAGGCTTCTTCTGTAATTTCCTGTTCCTAAACAGTTTTAAGACCGTTAGAAAATGTATTTATAAAGTAAAAAGTGTTTTTTTCAAAAGTACTTTTGGTGAGAAGCAGTTTGTGTTTGACTAATTAGTTTGAAAAGTACTTCTGAGCAGCAATTAGTATTTGACCAAGCTTTAAAAAACTGCTTCTAAGTGTATTCTTCTCAAAAGTGCTTCTCAAAAAAGTGTTTTTGGAGAGAAACTACTTTTTTCTGCTTCTCCAAAACTGCTTCTGTTTCTCCTCAAAAACACTTTTTTTCCTTCCAAAAGCTTGGCCAAACACCTCAAATTGAGGCCAAAAGTGGTTTTGGCAAAAAAAAAGCACTTTTGACCAAAAATAAGCTTGGCCAAACAGGCTATTAATCTGACGGCCGCTCGACTGGAAGTTAATTTAGACCCTTCCGCTGCACACTTTCTTTACCCAAATAGCCGGCCTAGTTAACTGTTTTACCTTTTCTAGCAGTATGTATAAATTATTATACATATATCATATATTTGTCGGCTATTTTTAGTTTAAGTGGTTAGATAATCGGCTATTTAGAATACTTCTTCTAATCTAAGATCGATTAAAATATGGGTTCTAAATTGGAAAGTACTTCCGTCTTTCTTTTGTCCAGTATGTATCGTATGATATACAAGTCAAATTAACATTCTTAAATGATGCTCCCTTAGCTTCAAACGAATGACGGAAGCTTAATTGGATACACGTATATGTTTTGTTTGCTCTTTCCTTTTCCAACTTCCCCTTCTCCCTCGCGTCTTCCCTCCGTTGTTATGTTATTGCTTCCTTTATCTAGTGTCGTGACGAGAGGTGGAGGCAGGATTTTAAGTTTGTGGGTTTGAGGTTCTAATCTTTTTAAGTTATTGAGTTCTAAATTAATAATTTATATACGTTTAATAAAATTTTTAAGACAAATACATTATTTGAACCAAAGTTACTGGATTCTGCCGAAACCGTAACAAATGTTGTTGCTCAGCCTCTTGCCATGATGCATTTGCTCCCTTAGTGGTCAACGATTGCAGTTAGTTGCAGTTGGACAGATAGTGATATGTAGTATCATGTATGATATGATCACACATACTAGCACCTTCGTTAGTACGTGACAAGTTGATATTGATGAGACTTATTATGATGTCGTGATTAAGATAATGTTCTCGCCATATGCTGTTTATGTAAAGAATCCTGAAACAATGCTCTTTGCTAGTTTGAACTGCTGTTAGTACTCTACTCCTCCAATTTTGATAATTTTCTGAAGAGCTTGCGTGGCGCTTACAAGTGAAATTGCTAAAAAATAGTGGCAATGTGCTGTGGAAATATCAATTTAGTCACCTTTCTTTTACGATTTCTTCTGCTTTTTTTTCTTTTCTCCCTTTGTGTGGTGCCTAAAAAGCATCTGAATTTTTTGGAATACATAAGAAAAGGAAAAAGAGAAAAAGAGAAGCATGTGAGATGATACGATGTCATTGTCTAGTGAAGACTGTTGGAGAAGAGACTAAAAAGAAGAAGTATAAGAAGAATCCCTTTCACTATTTTCAAACTTTTCACCGCTCTCTCCCTTTCCCCGATGTCTTTTTCCTCTTTAAATAATATTCACACTTCAATAGATCAATAACTGTTTTATTCTCTCTTCTTTTGATCTCTTGTTTCCATTTTTTCCCCATTAATATTTTAAAAAGTTATCTGCCATTAACATAAAGTTTTGGTTAAGAACTAATCGCAAAAACAAAGATTTACCTTTTTACTCTAATATTTTTGGAAATAGTTCTATTAACAATTGCCAAAAATCAAATTAAAATGACATAAGGCTGACATGTCGAGGACTTTGTTTGGGTTGATTTTAAATTTTAGAAAATATGGCAATGTTTAGTTTAGTTCCATATTTAAGAAAAAATGGAACCAACCAACCAACTATATATATGTATATTAAATTAATTTATAAATTCGTAGGAACATAAAGTTGGATAAAGATATTCATGGTGCTTGAGTTTTTTACTCTTATATGGAGTTATTTAGGAGAATAATGATAGGTAAGACTGAAAACATATATGGATGTAAGCTTTTTTGTTTGAATTATGAAAATGATTAATTGTCATATCTTCCAATGAAATTTCTCTCACATAGATATTTCAATAAATAATAGATCAATCAATTTGTTAGATTCTTGCTAAACGAATACGAACATATGAGATGGATTGAATACATTAAATTTGCGCTTTGTGTGGAAAAAAATGAGACTATTACTGAAATGGTCACTCAACTATTCCAAAGTATCTTCTAAAGTCACTTTTATTTTATTTGTAACAACAAAGTCACTGAACTATGCCTATTACACTCAAAAGGTCACCCAACTAGATTTTTCAAATTTTGGATTGTCAAATACCTATTTTACTCTCTAAATTATAAATATTTATCTTTTTTGTTTATTTTTTAAACTTTTTAGTAACAACAAAAATTCAAAATTTATTTACATAATTCAGAATAAAAGAAAATAAAAATTGAAAAAAATATATATTTCATACACGTAATATAAAATAATTACTTAAATAAATGTATTTTTATAGTATACATTATATATTCTTAACAATTGTGGTAAATTATATTATTATGTTTCTACCACCTTTCCTACGACACAAAGTTATGTCACCGAAAAGTAGGGAGGCTATCTGTATAGGGTAAAATATGCTATGTTAAGTCGTGCATGGAAAATATATAATATAATTGAGCATAGTTTAAATATCTTTATTAAAATAATTATTTTTATATTACGTGCATGAAATATATATTTTATAACCTTTATTTTCTTTCATTCTGAATTGTATAAAATAATATTTAATTTTTTTAATACTAAAATTATTATTACTAACAAATTATTCTAATTAATTTTTTTTACTATGCTCATTATTTTGTTATTCCAGTATTATATATGCTTAAATACTTTTTATTTTTTAAATTTATAAATAATATTTATTATTCTATAGGTAAGTCCATAATGTAAATTAAAAAGGGAAAAATTATAATATTAAAAGTTTAAAAAAATAAAAATAAAATAAATATTTATAATTTAGAGGGTAAAATAGGTATTTGGCTATCCAAAATTTGAAAAATTTAATTGAGTGACCTTAGTGCAATAGACATAGTTTAGTGACTTTGTTGTTATAAACCAAAAAAAATGACTTTAGGAGATAATTTCGGATAGTTGAGTGACTATTTGAGTGATCAACAAAATTAGATTAAAAAATTGACTTTTTTGTTTTGATTTGATTTGTATGTTTAATAAATCAATAATAATTTGTTTTTTTTTTAGATAAAAATCGAACTAAATAAACCATGAATACCCTAGTATTAAATTTGTAAGATCGTGATTTTATATTTGATAAAGTTGAAAATGAAATGAGAAATAACAAGCATGGGTAATGTAATTTGTTGTGAGTTTTCATGGCGCACTTCCCCTTAAAACACTAAAATGTTATCTTTTTGACCAAATAAATGTGAGAATATGCTCTTGTGCTCTCTTTTTGGAAAAGAGAAATAAAGTTTCGAAACCTCCCAACCAATACTCTAAAAAGAAGTTTCCTTTTCTTGCCCTAATTAGAGTTTAACCCTACCCTAACCAAAATCTCCCTTTTCACACTTAAAAAGAAAAAAGTTGAATGTCTCGATACCATTCCTAGTAGCCAATCACATTGGACATTATAATTGTTTTTTTACACTTTGCCAAAATGATCAATCAACAATCCTTAGGTTTTAATCTTTTGCATTTTGTCTTAATGAATGATTGCAATTTAATAATGTCCCTTCTCCCGATAAATTATCATTTTGCCCCTCATTTTAGCTATCCTTCCTATTTAACCGTTATCTAGTCATTTTTTGATGAGGCGAAAGCTTAGTGCATCGGACTGCCATTTAGGTTCACGCATCAGCATCAATCAAATTTCATCGCACCTTTTAAACGCTCATAAAAATATAATAAGCAAATGAATACGGTCTTTCGACACGTGCAAGGGAGTCTTATTTGTGAAAGTTGCAATAATGTCCATCTAATATACTTACCCAAGTTGTTGAGTGAAATAGAAGGATTTTGTTCAGCATTGAAGCGAAAACTCATTGAAAACGACTATCATAAATTACGGAATAAGCTCGCAAGTTAATTGAATTGGTTAGGTGAGTGATTTCTCACATAACAGAGATTTTATGCATCAACAACCTCCTCATTAAGAGCTCGTACAACGGGCTTGTCTAGTTCGGTTCATATCTTTTATGTGATATGCGAACTATTGCGCAATAAACGAATTACTCGCTATGCACCATAAAGATAATGACTGCGAATTTTCCGGATTTTTTTCCCCATATATCACGGACCAAAAATAAGAGACAATGGGTAGAATAGGAATATAATCCCAACTTTTTCCAATAGATTTGAGAAGAAACATGGCAATTTACTCTGCCTATCGGCATTATGAGCGGTATTATTGATGTCTTTAGCTACTAATTTGGTTGGTGATGTGTCTTTCTTCAAGCGTTTCCTTTTAATTACCTATATAGATAAGTCAACACAAGTTTCGAGATTGTCCTTGCATATTTTTTGGAAAACCTTAGATGAGATGATACCAGTAAACATTCTGGGTTTTTACGTTATTATTATCAGACACGGACTAATAACCTGCTTAAGTACTTACTAAATACAACAACAAACCACGAGTGGCTACCCAGTTTAATTTTACAAGTGAGGTTTAAAGACGGTAATACATACACAAACATTACTCCTACCTTTAAGAAAACAAATATACTGTTTCTGATAAACTATCAACTTAAAAAAGGTAAAAGAAAGGGCAATAACAAGCACACCAATCAAAAAACTAAAACAAAAATATAAATTAAGTACTGCAATTAAAAATCCGCAACAAAAACAATAAGAAGTAATAACAAAAGTTGAGAAATACACAAATAACATTAAGTCCTGTACTAAAGCTGCTAATAGTATTTAAATAAGTTATCAAAAGTTTGATTCGCAAAAAAGAAGAGTGGCAAACATTAAAGAAAAAAAATTACGAAATTAATTAATATAGTAGAATTAAGATAAGAATCAACCAAAAAAAAAACATTCTAAAATATGGCAATTGAAAATCTCAATTCTGTATTGAATGACAGTGGGCTCTATGCCTCAATCTAAGATCCAAAGCAGCTACCTCCTACTAGTCCTTTACCTTCCACCACCCCTAACCCCTAGGCCCTACCCTACTCTTTCTTGTTGCTTTTTGCCAGCTGCCACCCATATCCATGCAAAATACAAAAAGCAGCCTTTTTCTGTTCTAACAACACTTTTATTAATAAATCAGTAAAAATTATACTATTTTAATCCTTTTAAGGAAATTCATCTCCTTTTTCCGAAAGCGACCCATGTATATTAAACATTCCAACACAATCAAATTTAATTGAAAAACTTGGAGTCCGTTTGGTCATGAGATTTTTTTTTTTACTTTTTCCAATGTTTGGCCATAAAATTTTTAATTTTTGTTTGAAGATGAATTGTAGAATTTTTTAAAAATTTAAAAACTTCAAAAAACTATTTTCAAAATTCTCACTTACATCAATCACAAAATTTAAAAACAATCCAAAAATATATTGATGTTGAAACATAACTCTAATTTTTCAAATATCATTTTCACTTGAATTTTTTTTTTCAATTTCATTCGGAATTGTACAATTCTTATGTCCAAACGCCCGCTTACTCTCTTTTATTAAAAAAAGATTCTCGGAGTAAAGAGAATTTTAATACATCTATAATTAAGACTACAAAATTCTTAACTACTTATAAATATTTATTTAGAAGTGCATAAGATTATTTAGAACTTATAGTTTTTGTAAAAATTATTGTGGAAAAATGATTTTTTTTAAATTTCTTAAATGGTTAATCGTGATTTTCTTTTGGAATAGAGTAGTAAAATAGCTTCAAAACTTTTAAATTCTGAAAAAGAAATAGAAAAACAGAGCCAGTCATTTTTAAAGTGGAAGACTTTTTGAGTGAGTGGAGTAGGAAAGTGTAAGAGTAAAGTGTAGTAGTCAGTCAGTGTGTGTCTATGTACTGTGTGTCTGTGTGTAAAAAAACTCTCTCAATGGCACTTCTTCTTCACCTTCTCCGCCCATTTCCGTCGCTCCTTCTTTAACTCCACAATACACAGCGCTGTCCCTTCTGCCACCATCACCACCGTAAGCGGCGGAGACCGCACCTCATTTATTTACAGATGGGTTGCACGGCGTCGAAGCTAGATAACGAGGACACTGTCCGGAGGTGTAAAGAACGCCGGCGATTGATGAAAGAAGCTGTTTACGCTCGTCATCATTTAGCTTCAGCTCATTCCGATTACTGCCGTTCACTCCGTATCACCGGTTCTGCTCTTTCCACCTTCGCCGCCGGTGAACCTCTTTCCGTTTCCGATCATACCCCCGCCGTCCTCCTCCGTACACCCTCTACTACTACCACCACCATTAAAACCCCAGCTCCACCACCTCCTGTTCGTATCCCATCCCCCTCACCTTCACTCCACCCACCACCACCGCCGCCGGCATTTTCTCCGTCTCCGTCACCGACGATAGCTTCATCAAAGCTACCTCACATACTTTCTTCCTCCTCTGTTTCCTCCCACCACAACCACCACCACCGTCAGCCTCAGCCGTTACAACAACGGAAAAAACCCGTAAAACTTCCACACATTCTTTCGGGATCAAGCTTGAGTTCATACAATGAGGAGGATTATACGTACGATGCGAAAGCGAATTCGACGTATTCGAGTACTCCTTCACAAACTTCCTCTGTTTGGAACTGGGAAAACTTTTACCCTCCTTCCCCTCCTAGCTCAGATTACTTTGAACGCCTCCGTAAAGTGGACACAATGGATGCTGACGATGAGCATGATGATGATAAAGCTTCAAACTTTACATCTTATTCACACTACTCTCAGCATCAGCATCCTACTACTGACCAATCATCACTTAGTGGGAAATCGCACAAGCAAAAGTTTGATTTTTTCGATAGTCATAGTGTTGATGATGAGAAGTTGACTAATGGGTCTGTTAGGAATCACAAAATGGTGGGTGAAAACAAGAGAGGTCACCATTTGAATAATAATAGCAAGTGGGAGGATAGTGAAGCTGAGAGAGAAGAGGTACAGTGCAGTGAATGGGACCATGATCATTATAGTACTACGAGTTCATCTTCTGATGATGATGAAGAGGAAGAAAAGGATGAGATAAGATCTGGGTTTGGGCCAACCCGGTCTAATTTTGGGTCAATGAAGAGTGAGGAAGCTTCTAAGATTGGTGATGTCAATTTGAGGATGAAGAGTTATTCAGGGAGGAAATCGGATAAGGTATCGTCGGAGGATGGAGGGTCGTCTTCGATGAGTTGGGGGAATGGGAATAATGGGAAAGTGGTGGAGGAGATGGTATCTGATAATAGGAGTATAGTGGTGAGGCACAAGGATCTAGCTGAGATTGTTGCTGCCATTAGGGACTACTTTGATAAAGCTGCTTCTGCTGGTGACCAGGTCTCTGAGATGTTGGAGACTGGCCGAGCTCAGCTTGATCGCAGCTTTAAGCAGTTAAAGAGTGAGTCTTTTTGGATTCTTGATTTATGTGGAATGCATAATGATTTTTTTATTTTCCATGCCTTTTGATGATTTGATCTTGGCATAGCAATTAGATGGTATTGTAATTTTCTGGAATTGCATTTGCAAGCTCACCCATCTGAGCTTCGGTTAGCCAGTTTAGAGTCTGGATAAAGGAGGGGAGGGGTGTGGTAGGTTAGTGTTTGGGGTAAAATTTGTCAAATTATGATGAATCCAGATGATTCATACCATTGGCTACAACTAGTTTGGGATTGAGATTAGTTGATTGACATTGATTTATCTTTCCCCTGAGATCCAGTTGGGAAAATTTTGTTGAAAATTTTGGATTCATTGTTTGGAATTTAATTATTGTTTTTTTTGTTCATTGCAGAAACAGTGTATCATTCCAGTGGAGTATTTAGTACCATAAGCTCCACTTGGTCTTCAAAACCTCCACTGGCCGTCAAGTATCGTTTTGAACCTAGTTCCATTGATGAACCAGGTTCCCAAAAGAGTCTTTGTTCCACCTTGGAGCGACTCTTGGCATGGGAAAAGAAACTATATCAGGAAGTGAAGGTGCTCTTCTCAATCCCGCCTTAGTCTTCACTGCATTCTTTTCACTTTCTCGGTGTTCCTTACCAATTGGTCTTTTATGAATCATGATCTCAGTTGGTTAACTGGTTGTCTGCAAAGATAGAAAAGCTGTAGTGAAATCTACTCTGATTCAATCAAGAATAGGTTAAAATATACTCAATAATCGTAATTGGGTATTTGTACTTTAGTCGAGTGACAGAAGCCGGGTTTTCGGCTGGGAATCATATGCATGTTATTGTAGTCAGAGGTGTCAAAATTGGACGGATCATGCTTATCATCCAAACTTCTTCAGATTATTCAGCTTGTGTAATCTAACTTGTTTGCACTCCATTTAGTCAATAATGGCGTAATGACTAGAGTATCCAAGGTAACTGCATGACTTGACAAGGACAACTTGGAGCTATTATGAGATATATTAATTTAGATGCAGGTGGCCCTGCCTTGTACTAAGTTAGCTCTAAATTGATATGGACTTCATTTTGAAAGACTTACTCCTTCTTCCTTTTGTGGTTATTACTGTGGAAAAGAGTAGTATAAGTAGTGTGTTTGAGCAGTTTTAAAATACCTTCAACTCCTTATAGACAGGAAACTGCTTCTTGACATGATCTAAAATTATTCATGGATATATGCGTGTCTCTGCATATATGTAAGTACATCTTAAGTAAGTACATCAATGTGTTCTTTTTATTTGGTTATTTTGATGAGACTGAGTACAAAAGGAACTATTCAAAAGAATAGAAAAAGACAAGGAAAAAAAGTAGGAAAAAGGAAGAGGAAAAGGTTTGCCAACTTGAGCAACTGCTTCTTTGCACGTGTCTTTAGCCCTACACATTTGTTAATCCAAGTACTGTAAATGCAGGCAAGGGAAGGAGTTAAAATTGAGCATGAAAAGAAGTTGGCAACATTACAGAGTCAAGAATGCAGAGGTGATGAGGAAGCCAAGTTGGACAAAACCAAGGCCTCAATAAAGAGGTTGCAGTCGCTGATGGTGGTCACATCGCAGGCTGTTTCGACTACGTCCTCTGCCATTATTGGTCTAAGAGACTCTGACCTTGTCCCACAGCTTGTTGAACTTTGTCATGGGTAAGTCCTTATGTTTGGTGCATACTTGATTTGGAATTTATTGACTGCAAATCTTATTCAGATTATTTGCTGTCGGACACATGCATGAATTATGGGTTCAAATGAGATATGGTTAGTACTTACGTCGCGATACTGCTCTGAAGCAACATCAACTACCCTTAAGAGATTAAAGAAGTTTGGTTACATCCTTACCGAAATTTCTTCCAAGCTTTATTTTAGAACCTAAATCACCGAGCCATCTCAAGACTTATTTCCTTAAAATTGAATTGATAACCTGAACTTCTCCTACCTAAAATTGGCATCTTCTATAGTCATGCTCTCAAAGCATGTTGGTGTTGCTACTGGCCTGTTTCAGTGGGTAGTTGGAAAATTATTTATCTTTTAATGTGCCTTGCTTTTGTCTTCCTGAGCCCCTAAGCTTGTCCACGTTGCATCTTTCTATAGTCTAACAGCCTCTCCAGGACAGGTTGTGGTCATGATGGAACCACTATTTCTGGAAATTGGGAACGTCTACTGTGCTTTGACATGTGTAATTGATGGCTAAATATGGTGGTGCTTCTTAGGCTGATCATTATTGTTGCCTTGATAAGCTTAATCTAAAAAGAAAAAAGTAGTGTTCTTCATGGTAGTTACAACTGAGCCAGGTCAAGTCAATTACAGTACTAAGCTAAAGTGTTATGGTCTTGGATTTGAAGGCTAAAGACTCAGTTTCTTTGACCCCTGGAATTTTGACAATTACTATAATGATTGCTGTGGACATGTGTGCTCTTCTACTAGGAAGAAAGTTTTAAAAGATTGTCTATGTTTATGTTTTGAACTTGAATGGCAGCTTATGATAAAGTGTTTACTGTTTTCTAAGTTTTGCCCCTGACTAGTCCTCAACTGATATTGGTATAAACGGGTGCAGATTCATGTACATGTGGAGATCCATGAACCAGTTCCATGAAGTTCAGAATGACATTGTGCAGCAGGTGCGAGGTCTCATCAATAGAGCAACTAAAGGTCTATCAACGTCTGACCTACACAGGCAGGCGACACGTGATCTTGAGTCTGCTGTATCTGCATGGCACTCGAGTTTTTGTCGCCTCATAAAATTTCAAAGGGACTTTATCCGCTCCCTTCATGGTTGGTTCAAGCTCACTCTTGTATCTGTCAATATTGAGCCAACTAATTGCAACAGAGAACCTTCAGATTCATTTATGTTTTGCGATGAATGGAAGCTAGCCCTTGACCGTATTCCTGACACTGTTGCATCAGAAGCTATCAAAAGCTTCATAAACGTTGTCCATTCGATATTTGTGAAACAAACGGAGGAGTTGAAGATCAAAAAACGAACTGAATCTGCATCAAAGGAGCTTGAGAAAAAGGCTTCGAGTGTTAGGAGCATTGAGAGGAAGTATTACAACTCTTACTCCATGGTTGGCATTGGACTTCCTGAGATGGGACCTGATAATGGTAGTGTTTTAGATACACGAGACCCTCTTGCTGAGAAAAAGGCTGAGCTTGCAGCTAGCCAACGGCGTGTGGAAGATGAGATGCTGAAGCACTCCAAGGCAGTGGACGTAACCAGAGCGATGACTCTCAACAACATTCAGACAGGGTTGCCGGGAGTTTTCCAGGCCATGACCAGCTTTTCTTCCTTGATGACAGAGGCCCTTGAGGCTGTATGCACTCATTCTTATGCTATTAAGTAGGAAACAACTTGCAGAAAACTGAATACTAGTAGTACTACTTTTCTTTTTTGGGCTATTTTTTCCGCGGTTCTGGGCAAGGATGGAAGAGAAAGGGCTGGCATTTTTGGTCATGGGCTCTTTTCAGCTAGTTGGCTTTTTCCCTTGATATTTTGCTATGTTGTAGATATGTGGAATTTTGCAATTTTGTACTTTTATGTAGTGGTGGGAAAAAGGAATGTTCTCTGTATAGCAAAATTATTTGCATTACTGCATTGAGGTCAACATGTTCAGCAGATGAATAAATGTATTCTCTTATGTTATGTCAAAGTGTAAAAATTTGCTTCAACCAAACATTTCCTGCTGTACTGAATTTTTCATGACCTAAACTTCATGCTTTGTTGTACTCGTTAGAGTGAGCATGTCACACCAAGTATAGAGCATTAGACAAGGTTCTTTAGTGCTCTTATGTGAACCATAGCAGTTCAAATCTAAGTTCTGGTTGAACACTGCTTGTGAAGCAGCAGTTCAAATATAATGTGCTTTTGCCACTTTTCTGTAGCATTGAGACAGTGACCTCTATCTTTTGTTCCAAAAGGACCAAAAATCAGGGATATAGAATGAGTTTACCAAAAGTGTAAGTCATAGCTTTATTTTCTCCCCTTGTGGGACTATTTATCTTATCTTTGAAGCTTGAGGAAAGGACAAGAAAGGCTGGAGCTTTTGCTGATTTGTGTCCCCATGAGATCTTTCATAATTCTGCTCAATCATGAAATAATAGACTTATGTTTGTGAGCACGTGATTTTTGCTTCACACGACAATCGCTCCAAAAAAAAATAAAAAAAATATATATATAATTGGCCCCGCTGTACAATTTCGGATTTCTGTGCGGCACCTTGTGGATTTATTTGTGATTTTGGCCCATTCTTATTTATTTACTTTATTAAAATAAAATTCAAAAAAATATATATGTGTCCTGCGTAATTCAAACCGTAATTCGGTCGTTAAATAGAAAATCGTGAATAGGCATTTTCGTCCGTGATTTTATTTGGTTTGACTTTACCGGTTTTGAAATATTTTAGTATGTGTGCAAATAATTGTATTTGAGTGTGTATTTAATTTTAATTTGATTTTTTGGCTTAGCTTTGTTTTAAAATAAATAAGAAAAGAAGAAAAAAATAAAAAAAAAATAAAGAAAAGACCCCTTCCGGACTTGGGCCAATTTTAACAAAATTGGCCCAAACAAACAGCCCAAGACCCAGGCCTGCCCAGCCCAGGTCACCTGATGCCCAGGACGTCCAAACGACGTCGTTTGAGTCGTGCCTGATCTGGGCCGTTGATCTCAGAGTGATCGACGGCCAAGATCAATCCCCATAACCCATCAACAAACCCGACCCGTTTACACCCGGACCAAACCCAAACCCTCAACATTTGAAACGACACCGTTTCACTTAAGACCATCAGATCCAAACCGTAGATCTAGATTGATCTAACGGTTGAGATCGACCCACCCACTAACTATATAAGCCCAAATCCTTACCCTACCCCCCCTATCCAATACCCCGGCCTCGTCGTCTTCACCCAAACCCATCCCCTTCAAACCCTAGCCGCCCCTGCACACTTTCACCAGAAACCCGGCGGCCTGAACGCCGGTGACCTTCCCCTTAACACCCTAGAACCCCCTTGCCATCCTGAACATGGATCTGCTAACCATGTAGTTCGAATCATCCCCTAGGTCCTCGAATCTTCATTTGAAGATTCGAGTTAAAACTCGGCTTACACCAACCAACCCCAGCTTCACACCAGACACTCCCCAGACCCCCCTCGTGACCAAACCATACTTGGTTTGGTCCGAATCTAACCAGGGAAACATGAATCCCGGATCTGAGTTTTGGAACTTTGTAGTTCCTCGTCACTAGTTCATACCCGTTCGAGCCAAAAAAATTAAGGTCCAAGGGACCTTAATCGAAGTGTTTCTCATCTGAGAAACACTTCGATTAAAGTCCGTTCAGCCTTAAGAAAGTCTGTCCAAGTCCGGTTCAAGGTTTCCGATTTTTCAAGATTTGAGGTGAGTCTGCCTTCTTCCCTTATTTGTTTGGTCCATGTGAGGGATTAGATGTCTGTTCATGTTTTGTGTCAATTTGTGTTTTGAATTTTTACCAACTTCCGTTTGTCCACCTTGTTTGAACCACTATGTTTGTTTGAACCCCTCATATTCTGATAAGACATATGTATTGGGTTGTATTCCAAATTTGTACTGATTATTTGACTCCTCGAGGGTATTTCTGTTTAGTCAGTATAATTCAAACCATGTGTCCCATACTTTAAATGTCTGATTTTTGGCTTCGATTGTGTATGTTAATGCTAATATAGTCGAGTCGACATATGTCGTCAATTAGTTTCAGCTACCCGAACAAAGTTAAATCAATTTGCTTCTGATGAACATTTGCCTGAAACAATTAAGAACCAAGTCCAGTTACTTATAGCTGTTAATATGATTTCAGAAACCTAAGGCTTGGTCTGTTAATTGAAATCTGAGTTGATGGCATGTGCACTTGTGCACAGCATGTGCATTGTGCACAGCCTGTTTCCTTCATAAAAGGGGCTTTTAAATTTAAAATGTGTTGACAGCATATGCTGTCAGATAGATTCTACTGCCCATACCTTGCTTTAAGTTTAAAAAAAGTATTAAACCTTTTAAAAGCTAAATCTGCCAGGGAATGTTGATGGAGGTTAATACTTAAATAACTAATGGGAATCTGAAATGGAAATGCACATGGGAGGGGCATGGTGATATTCTGAAAACAGGCTGTTAAAAGGTTGAGTTTGAGACTTATAAAAGGGGGGATAGGAGGACCATCTGAGGATAAAGATACACAGAGAGAGCATAGATAGAGGGGAGTTGAAGTTCTGGAGATACAGACAGAATTAGAGACAGGATTGAGAGATAGAAATACATACACACACACACAAAAGGATAGACATTGAACCTTAAGAGCTGAATAGGAAAAACACAAACAGAGATAGAGAGAGGTTAAGGGATAGAAGCTATACAACCAACAATCAGAAACCTTCTTCCTCCTATTGTTATTGGGTTTTCAGTTGTTTCAATTTGTTCAAGCCAATTTTGATCCTTTGAAATCTCAGTTGTGTCTATTAGTTGAGTGCTTTCATTGGTCTACTACTATCTGGAGTTTCTGATTCTACTCCACTGGGTGTTGCTGTTATTTGGCTATTGCTTTCTATTGGCTATATTTGCATCTCTGCACTCGAGCTGGGTTCTTGCTGTATTGCTTTGTCTGCTGCTATTTCTGCCCTGCTGCTACTGATAGTGCTGTGATTGCTGCTGCATTTTGTTGTCATTATATTCTGCTGACTCCCCCTTTCCTTCAATTGTCAAATATTTCCAGGTACACAACCTCTGAAACTTTGTATTGTTGAAAGTTTGAAGTTGAAATAAAGAAAAGAACAGCTGTTCATGTTATAACATTGGTGTTAAAAATAGGTCGAATGTTAGTGGGATTGTATTTTACTGCAAACTGCAAACACTTTGTATAAAACTAGCATACATTCTGCTGAGATGGACTGTTAGATAGCGCTGTTCAATAGCAATAACAATATGATAGACAGCATGTTTGATTTGGGATACGTTCAGTTCAGTATAATACTGTTTGGTTTAGTTACGACTGTATAACATAGAGTCAGGGCAAACACTTGTATGTATTTCTGCCTAGACCACTGAATCGACAAATCTGTGGTATTAGGTCTGGGATAGATGTATCCCAAACAAACTCTCATGCAGTCATATTAAAAGTCTGGCTATGAATGCCATTTTCGCTTGTCAGTTTATTTGTTCCAATGCCGGTTTGATATCAGGTTTCGGTACAGATTCTTCGTTTCGAAATGATGTAATGATTGTTGAGAAAAACTAATAATCATTTTTGAGTTCAATTAGTAGTAATTTTTCCTAATAATACATCCGATTTCTTTATCAATTTCAAATAGGTTAGAGTGTTAAGAATAGAACTTGGAGGTCGTTAAAACATAACTCAATATATGTTGTTAGTTTGTTTGCAATCTCACTTAGCGAATTAATAAGCATATTCACTTGTTGAAGACAAAGAATGCCGTAGCTTTCACCTCATGAACAATCAATCAGGTAATCAAACAAGTTTAGGTTCGGCAAACATAATAAGGATTCAGTCCGTATTTGTCTAAACCAGCAAAATACGGCATCATCCTTCCCTTTAAAGATAAATGTAGTAAAAATGTAGTCCTTGTAGGGTACCCTTCTAAAATAATGAGACGAGCCTCGCCGAATCAAAGGCAAATTGCGGGGCCCTCAATAATTGGTCATAATAAATACTTAGAATTTGGGACGGGCTGTTTAGTGAATTCCACTCCCCTCCCCGAAGACAATAACGCGTTAGATTCTTTAGGCGCGACTTAATCAAATTACATTCCTAAATTCGGGTGCGCATTTATGTGACCCAATTTCAAATCTCAATGGAGTCGAAATGTGTTAACAATTACGGGTGCATTGATTGTGATGTGGTTCGAGATACGTTTTCACGACGTTGCAATTCTATAAAAATAAATGATAATAATAAAAGCGGTTAAAACTTAATAAAAGCACATAAGTCACAACATGTATTTAAATCAGATATTTAGCCATTATAACAATTTAAGCGACCGTGCTAGAACCACGGGATTCGAGGGTGCTTAACACCTTCCCTCGGGTCAACAGAATTCCTTACTTAGAATTTCTGGTTCGCAGACTTCATTTGGAAAAGTCGAAAATTTCCTCGATTTGGGATTCAAGATAAACCGGTGACTTGGGACACCAAAAGCCAAACCTTTCCCAAGTGGCGACTCTGAATTAAATAAATAATCCCATTTCGAATATTGTCACTTAAATTGGAAAAACTCCACCCGCGCATTTCTAACCCTTCGGGGCGGGCGCGCAAAAAGGAGGTGTGACAGCTCTGGCGACTCCGCTGGGGATTAAAAAACCCAGAACCACTGGTTCAGGGTTCAAGAATTCGAGCTTAGAGTAATTGTTATATCTGGCTTATTATCTGATCTTTATTACATGTTTTGCATAAAAGTGCTAAATGTTGTCTTTTACCGCTTCTGATATTATCTGAACTGTATATAAACTGTGCCGAAACCCTTCTTTTCTTACCTCCGGGGAGAAGCTCGCTGGTCGAGACTCCCTATTCTGTTAGTGTCAATACCTAAAATAAGAAAGAGGACGAACAAGTTACAAAGCCGGACGATCTCGCGGGTCCCCGGTACGTAGCCCCCTCCTCGACTCGAGTTGTCCGCTCGGGTACACAGTCTAGAACAAATACCAAGGTTTAAACCTAGTATAACGAAACTTCATGCCGGATCCCTAGTAGGAACGCTTATTTGCATCACATTGCATTTGACTTAGGGGACTCAACACAGGGGTTGGGTCCGTCTAGGACATGCAACCTGAAATGGAAAAGACCATCATGCTGCATTCCTATCTGTGTTGTGCATTTATTTGCTTCGGTTCCGCATGTCGACCGGTTCCTAAAAAAAAAAAAGAAAGGAAAATAGCAGCGTAGGGGAGATAATTACTTAATTTTGGAAAATAAAACCAATGTCCAAGTAGTGTCAAAACCTTGCCGAAATTTTCCTAAAAAAAAACTGTCTTGTTTATTGAGAGTCATTAAAAAAAATATATATATAAAATTTTCTTTTATCACTTTCAAAGATAAAAAAAAGGGGGTATTTATTTTAAGAGTAAAAAAAAAAGAAAAAAAATCGAAAATTCATAATTCAAAAAAAATGAGTTGTTTCTTTCGTAATACCCCTTTTATGAATTCAGACTAATAGTCCAAATTTTCCTTAAAAAAAATATAATAATAATATATAAAAAAAAAAATATAAATATATAGTTTCTTTAATCTTTATCTCTTTTCAAAAAAAAAATGCAAAAAAAAATACGCATTCCTGATTTCTAGGTTTATTCGATTTTTTTTCCTATGTTACGACACCCCGAACTACGCCGGTTTGATTCTCACCGGATGTGAGATACGTAGGCAACCCTCGTCGGGTTCAACCCCCATTTTGCTAACATAGCCAAAATCAAAAAATATATGTTTCAAATTTTTAAAGAGTCATAAATAAGTCAGGGGATGCTGTTTTGACATGAATAGCCGAATGTTCCCGAAAAGGGACGCCGGAAGGCTGACTTTGCATAAATAGCCACTTTTGGGTTTTCCTTAGCATGTTTAGACCCACACAGCCTTAAAATCTTCTTCCCCGGAGTGCTTAAAGGCCGTGTTCAAAGCTTGGTCCCCTCTGTAAAATATTTTGAGTCAGTCATTTTTGTTAAAATCACCTTAATAAATGTGCAGGATGAGCACGATGCAAAATGAACATCTTTCAATAATGACCAAAATCCCTATCAAGTTACGGCTATGGTGGAATGATCTAGGTGTTGAAGGGCAAAATGAGGTTAAGAAAAATCTGAAAGGTCTTGTGGGTCTGTTGGAAATCCAGCCTCGGGGAGATATCATAAGAGCTTTGGTTACCTATTGGGACCCGGCGCACAATGTTTTCCATTTCTCTGATTTTGAGCTCACCCCAACTTTAGAAGAAATGGCCGGATACATCGGGAATACTGAACTTCCGCTGAGGGAAAAATACTTGGTCGCCCCAAGAGTCGTCACGGTACATCGGTTCCTGGATTCATTGAAAATACCTAGAACAGTCCACAACCCGGATCTAGCAGCCGGATTCTGTACTCCATGCTTCATATATGATAGATACGGTCACGAGGGGGGATTCAATAATCCAATCAACAAACTGTGCAGCAAAGGAGTTCGTCAGAAGTGGGACGAGCACAGACGGGTGGCATTCATGATAACGTTTCTGGGTCTTCTGGTATTTCCCAGGAAAGATGGAAACATTGATTTGAAGATATCGGGGGTCGTCAGCACTTTACTCACGCAAAGTGACAGTACTCTCGCGCCTATGGTGGTATCCGACATCTTTCGAGCTCTCACAGCTTGTAAAGCTGGGGGAAATTTCTTCGAAGGTTGTAACTTGCTCCTGCAGATGTGGATGATCGAGCACCTTTGCCATCATTCCGAGATTTTGAGCCATGGATCACCGGAAAAGACCCGCATAGAAGAATCTTACGCGAGAGCCAAAGAGATCAGTTTGCCCGAAGGAGTCCTGGCTTGGACCTTGTTCTTTCAAGCTCTTACTGCCAGCCAAATACAATGGAAGTTGGGATGGTTGCCCGTTGATGAGGTCTTATATATGTCAGCGGCTAAAACTCATTTCTTGCTGATGGGGCTTAAGAGCATTCAACCTTACGCACCCGGCCGAGTTTTAAGACAGTTCGGAAAATGCCAGACAGTACCTCATGAGGAAGATCTAAGCACTCAAGCAATTGAGATAAGTCCTAACGGGCAGTTCCCAGAAGCAAAGATTCGCCAAATCTGGAATGAGGGTCAATATTTGAAATCAGATACTTGCGTGCGGGATCAAGCCAAAGGAGAAACGGCGCCAGGTTACCTTGCATGGTACAGAAGGGAACTCGAGCATGAAAGGCCAACTAAGAGACCCCACATCCGGAATTTCACCGAATCATCACAAAAGCAGTGGGATTGGTTAGCGAAAGAAAGAGGCTATTGCACCGAAATCAGCAGGTTAAAGCAACAAGTGGAAAAATTGAAATATGAACACAACGTGCAAGTTGCTATCGATCTGGGAGAGCGGAACAGGTTGATTCAAGAAAATGAAATGCTCAAAGCCCAGATCAAACAGATAAAGTTGGATGCAGATAGACAACCAAGGCGTCGATCGGACGAGCAGCTGATAAAAGGGTTAAAAGGTGAAATCAGGGAATGGCGAGATGGTTTGGAGAAATCTGAAAACATCATAGCAGAGCTCAAAGCACAGTGGGATACAAGAACGGATAAGCATCGCAGGTACCTGAATCGATTGGAAAGCGACCATGAGAAGACTGTTGCTAAAATAAAGAGAGAGATGGCTGCACTTAAGATCAAAGCAGTTAATCAGGCCAAGGATTTCCAAATTGAGAGCAGATACTGGTATGACTCAATAGCCCAGATGAAGTTGGAAGTACGACGACTGAAGCATCAGCATGTACAAGATGCTCAAGTTTTCAAGATATGCAGCGATCAGACAAAACGCCTGCTCGTAGAGAAGAAGCAAACCAGAGATAGGATCAAGGCCATTGCCCATGCCATCACCAGACGATGCCTACGATGTGAGAACATGTCCAGCGCTACCGTCCTCTCGGCAGTAATGGGTTATGTCAAGCAGACTATGCACGAGCTGGAGCAACTTGAGAGGGATCTCACGCCTAGGACCGCGGCAAGGCCGAACGATGCCCCGCGGAAACCGATTTTTAAAACCATAATGCATTCATAGGTCAAATCTGTATTTTAGCATCTTCTGCCTGTTTTTTTCATCAAGGTGATTTTCAGTCTATTTTGAGTCTAGGTTCATTTTCCAAGTTTGTTTTTTCTTTTGCAGAATGTAGCTTGTAATAGAACATTTCAACAATGAAGAGGTTGATTCTTTTACGTCCATTTGTGTTTTTCGAACTACGTAATGATCTGATTCACGTGAGTATCGTGATACGTAGGCAATCCTAATCGGATCCGATCGCATTTTATTTTGCTACAAAAAAAAAAATATAAAAGAAAAATAAATGAAAATAAAATAAAAAAAAAAAGGAAAAAAAGGAAAAATACCGGAATGACGCATGCTCTCGTAGCAGACATATAGTAATCCACTTAACTGTATAGGTGCATCATGCCCTACGTGAGACTAACTATCTGTTATTTGCTGCAAATTAACCGTGCGTTTGTCATTGAGCATTTCCAGGGTTTTTGAAAAGACGGTTGGTTTGGTGAAAGTCTGGCCTCGCATTCATACTTCACGAGATCAAGGAGAGGTGTTCAACTACCTGTTGTTAGGACTAGAAGCAATACTCACACTTACTTCACCAGGTCAAAAGGAAGTGTGGAAATGTCTTCGGAAATTCCATTGCAAACAGTCCCCGTCTCTGAGGAGAGCTCAATCTCAGCCATCCTCACGCCTGAATCCGCAACTGCGGAAGAAAATAGAATCCTACGGCTCCGCATGTTGGAAATGCTGGATGACTGGAACAATGGGAAAGAGCCGCCAAGTGTCGTCCCCGGATTCCCTGAATTATTCTCCAGGTCAGGTGGGACTTCTAATGTCCCCGTAAATTACCCTGCTACCCCATTCGGGTACCCAGCCAACTCCGCTCTCTCCGCAGGATCACCTTCTGAGCCTCATCCCCGAATGTCGGCCACTGATGCAAGCATGAACATCTTTACTGCATCGCCTTGCCCAGCTACGGCACAGCCTGCCACATACAAGCCAAGCTTTGACTCATCCTCTTTTACATTCCAAGCACCATCGTTCTCAATGGAACCAACCAGGTTCGCTACCAACAATAATCCTCTACCGCCTCAGTGCGAACTCGCACCGGGACAGGATCAGAACCCCAGGATTGCAGAACAAAATGAGATTGCTAAGAGAATGAGAAGCCTTGAACAAAGTTTGAAGAATATGCAAGGTTTGAGCGGGCAAAAGAGCGTCTCTTACGCCGACCTGTGCATGTTCCCTCACGTGCACCTGCCGACGGGTTTCAAGACCCCCAAGTTCGAGAAATACGATGGGCACAGTGACCCCATTGCACATCTTAAAAAATACTGCAACCAATTGCGGGGAGCCGGCGGAAAGGAAGAACTGCTAATGGCGTATTTTGGGGAAAGCTTAGTAGGGATAGCTTCGGAATGGTATATGGATCAGGAAATGTCCCGATGGCATATATGGGATGATCTCGCCAGAGATTTTGTAAAGCAATTCCAGTATAACATCGACATTGCGCCAGACCGAAACTCTCTGTCGAATCTGAAGAAGAAGCCTTCGGAAAGCTTTAGAGAGTATGCTATTAAGTGGCGTGAACAGGCGTCGAGAGTGAAGCCTCCCATGGATGAAGTGGAAATGGTCACTACCTTTCTCCAGGCTCAAGAGTCTGACTATTTCCAAAACATGATGTCATCCATGGGTAAGCCATTCGCGGAAGCAATCAAGATAGGAGAGATGGTAGAGAATGGGCTGAAAACGGGTCGGATATTGAGTCAAGCAGCCATAAGGGTAACCTCCCAGGCCGTCCAAAGCGGGTCTGGAGGGACGACAAGGGGGAAGAAGAAGGAAGAAACGGCTATGGCAGCCTCTGAAGCAAGGGAGTATCGTCATCCCAGGCCCCATTTTTCGGAAAGGGCCTCACAACACTACTACCCCCACTCAAATGCGGCATATGCTCATCAACCTTATATGGTCATGAATGCCCAACCTTATAACCATTCACCACAACAAGCCAACCGAGGCCCAGCTCCACCTCCCAGAAATCAGCCTCCTTACCGCAACCACTATAACCCACAACCCCCGCAAAATAACTACCGCCCCCAAGAGCCACCTCGACGGCGGACTTTCACGCCCATCGGTGAGCCATACTCGACTTTGTTCCCAAAGTTGGTTCAGTTGGGTTTCCTACAACCCATCCCTCAAACAAGGCAAAACCCGACATCTCCTTCTTACAAAGCCGGAGTCAGATGCGCCTATCATTCAGGGGCCGAGGGGCATGATACAAACGACTGCTGGTCATTGAAAAGAGTGGTCGAAAATTTGATAGAGCAGGGGAAGATAGTGCTAAGGGACGAAGAGATCCCAAATGTAACTAACAATCCATTGCCCGCTCACAATAATGGGCCGCTGATCGGCATGATTTGTGAAGACAAAGAGTTCGACCCTGCCTTGAAAGCCATAATTGCCATTGTCGACACAGCGAGGAGGCCTGAAACAGACCAGAAATCAGAAAGGGGGGAGGAGGCCAAGGCTGCAGAAAGCAAGCCCGAAAAGAAGGTGGAGAAGAAAGTAGTACCAGCAAAGGGTGGAGTTCTTTACATACCACGAGGTCAAGCCAAGAAGACGCAGAACTTCGGGATCAAAAAGACAAAACCTATGTATGTGCCAAAAGGGGCCTATGTGGTCCGGGGGACGATTCAACCACCTCGGCTGAATGAGCCAGTGGTTATCGGACGCGTGCCACAAAAGCCAATGACCAACCCGTCCACAGTGCCGTGGAATTATCAAAAGACTTTGGTAACGTATAAAGGTAAGGAGGTCAGGGAAGAACTTCCAGAAAATACTTTCGTTGGAGGGTACTCAAATACCCAAGAACTGAACAACGCCATACAAAGGCGCTTCCCTCCAAAGGAGCCTGTGAGTGTTGAAGAAGCGGAAGTGTTCTTCAAGCAGATGAAGATGCCGGATTATGAGGTGATAGACCAGCTGCGCAAGCACCCTGAGCAAGTGTCCATGCTGTCACTATTAATGAAGTCAACCGAGCATCAAAAGATCCTGCTGAAAACCCTGAATGAAGCATACGTACCGGTCGAAACCTCGGTGGAGCAACTAGAGCGGATGACAGAAAGATTCTTCGCCGTCAACCAAATCTCCTTCAGCAAGAACGATCTACCCCCGGAAGGAGCAGCACACAACAAGGCATTGCATTTAACAGTCAAATGTGAGGACTACTATGTCAAGCGGGTGATGTTGGATGGGGGATCAGGTGTTGACATCTGCCCGCTCTCCACGCTGCAAAGGATGGAAATTGAGACCGGAAGAATCCGACCCAACAACGTCTGCGTGAGAGCTTTCGATGGTATCAAGAGAGACACCATGGGAGAAATAGACCTGTTGCTGGTCATAGGGCCAGTCGAATCTCGAGTCACTTTCCAAGTGATCGACATGGACACATCTTACAATTTCCTCCTTGGCAGGCCTTGGATCCATGCGGCAGGAGCCGTGCCTTCTACTCTTCACCAGATGGTGAAGTTCGAGTATGAAGACCAAGAGATCGTGGTCCATGGAGAAGATGAACATGCCATTTATCGGGACCCATCTATCCCGTATCTTGAACCAAGAGAAGGGAGTGAGCATACGGTCTATCAAGCTTTCGAGGTGGTATTGGCAGAGCAGCACGAAGAGGGAGTACCTTGCCCCCAGCCTTTCTTGTCTAACGCTTCGGTTATGGTGGCCAAAGAGATGATCCGACACGGATTTAGGCCAGGGAAGGGGCTTGGACGAACCCTTCAGGGAATGACGGAACCCATTACTTTACCAGTCATCAAGAAACCTTTTGGACTAGGTTTCAAACCTACTCCAGCAGACGAAAAATGGGCAAAGAAAAGGAGAAATGAGGGCTGGAAGTTGCCTCAACCACTGCCGGATTTACATGCGACTTTTGTCAGGCCAGGGTACACTGAAGAAGAAGAAGACGAGGTCTTCACAGTTGAGGAAATCGAGGAAATATGTGGGGCAATGAGGGAAATGCTCTACGAGGTCCACATGGTTCAACCAGGCGAAGGCACGAGCACTGCTGAGATGATATACATGGGGCCAAACGCCAAGCTCCAAAACTGGGAGATCACGCCATTCCCAACTAGACGGAAGTCCGGGTAGACCTGTCCTGCCACCTTTCTTGTATCACAAGTTATCTCCGGGACATAACTTGAACGTTTTCTTCTTTTCATTTGTTGTTCCGAATTCCTAGTTGTAAACGTTGTTGTCTTCCAATTTTCCAAAGAAAATGAAAAAAATCTTCATTTCTTTCTTTCGTTCTGATTTTATTACTTTTCCTCTTATCTTCCTTTTCAGTCCTAATAATGCGGCTTTAAATATGACATGCTTGCGGACTTCACGCCCGGATCACAATGAGCTATTTAACTGCGAATTAATGAATCCAGAACCAGAATATGATGCGGAAGAGGCTTTTAGGGAGATAAACCGAGAGTTGGAATATTTCGAGAATAAACCTAAGCCAAATCTGAATGACACTGAACCGGTAAATTTAGGAACCCCGGAAGAAATCCGGGAGACCAAGATAAGCATTCACACGGACAAAAAAACGCGAGAGGCGATAATTCAACTTCTTCTTGAATTTAAAGACGTGTTTGCTTGGTCATATGATGACATGCCGGGACTAGGTGTCGATCTAGTGGTTCACAAATTGCCGATTCATCCTGATTGTCCTCCGGTTCAACAAAAGCAACGAAAGTTCAAAACCGAGGTCAGTGACAAAATTAAAGAGGAGATCACCAAGCAACTGAAAACAGGAGTGATCCGGGTAGTCCAATATACAACATGGTTGGCGAATGTGGTTCCAGTACCGAAAAAGGACGGGAAAACTCGAGTATGTGTAGATTACCGAGATCTGAACAGAGCAAGTCCTAAAGATAATTTCCCGCTGCCCAACATCCACATCCTCGTTGATAATTGCGCCAAGCACGAGATACAGTCTTTCGTAGATTGTTACGCTGGGTATCATCAGGTATTGATGGATGAAGAGGATGCCGAGAAAACTGCCTTCACCACGCCTTGGGGCACCTACTGTTATCGGGTCATGCCATTTGGTTTAAAGAATGCTGGGGCTACTTACATGAGGGCCATGACCGCCATTTTCCATGACATGATGCATCAGGAAATAGAGGTGTACGTGGACGATGTTATAGTCAAGTCCAGGACGCAGGATAACCACATCCAAGACTTGAGGAAATTCTTCGAGAGGCTAAGGAAGTATGACTTGAAGCTAAATCCAGCCAAATGCGCTTTCGGAGTTCCGTCAGGTAAACTTTTGGGTTTCATCGTAAGCAGGAGAGGTATCGAGCTAGATCCGACTAAGATAAAATCTATCAAAGATCTACCTCCCCCGAGAACGAAGAAAGACGTGATGAGTCTTTTGGGCAGGCTGAACTACATCAGTCGGTTTATTGCCCAGCTGACAAGCACGTGTGAGCCCATATTCAAGTTGTTAAGAAAAGATGCGGCGATTAAGTGGACAACGGAGTGTCAAGAAGCCTTTGATAAAGTCAAAGAGTACCTTTCGAATCCCCCAGTCTTGGTCCCTCCCGAACCAGGGAGGCCACTTTTCTTGTATCTGACAGTCTTGGAGAACTCCTTTGGCTGCGTCCTGGGGCAACACGATGTGACCGGGAAAAGGGAACAGGCGATCTACTACCTGAGCAAGAAATTCACCAGCTACGAGGCCAAATACACTCTGTTGGAGAAGACATGCTGCGCTCTCACATGGGTTGCTCAAAAGCTGAGGCATTATCTCCAAGCCCACACTACATTCCTCATAAGCAGGTTGGATCCCTTGAAATATATATTTCAGAAACCAATGCCTACTGGGAGACTGGCTAAATGGCAAATCTTGCTTACGGAATTCGACATAGTTTATGTCACTCGCACGGCAATGAAAGCCCAGGCGTTAGCAGATCATTTGGCCGAAAACCCGGTCGATGAGGAATAACAGCCATTGGATACCTATTTTCCAGATGAAGAGGTAAACACCGTAGAAGTGATCTCAGAGGAAGCTCATGTTTGGAAGATGTTCTTTGACGGAGCCGTGAATGCCAAGGGTATAGGGATTGGGGCAATTTTGATCTCACCTACCGGTCAGCATTATCCCGCCACAGCTAGACTTCGTTTCTTCTGCACAAATAATACAGCTGAATATGAAGCCTGCATTATGGGCATACATATGGCAATCGATCAGGATGTCAAAGACTTATTGATTATGGGAGATTCTGACCTGATCATCCGGCAAGTTCAAGGCGAATGGGAAACTCGGGATGTCAAACTTATCCCATACCGACAACATGTGGAGGACCTCAGCAAGCGCTTTACCTCAATAGAATTCAGGTATATCCCGAGGTGTCACAATGAACTGGCAGATGCACTTGCTACTTTAGCTTCTATGCTACCCTACCCGGGCGACGCCCACGTCGATCCTTTGGAAATCCAAATCAAGGAAAGACACGGTTACTGCAGTGTAATCGAGGCGGGATCAAATACGCAGCCTTGGTACCATGACATCAAGAAATTCTTGAAGACACAAGAATACCCCGAGCACGCAACTGGAGATCAAAAGAGGACCATTAGGCGACATGCAAGTGGTTTCTTTTTGAGCAGTGAATTGTTATATAAGAGGACTCCGGACCTCAATCTCCTAAGATGTGTCGATATCGAGGAAGCGAGAAAGATCATGCACGAAGTACACGCAGGTGTGTGTGGACCTCACATGAACGGGTATGTCTTAGCGAAGAAGATCCTTAGAGCAGGTTATTACTGGATGACCATGGAAAAGGATTGCTTTAGCTTTGTCCGGAAGTGTCATCAGTGTCAGGTGCACGGTAATTTGATTCATGCACCTCCCACGGAACTGCATCCCATGTCCGCACCTTGGCCATTTGTCGCTTGGGGCATGGATGTCATTGGACCGATTGAACCAAAGGCTTCGAATGGGCACAGGTTTATACTGGTTGCCATCGATTACTTCACAAAGTGGGTAGAGGCTGTCACTCTCAAGTCGGTCACCAAGAAAGCTGTAGTGGATTTTGTACACTCAAATCTTATCTGTCGCTTCGGTATTCCTGCGACTATCATTACAGATAATGCAGCAAACTTGAACAGTCACTTGATGGGAGATGTGTGCGAGCAATTCAAGATAACACACAGGAATTCCACTCCTTATCGGCCAAAAGCCAATGGTGCTGTGGAAGCTGCAAATAAAAACATCAAGAAGATTTTGAGGAAAACAATACAAAATTCCCGACAGTGGCATGAGCAGTTGCCTTTTGCATTATTGGGGTATCGCACTACGGTGCGCACATCGGTGGGAGCGACCCCTTATCTTTTGGTTTACGGAACCGAGGCCGTAATACCGGCAGAGGTAGAGATTCCTTCACTTCGAATCATTGTCGAAGCAGAAATCGAGGACAGCGAGTGGGTTAAGACTCGACTGGAGCAATTGACGTTGATTGATGAAAAGCGGATGGCTGCAGTTTGTCATGGACAGTTATACCAGCGAAGGATGGCCCGCGCCTACAACAAGAAAGTCCGCCCCCGGAATTTCGAAGTAGGGCAATTGGTACTGAGGCGTATTCTGCCGCATCATGAAGAAGCAAAAGGAAAGTTTGCCCCAAATTGGAAAGGCCCATACATCGTAAGGAAAATATTGCCAAGAGGAGCATTGTATTTAGGTGATATCGAAGGAAATGACCCTGACACAGCGGTGAATGCAGATGCAGTCAAGAGGTACTACGTCTAGATCATACTCCAAGTGGTCCTGACACGTTGAAAAGGGCGAAGGTGTTTATTCCCCACTACTCCCCAAACACTACCCAATTCTCGCTACCACCTTTTGAGCCGTTAAAAAAAAAAAACAAAACAAAACATTGATTGAGGCCTGAACTACGTTTGACTTGATTCCGAAAGGATACGTAGGCAGCCTCTCCCTGAGGTTCAGTCACACCAACAACAAAATCCCATTCACCCTGAAATTGAAAACCGGGGCATGTCGGACACTTGAGAAGTTTAGTATCAGCTACCTCTCTTTACCAGGTACAAGCCTTCAAGTCAATTACCAAAGATAGTGGGAAACCGATAAGCATCACAAATGGAAACCGGCACACCCCGAGTTGAGAGAAATAAAATGAGAGAGTCTCGGCGGTGAAAACCTTCGGGCACCACGAGGCGACGGGAGTAGAGAAACCAAAATGAGAGAGCTTGTTTAGTAAAAACTCGCAAAGAGTGCTATCAAGCGATGACAGGAAGAGGAATGAGAGAGGTCAGCCAGTGAAAACCCGCAAAGGGCGCTGTTGGCCGAAAAGGAATGACGCCACCCCAAGAAGGTCTCGGCAAAGTTCCACCAGTTTTGGAATCACAGATCTGTTCTGGTTTAGGAAAACGCAAGTTCATGGAAGGTCGAACGTCCAGTCCAAAGAGCATGTCATGTCATTTAAAGCCAGCGTTATCTTCCTCAGATAAGTCTTTCTCGTCCCGAAAAGGGTATTCCTTTTCTGATTTGTTTTCCCCTGCTTTGTTTCTTTTCGAATCCCTTTTTGCATTTTAACCCAGAGTTCAGGACGCACCGGAAAGAGTAGGTGGCATGGTTTGTTTGCACGGAATCCCGTCTCATGAAGGAAAGCACCTCATCTCGTTGATATGATTACCCAAGCATGATGGATCATGACGTTTGATGGTGTGCCGGAGTAAAGGAAAAAGAGAGAAATCTTGAAATCTTCCCCAGCAAGTCCACCTTCGGACAAATCCCCACAGAGTCTCCCCCTGTACAAATCCCAACAGAGTCTTGTACAATCTCCCACAGAATCTCCTCAATATAAAAAAAAAAAAAAAAAATGGAATCAAAAAGAAAGAAAATGGAATCTCCTCAGCACATCCCAGCAAGTCCTTTTGTAAATATTCCCCAACAAGCTTACCCCAACAAATCCTAGAAATCCCACTTTGAAATAAATCCCCAGCATGCCCATTGTACAAAATTCCCCACAAAGAATCGACTTTGTAAATATTCCCCACAAAGCTTCCCTTTTGTACAAATCCCCACAAAATACCTCCAATAAAATCCCCGTTGAGAACCTCCAAGCAAAACGGGACACAAAAAAAAGAGAGCCTTACGAGGCAAATCATCACAGAATCTGGAAATACAAGCCTGAGCGGTCTAAAGGGTTTCGGCATATGAATCAAATCAATGGCGGGACTTCACAACAGAAATGAAGACGCAACAAAGCAACCGGGAACGATCGAGGTCACCAAACCGACCGTCATTTCCGAACTAACAATTGTCCTTTGCTGAAAAGTTGAAACAGGTATGATCCAAGACAACCGTGCAAGGAGCAGGTGTCGCCCAAAGAAGAAGGTACATGGGTACAAGAAATATTTTGGCAATAAGGAATTCACTCGAAAGGTAAGTTTCCACGAAACTCCCTTGTATCTTATACTAAAACAAGAAAGTTCAAAAAAAAAAAAAAAAAAAGAGGTCGTTTAGTATTCTCGAACTTTTCCTTTTAGCCAGCATTAGAGTTTTAAACTCTAAACTGAGCTTTTCCATGCAATCAGCATTAGGGTTTTAAACCCTAAACTGAATTTTCCTTTAGTCAGCATTAGGGTTTTAAACCCTAAACTGAACTTTTTCCTTTTAGCCAGCATTAGGGTTTTAAACTCTAAACTGAGCTTTTCCCCATGCAATCAGCATTAGGGTTTTAAACCCTAAACTGAATTTTCCTTTAGTCAGCATTAGGGTTTTAAACCCTAAACTGAACTTTTCCTTTTAGCCAGCATTAGAGTTTTAAACTCTAAACTGAGCTTTTCCATGCAATCAGCATTAGGGTTTTAAACCCTAAACTGAATTCTCCTTTAGTCAGCATTAGGGTTTTAAACCCTAAACTGAACTTTTCCTTTTAGTCGGCATTAGAGTTTTAAACTCTAAACTGAGCTTTTCCATGCAATCAGCATTAGAGTTTTAAACTCTAAACTGAGCTTTTCCATGCAATCAGCATTAGGGTTTTAAACCCTAAACTGAATTTTCCTTTTAGTCAGCATTAGGGTTTTAAACCCTAAACTGAGCTTTTTCCTTTTCAGCCAGCATTAGAGTTCTAAACTCTAAACTGAGCTTTTCCAGCCAATCAGCATTAGGGTTTTAAACCCTAAACTGAATTTTCCTTTTAGTCAGCATTAGGGTTTTAAACCCCTAAACTGAATTTTTTTTTTCCTTTTAGTCAGCATTAGGGTTTTAAACCCTAAACTGAATTCTTCCTTTGTTTGGCGTAAGGGTTTTAAACCCTACACTGAACCTTTCCCCAGCTAGTCGATATTAGGGCTCCAACCCTGAACTGAGCACGCATATCCTCTTTCATCAATTTTATGAACTTCCTGGTGAATAAGTAACGAAATTTTCCTAGTGAAACTGGGGCAGAAAATTTCGTTTGTTTGTTTCTTTTCTCCCGCAGGTCTGACCTCGAGCCACATGGATCGAAATGACCCACGAGATAAATCCCAGTTCGGAATCAAAGAAGAAAAAGACAAAAAAAGAGATATCCCGAGATATCAGAGTAAAGGGAAAGCAAATCGACTCCAACATTTGACTAAGGTCCTGACCTCTGCCGGTCACATTTTATTCGGTATCCCGGAGATTAAAAAAACAAGTCGCCGCAACTCGCAAGCATCAAGATTCAGATCAGAGTCTACAAGCAGAATCAGCTAAGACCCAAGATCAAGTCGTAAAAGAATCATAGATAGGAATCTTGTAACTAGCAGTTGACATGCATAAAAGTAGTTAGTTCAGTTTCCAATTTTCGCTTGGTTGTAATAAGGCGGTCAGTGACGTAGCAGTGACAACAGCAGCAGCAGTAGCGGCAAGCATTGCAGTCCCATGGTAGCCCCAGCTACCAAAACTTCTCGAACTACATTGACCTGATTCCTGTTTAGCCCAGGATATGTAGGAAATCTTTGAAGCAAGATTCGGTCAGATCTTTCAAAAAATGCTTCATACGGAGTGGTCTATAGGCAAAAATCGCTCATACACGCTCACTTGATCTTTGCACGAAAACCCTTCGTGTTTCCGAACAAAGAGGGGCAGCTGTGAGCACGTGATTTTTGCTTCACACGACAATCGCTCCAAAAAGAAATAAAAAAAATATATATATAATTGGCCCCGCTGTACAATTTCGGATTTCTGTGCGGCACCTTGTGGATTTATTTGTGATTTTGGCCCATTCTTATTTATTTACTTTATTAAAATAAAATTCAAAAAAATATATATGTGTCCTGCGTAATTCAAACCGTAATTCGGTCGTTAAATAGAAAATCGTGAATAGGCATTTTCGTCCGTGATTTTATTTGGTTTGACTTTACCGGTTTTGAAATATTTTAGTATGTGTGCAAATAATTGTATTTGAGTGTGTATTTAATTTTAATTTGATTTTTTGGCTTAGCTTTGTTTTAAAATAAATAAGAAAAGAAGAAAAAAATAAAAAAAAATAAAGAAAAGACCCCTTCCGGACTTGGGCCAATTTTAACAAAATTGGCCCAAACAAACAGCCCAAGACCCAGGCCTGCCCAGCCCAGGTCACCTGATGCCCAGGACGTCCAAACGACGTCGTTTGAGTCGTGCCTGATCTGGGCCGTTGATCTCAGAGTGATCGACGGCCAAGATCAATCCCCATAACCCATCAACAAACCCGACCCGTTTACACCCGGACCAAACCCAAACCCTCAACATTTGAAACGACACCGTTTCACTTAAGACCATCAGATCCAAACCGTAGATCTAGATTGATCTAACGGTTGAGATCGACCCACCCACTAACTATATAAGCCCAAATCCTTACCCTACCCCCCCTATCCAATACCCCGGCCTCGTCGTCTTCACCCAAACCCATCCCCTTCAAACCCTAGCCGCCCCTGCACACTTTCACCAGAAACCCGGCGGCCTGAACGCCGGTGACCTTCCCCTTAACACCCTAGAACCCCCTTGCCAGCCTGAACATGGATCTGCTAACCATGTAGTTCGAATCATCCCCTAGGTCCTCGAATCTTCATTTGAAGATTCGAGTTAAAACTCGGCTTACACCAACCAACCCCAGCTTCACACCAGACACTCCCCAGACCCCCCTCGTGACCAAACCATACTTGGTTTGGTCCGAATCTAACCAGGGAAACATGAATCCCGGATCTGAGTTTTGGAACTTTGTAGTTCCTCGTCACTAGTTCATACCCGTTCGAGCCAAAGAAATTAAGGTCCAAGGGACCTTAATCGAAGTGTTTCTCATCTGAGAAACACTTCGATTAAAGTCCGTTCAGCCTTAAGAAAGTCTGTCCAAGTCCGGTTCAAGGTTTCCGATTTTTCAAGATTTGAGGTGAGTCTGCCTTCTTCCCTTATTTGTTTGGTCCATGTGAGGGATTAGATGTCTGTTCATGTTTTGTGTCAATTTGTGTTTTGAATTTTTACCAACTTCCGTTTGTCCACCTTGTTTGAACCACTATGTTTGTTTGAACCCCTCATATTCTGATAAGACATATGTATTGGGTTGTATTCCAAATTTGTACTGATTATTTAACTCCTCGAGGGTATTTCTGTTTAGTCAGTATAATTCAAACCATGTGTCCCATACTTTAAATGTCTGATTTTTGGCTTCGATTGTGTATGTTAATGCTAATATAGTCGAGTCGACATATGTCGTCAATTAGTTTCAGCTACCCGAACAAAGTTAAATCAATTTGCTTCTGATGAACATTTGCCTGAAACAATTAAGAACCAAGTCCAGTTACTTATAGCTGTTAATATGATTTCAGAAACCTAAGGCTTGGTCTGTTAATTGAAATCTGAGTTGATGGCATGTGCACTTGTGCACAGCATGTGCATTGTGCACAGCCTGTTTCCTTCATAAAAGGGCTTTTTATTTTAAAATGTGTTGACAGCATATGCTGTCAGATAGATTCTACTGCCCATACCTTGCTTTAAGTTTAAAAAAAGTATTAAACCTTTTAAAAGCTAAATCTGCCAGGGAATGTTGATGGAGGTTAATACTTAAATAACTAATGGGAATCTGAAATGGAAATGCACATGGGAGGGGCATGGTGATATTCTGAAAACAGGCTGTTAAAAGGTTGAGTTTGAGACTTATAAAAGGGGGGATAGGAGGACCATCTGAGGATAGAGATACACAGAGAGAGCATAGATAGAGGGGAGTTGAAGTTCTGGAGATACAGACAGAATTAGAGACAGGATTGAGAGATAGAAATACATACACACACACACACAAAAGGATAGACATTGAACCTTAAGAGCTGAATAGGAAAAACACAAACAGAGATAGAGAGAGGTTAAAGGATAGAAGCTATACAACCAACAATCAGAAACCTTCTTCCTCCTATTGTTATTGGGTTTTCAGTTGTTTCAATTTGTTCAAGCCAATTTTGATCCTTTGAAATCTCAGTTGTGTCTATTAGTTGAGTGCTTTCATTGGTCTACTACTATCTGGAGTTTCTGATTCTACTCCACTGGGTGTTGCTGTTATTTGGCTATTGCTTTCTATTGGCTATATTTGCATCTCTGCACTCGAGCTGGGTTCTTGCTGTATTGCTTTGTCTGCTGCTATTTCTGCCCTGCTGCTACTGATAGTGCTGTGATTGCTGCTGCATTTTGTTGTCATTATATTCTGCTGACTCCCCCTTTCCTTCAATTGTCAAATATTTCCAGGTACACAACCTCTGAAACTTTGTATTGTTGAAAGTTTGAAGTTGAAATAAAGAAAAGAACAGCTGTTCATGTTATAACATTGGTGTTAAAAATAGGTCGAATATTAGTGGGATTGTATTTTACTGCAAACTGCAAACACTTTGTATAAAACTAGCATACATTCTGCTGAGATGGACTGTTAGATAGCGCTGTTCAATAGCAATAACAATATGATAGACAGCATGTTTGATTTGGGATACGTTCAGTTCAGTATAATACTGTTTGGTTTAGTTACGACTGTATAACATAGAGTCAGGGCAAACACTTGTATGTATTTCTGCCTAGACCACTGAATCGACAAATCTGTGGTATTAGGTCTGGGATAGATGTATCCCAAACAAACTCTCATGCAGTCATATTAAAAGTCTGGCTATGAATGCCATTTTCGCTTGTCAGTTTATTTGTTCCAATGCCGGTTTGATATCAGGTTTCGGTACAGATTCTTCGTTTCGAAATGATGTAATGATTGTTGAGAAAAACTAATAATCATTTTTGAGTTCAATTAGTAGTAATTTTTCCTAATAATACATCCGATTTCTTTATCAATTTCAAATAGGTTAGAGTGTTAAGAATAGAACTTGGAGGTCGTTAAAACATAACTCAATATATGTTGTTAGTTTGTTTGCAATCTCACTTAGCGAATTAATAAGCATATTCACTTGTTGAAGACAAAGAATGTCGTAGCTTTCACCTCATGAACAATCAATCAGGTAATCAAACAAGTTTAGGTTCGGCAAACATAATAAGGATTCAGTCCGTATTTGTCTAAACCAGCAAAATACGGCATCATCCTTCCCTTTAAAGATAAATGTAGTAAAAATGTAGTCCTTGTAGGGTACCCTTCTAAAATAATGAGACGAGCCTCGCCGAATCAAAGGCAAATTGCGGGGCCCTCAATAATTGGTCATAATAAATACTTAGAATTTGGGACGGGCTGTTTAGTGAATTCCACTCCCCTCCCCGAAGACAATAACGCGTTAGATTCTTTAGGCGCGACTTAATCAAATTACATTCCTAAATTCGGGTGCGCATTTATGTGACCCAATTTCAAATCTCAATGGAGTC